>NC_134363.1:70701410-71023141 GCF_048569485.1 Anomaloglossus baeobatrachus
GAGTTATTCATCTTTCCTTCCTATAGGATAGCTAGTTCTCCGGCTGGGTTCGCGGTGCACAGGATGTTAGTTCACCCCTTGGCTACTTCTAGTGTTGATGGTTAGTAAGGGGATGGCGGCCAGATTAGTTGCCAATGCTCTTGTCACCTTTTACCAATGACTTATGGTGGTCTTCCATGGTTCCGATTCATAACAGTACGGGCTGATGCCTTGTCCCGGTCCTTCGTTCCGGTGGAGCAAGAGGAAGAGACAAACCAGTCCATCATTTGTCCTAGTAAGGTCATCCCGGTGGCTCCCGACATTCTGGCACAGTTACACCCTGGGAAGACTTTTGTCACGGAGAACGACAGACTAAAAGTCCTTCAATGGGGACATTCTTCGAAAGTGGCTGGACATGCCGGTCAGAAGAAAACGTGGAGCACTATTGTCCATCACTATTGGTGGCCGTCTCTTTTGTCTCCGCTTGTCCATCCTGTGCCCGGAACAAGACACCCAAACACCTGCCCTATGGCCGTCTTCTGCATCTGCCAATTCCCTCCGTTCCATGGCAACACATTGCCATGGATTTTATCACGGCCTTGTCGTTATCTTTTGGATATACGGTCATTTGGGTCGTGGTGGACCGGTTCTCTAAGATGGCTCATTTTGTCCCCATGGTCGGCCTACCCTCTGCCCAGGAACTCGCCGATGCCTTCATTCAGCATATCTTCCAGCTGCATGGCTTTCCCTTGCATATAATGTCCGACAGGGGAACTCAGTTCACCTGGCGTTTCTGGAGGACGCTCTGTAAACATCTGGGAGTGTCTCTGGACTTTTCCTTGGCCTACCATTCCCAATCTAATGGCCAAGTGGAATGTATCAACCAGGTCCTGACTTCCTTCCTTCGACACCACGTCAACGTCCATCAGGACGACTGGTCCACGCTACTTCCTTCGGCTGAGTTCTCCCATAATCATCACGTCAGTGAATCCTCCTCCAGTTCTCCCTTCTATGTTGTCTACAGTCTCCATCCTTCCATTCCATTATGGGTATCCTCGACTTCTGATGTTCACGCTGCAGATGCCCTGTCCAAAGACTTCTTCAATATATGGAGTACTGTTAAAACCTCCCTTGAACGTGCTTCCGCCCAGATGAAAAAACATGTGGACAAGAGACGCCTTGACCCTCCTTGCTTCTCTCCGGGGGATTTGGTATGGCTTTCCTCCAAATACATCCAGTTGAAGATGCCTTCTTACAAGTTGGGTCCGCGGTACATCGGTCCTTTCAAGGTCATCAAACGGATCAACGAAGTCTCATACAAACTGCAGCTCCCAGCCACGATGCGAATCCCAAACTCCTTCCACATCTCCTTGCTCAAGCCAGTCGTCCTTGGTCCCTTCTCCTCTGATACCGGTACTCCTCCTCCTATCGCTGACGACGATGTGTATGCGGTAAGGGACATTGTGGCCATGAAGACAGTGCAGGGTAAGCAGTTCTTCCTTGTTGATTGGGAGGGCTACGGACCCGAAGACCGGTCCTGGGAACCCCAGGAGAACATTGGCACTCCCCTGCTGTGCGACTTTTTGTCTTGATTGCGGGAAGGTGGGTGTGAGGGGGGGTACTGTCACGCTCCCCGGGTCCCGTGGCCGCCTGTCACTCACCGCTCTGGTCTCCAGTTCTCCTGCCCGCGGCGGTCCCTCTCATTCCCCCTCCTGTACATCCTCTGTGCCCTCCATCAGCCGCTCCCGGTGTTCCTCTGCAACCCCGGACACTCCCTCTGGCTTCCCCTGCATCTCCTTCACCTTCCCCGCCACTTCCTGCTCTTGTCTCCGGCACTCGGTCCTCGCGCATGCGCATTAGGGCGCGCGCGCGCTCACTCACCTCTTCTTAAAGGGCCAGCGTCCCGGGAACAGGATATGGCTAATTACAGGTACTGGGTATATAAGACTTCCTTTTCCCTGTGGGCAGTGCCTGTTCAACGTGTTCCTATAGCTAGGTGTTCAGGTCCCTCTGTGTCTTGTACCCAGATTAACCCTGTCTCTTCCGCAGAGCCCGTCTGCCATCCTGACCTAATCCTAGAGTGCCGATTACCCAGGAGGTGTTCCGGTGACTGCTGAGGATCCCGCCATCTCCCGTCAGCCTGAACCCATCACCTGGACGCTCCAGTCGGCACATCCCGCTGGATCCGGAACCCGTCGGCTGTGACTACTCGGCACCTGTACCTGGTTCCCGTCATGTGTCCTGCCTCTGGTTCCTGTTGGACTATTAGTCATCTCCCTTGCCGATCTCTGAAGGACCCGTACCCCGTACTCCCTGTGTTCCGGGTGCCGTGCATTTATGCCCAGACAGTCCCTGCATAGGTGTTAGCTCTTGGTTGCTTCTCTGGGGGAGTCCGGTGCACGATCCCGTGAATCCACCTCCAGGACGTTATGGTTACATACCGTGTTTTTCCAAAAATAAAACACTGTCTTATATTTTTTGTGCCCCCCAAAAAAGCACTAGGGCTTATTTTTGGAGGAGGTCTTATTCTTGGAGAAACATGGTTGGGGGTAAGTTTACCCCCCCAAAAAAAGCAGACCCCCCCCCCCACACTTCCCAGGAGACTTATACTCACCACACCAGGACGTCTGCGTGGTTCCCAGGTCCTCCTGTGATCTCCGGTCGGTGCTGCACGCTGTCCTACCCTGCTGCTAGCTGACACACACAGAAGATCCCAGACACACACAGCAGATCAGACACACAGCAGATCACACACACAGAAGATCACAGGCACACACAGCAGATCACACACACAGCAGATCTCACACACACACACACACACACAGCAGATCACGGATATACACAGCAAATCACACACAGCCGATCGCAGGCACACGCAGCCGATCACAGATACACACATCCGATCACAGGCACACACAGCCGATCAGATACACACATCCGATCACAGGCACACACAGCCGATCACAGATACACACATCCGATCGCAGGCACACACAGCCGATCACAGATACACACAGCCGATCACAGAAAAACACAGCTGATCACAGGCACACACAGCCGATCAGATACACACATCCGATCACAGGCACACACAGCCGATCAGATACACATGTCCTATCACAGGCACACGCAGCCGATCACAGATACACACATCCGATCGCAGGCTCAAACAGCCGATCACAGATACACACAGCCGATCACAGGCACACGCAGCCGATCACAGATATACACATCCGATCGCAGGCACACACAGCCGATCACAGATACACACAGCCGATCGCAGGCACACGCAGTCGATCACAGATACACACATCCTATCAAAGGCACACACAGCCGATCAGATACACACATCCTATCACAGGCACACACAGCCGATCACAGATACACACATCCAATCACAGAAACACACAGCCGATCGCAGAAAAACACAGCAGATCAAACACACACACACACACTCACATCACATCCAGCACTTACGGCAGCAGGGAATGAGAGCAAGTCACGTGTCCGGCCGCAGGTCCTGTTCGTCGTGCTGCACTGCACTGCCTCTCAGGATTCTCCCGGCGACAAGAGATTAGTGTCACTGGATGAGGTGAGTGTGTATGCGATCCGATGTGTGTGCGATCTGATGTTTGTGTGTGTGATTTGATGTTTGCGTGTAATCCGATGTTTGTGTGTGCGATCTGAATATGTGTGCAATCTGACTGTGTGTGCGATCCGATGTGTGTGATCTGATTGTGTGATCTGAGTGTGTGTGTGTGTGTGTGTGTGAGCTGATGTGTGCAGGTGTGTGATCACTGCAGGTCCTGCTGCTCAGCGTCGGGTGAGTGTAATTGCCGGGTGCCGCTGTGTATAATGAATGAATGTATAGTGTTCTGCAGTATCTGTAACTTTTTTAGCTGCACGGAGACTTCATTATTGATCCGGGACTAGGGCTTATTTTCGGGGGAGGGCTTATATTTAAGCCTTTCTCTGAAAATGCTGAAAATCCCTGCTAGGGCTTATTTTTGGGCGAGGTCTTATTTTTGGAAAAACACAGTAGTTACATAGGTTCAAAAAAGTCCTAGGTCCATCTAGTTCAACCTTCCTCCACCAATTATACATTTTGTCAGTAAGTAATTTATAACCAACAATGTTGTGTGTACTGAGGAAATCATCCAGCCCTTTTTTAAAAGCTGTTCTAGTATCTGCCATTACTAACTCTTGTGGTCGGCATTCCACAGCCTGACTGCTCTAACGGTAAACAACCCTTTCCTATTTAGCTGCCGGAATCGCTTTTCTTCCATTCGCAGTGTATGCCTCCTGGTCCTTAGTATTGTCTTTGGAAGAAATTAGTCATGTGCCTTTATATTGACCACACATGTATTTATACATATAAATGAGATCTCCTCTGAGACGTTCAAATGGAATATAGAAGAGACATGCACATTGTATAACAGTTCTCTCATATCAGCAGACACTACTTGAATGTTACATTATAATATTCATATGGTAAAAAAAAAAAAAAAAAGTTGTTACATAAAAAATATAAATGTATAACAATCAAAGTGATGTGAACTATTACCAAAGAGCGTGTGTCACAATGTAAATGCATTGTCATAGTTTTTCTGTTCCATGGAAATGACCAAATGACATATGTATTTGATATTCCATACCCATCAATCAATGCACAAATACAATTAAATCCAGAAAAAAACTATCATGAAACATAGAAAAAAGCTTTAAGATGTATATAAAAAAATCCTCATATTGAAAGTGCATGCATCATATAATACACAGCTAGCAAAAACTAGACCATCCTGGGTATTCAAAAGTTCAAAGATCGATTGCATTGACAAAAATGTGTGATCAACAGAGATCAAGCGCAGAAAAAAAAAAAGCATCTGATCAAA
The DNA here is from genome assembly GCF_048569485.1 of Anomaloglossus baeobatrachus. Classification (NCBI taxonomy): domain Eukaryota; kingdom Metazoa; phylum Chordata; class Amphibia; order Anura; family Aromobatidae; genus Anomaloglossus; species Anomaloglossus baeobatrachus. The sequence goes on from NC_134363.1 coordinate 70,706,282, forward strand.
CCTCATTTTGAAGGTGACAATCTACCAGCAGATATAAAAGGCATCACTCTCCACCCATGTATAATATTCCTACAATGGATCATATAAAGGATAAACAGGTGTATACATGCCTGAACGATTTATATCAATTCAAGTGTCCCATGCACGAATGGTTCAATGATCAAAAACTGTGAACAAATGCCTATGTGGTTTTCCTTTGAGTCCCACCAATCTACAACTCCGCTGAATTCAACTGTTAATTGTATTGACAAATCTCCGCTATAGGTGAAAAAAATAAAATCACCAATTTGAAAATTTTTCTTTTTTTTTTTTTTTCCCTTTTTTGTGAAAAATCTTGAAAGCGTTTTTCTATGTTTCATGATAGTTTTTTCTGGATTTAATTGTATTTGTGCATTGATTGATGGGTATGGAATATCAAATACATATGTCATTTGGTCATTTCCATGGAACAGAAAAATTATGACAATGCATTTACATTGTGACACACTCTCTTTGGTAATAGTTCACATCACTTTGCTATACATTTATATTTTTTATGTAACTTTTTTTTTTTTTTTACCATATGAATATTATAATGTAACATTCAAGTAGTGTCTGCTGATATGAGAGAACTGTTATACAATGTGCATGTCTCTTCTATATTCCATTTGAACCCATGTACCTGCAATGTATTGTGATAGATCTTGAGCCTGTGGATTCATCATGGGTTAACCCTGTGGAATTCAGCAAGAACCTGCACCTGTTCGTTTGGAGGACTTTTTTATGTATGGGTATAAAGAGGACTCAGTTCACATAGTAAAGCCACTTGACAAAGGCTACACTCCAGTAGCCGAAACGCGTCGCTGTTGTGTCAATATCCACGGAGGACTATGTCTTAGCTGTTCATATGTTTATATGATCGTTTTATTGTAAACCAAGTAAAATAAAGCACCTGGAAATTTACTGACGTACTGTATCTCTCCTCCTTGCGCTGGGCAGAACTCTTTCCTCTTCATTATACTCAGGTAACAGCACCTGCAGCCCGAGCAGCAGAGGGAAATCTGAGCACATGGAATGGGTGAGCTGAAAATTTTTCATATTGTCTGTTGAACTGCTGGTTTTTCGTGCTCCCCTGTGCTTCCATACCAGGGTTATTTTTGTCCATGGTGATTTTTCTGCAATATGGACACCGGACAAGAACCCGTAATGTCAGTCTAGGACAGACGCAAAGGCTTGGTACAAAATGTTTTTTTGAATAAGAATCAAGCAACTCCTCCAGTGGATATTGTTAATGAGGACTTTAAAAACCTATACAAACAACTAATAGCAAAAAAAACAAAAGAAACAAAATTATGGTTGTATGCGGAATTCCTCAGTATCTATGTGGATAAAAAAATGGTACCCAGAGGTTTAAGAATCACGAAAGACTGCACTTATCCTTATCCAGATCAATTTTTTACTGATTGGAATGACATTCTGTCTACCTGCTCATTGAGTTTGATGAACTACATTATTAAATATGAGCAATTGGAGTTAGCGAAAATACAACAAACTATCACTGAGATAGTAGAAAAAATGCCTAATGTGGTCAAACCTGACAATTATGAGAACTTAATGAAGAAAATGTCTAACAACATAGAAAATTTAGAAAATAAAATTGTGGATATTAAACAACGCAAATGGGAACGAGATAACGAAGATTATTCAAAAAATCAAGTTTATACATGGAAAAAACATAGAACTGGATCCAAATTTGCATTTAAAAGGAATAAAAGCAAAAGATGTGTCAGTTTTTCTTATCCAGAGACATCAGGAGATTCCCTCACTCACTCCTCATCTGAAAAATTGGATCAGAGTGACAGTCAGGACGATCTGGGTCCATTACAGTCAAAAAACGGGGACGGCGCGCCGGTAGAACGCACAATGCAAACAAGGCAATCCACCAAGAAAAAGAAAATATGAACACCATTTGGAACCTTACCACCAGAATTTTTCAACCTGAACATTTGTCTGCGCTTTCCAATGGTTTGGGATTTGCTCCTAAAACACACTTTAATTTGTTTTCTACCTTGTTAGACATCAATAAGTTTACACGCAATTTAACATTGAAATGTCATTTTTTGGGTTGTGAAAGGGAAAATGTCACTACTGATATTGATAGAATGGATGAGATTAATGTTGCCACTACCACTTTAATTCCCGTTTTTTCGGAACTGTGTGGCATTACTTTTTTGAGACAATTGGAAGCAGAAATGGCTTCATTAAAGCAAACATGAATTCCTTTCATACAAACAATAGGATTCAATTAGTAGGATCACCTGATCTCATGTAACGCCTTGGCGATATTAATTCCATGGATTCCACTGCCGGAAATATTTAGGGAAATTATTGTTAATAGTGGCATAATGTTTCTCAAAATTGTTGTGTTGGGCTAATGCTTCAATAAGTTGTGTAATAGATGGAGGGAGAGGATTTTTCCAGTTGGCTGCAATAAGGGATCTGGTGGTGAGGAAGATGTGGATAATAACAAATTTGAAGGATGGATCAATCTGGTCAAGGTCTAGAGAGAGGAGAGCTAATTGGGGGGTAATAACTATGTTGGAATGGGTGATTTGATTAGTTAGTTTGGATATTTCTATCCAGAGGTGTTTTAATATTGGGCAATCCCAGAAAATGTGCAGTAGGCTACCGGAGCCGTTACAGTTCCTCCAGCATGAGGAGGAGTTGTTTTTATTAATTTGGTGGAGCCTGAGTGGAGTAAAATACCATCGGGTGAGAAGTTTGTAGTGGGATTCTAAAAGAGAAGAGCAAATAGTTGAGGAATTTGTTGCTTTTAAACCGATCTGCCAATTCTCTTCAGAAAAGGACTGTTTTAGGTCCTTCTCCCAATCCAGCATGTATTTCAGTTTCTCGAAATTTAGATCTTCTATTAAATGTTGATATATTTTTTGTTTTTTCTAAATAGGCACACTATTTGGGTTGCAGAATAATGTATCAATTATCTCTGGGAGGGGATTGTTATTATTAAGGATTTTACACAGGGATTCTCTGATGGAAATAAGAGTTTTAAAATCTGAGTCGGGTATTTTATGCTTAATTTTAATATCCAGAAAAGAGATAAAATCCAAACCATCATGAATGTCGCTTATTTTGTTTAGTTTTGAGTTGTGCCATGAGGTCGGTATCTTCTGGTTTGCGATAATAGCTAGGAAGTTAAGACTAAAGTTTCTAATTTGGTTATATTTGTTTATTTTAGGAGTTTTGTTAGCAAGGTGTTTCCATGCCTCTATAGAGGCTCTCAACGGGGGGGGGGATCAGGTAAAGGGAGAGATGGGTTGAAAAGATGGGATAAAATAGGATATTTAAGGGGACGATAGTTGTTAAAAAATAATTCCAAATCCACCCAGGGAAATGTGTATGAGTCTCCCACCCAACGTTGGCTTTGTTTGATTATATTAGCATTGTAATATCCTAATAAACTTGGAACACCAATCACACCCCTCACCTTATGTTTGGTTAGAATAGTTTTGGAGACCCTTGCCCTCTTACCACTCCAAATGAAGTCGTTTATTGTTTTTTGTAGCTTGTTTATGATCTTGATAGGGATATGGAGAGGGATGGATCTAAATAAGTAGAGTATTTTGGGTAGGATCATCATTTTAAGAGTAACTATTCTCCCCAGCCATGAGAGTTCTGATCTTAAGAAAGTTTTAAAGTCTATTGTAATGCTATTAATTAGTCGATCAGTGTTGACATCAATTATGTTCTGTAATTTTTTGGTAATCTGTATTCCTAAATAAGTAATACAGGTGTCTTCCCATGAAAAGGTAGAGCATGTCTTGATTAGACTAATAGTGGGGTCATTGAGGTGAAATTGGAGGATTTGGGATTTTTTGGCCGTTTAGTTTGTAATATGAGATTTTTGTGAAATTATCTAGGGCCTTAATCAATTCTCGAACAGAGGGAGCTGGGTCTGAAAGGGAGAGGCTAATGTCATCTGCAAAAAATCCAATTTTATGATGTTTGGTTTTTGTAGGGATTCCTTTGATTTTATCATTGGTTCTGATAAGTTCAGCTAGGGGTTCAATTGCGAGGACAAACAGGAGAGGGGAGAGAGGACATCCTTGGCGGGTACCGTTGGTGATACCAAAGGGGGCAGATAACTGGTTATTGGCATATACTCTTGCAGACGGTTTAGAGTATAATGCCATAACCGTATTGATAAAACTGTCCTTGAAGCCAAATTTGGACAGAGTCGCCCTCAGATACTGCCAGTTTATGCGATCAAATGCCTTTTCAGCATCTAGCGCCAGTAGTATGGATGGCGTTTTGCTTTTTTCCAACTGATGAACATGGTTGATAGTCCTCCTTGTACCATCGGAGGTTTGCCTCCCTTCGACAAAACCTTTGGTTGCCTTTGTGTTCATCTTATTATTTAGCCTTCAGCTCGGGTTTTCTTATAATACTGAAATCCTCTAGACGTTGACAAATGTGATATATTTCATAGTTCTCAATTATAACTGTTGTATATGTTTAATCCTCATATTCTCTCTCATATTGAAACCAACTTATTAGATGTTCTCCCTTTCCCAGTTTCCCTCCCTTTTTCCTTCCCCCTCTTACCAGTTTCCCCAATAAAAATTTCACTTCTCTCCTCAACCCCATACTCCTCTTCCTAGCCTTACTCCGTTTCCCATTTTTATAGAACTTAAATGGTAAGATTATAGAACATAAGAATGATTAATGCAATGACAATACAACTCCTTCAAATTTGTACTTCCCCATAAATTTTCAAAATAAAAAATATTTTAAATCATACACACAATAGGGATTATTATCCCATTAATTCCAGACCCTTGATTTTTGATAGATTCCAAGACCTCATAGAGGAAGATTTGGTAAATCTGCACTCCTCACACAGGGATATTAGATCTAATCTCACCAAACTAGAAAAAGCAGCTTTACAAGAAATAAAAAATGACTGGCATATCACGGTCAAGAAGGCATATAAGGGGGGAAGCAATCACCATTTTGGACACAGACCTGTATATAAAGTGTAATGTAGAACTCCTCAGCGATAGTAATGCCTATGGGATTTTGGGGGGGGGGGGATCCTACCTTATTTTTCCAAAAGGAACTACTATCAGTATTACGGGATGGAGTGGAGATGGGGATTATTACCCAAAAATTAATGTATTTTTTATACGTTGATAATCCTGTCATCCCCATCTACCATTCCCTCCCCAAGGTGCATAAGGGTGGATTCCCCCCGATATTCAGACCTATCGTGTCGGCCATAGGGTCTCTATCAGAGAGAATAGGGGCCTGGCTAGATCATACCTTGCAGCCCCTGGTCAAATCTTTGCCGGGGTACATAAAGGACACTAAAAGTGTCCTTTGTACCTTTGAAAATTTTCAATGGGAAGATCGTTTTATATGGCTGACAGCAGATGTGGTAGCTCTTTATCCCTCTATCTCTTATGAGGTCATTATGACATCACTCAAACATTTTCTATGCAAATATAGCGACTATGACAATAACATGCAGTCCTTTATACTTGATATTACTAAATATCTTTTGAATAAAAATTATTTTCTCTTTAATGGAACTTTTTACATCCAAAAACAGAGTGTTAGCATGGGAGGGAAATATTCTCCCTCCCTTGCTAACCTCGTTATGGGTTTCTGGGAAGAGATTTTTTTGATGAATGATGATAACCCACGGCAACGGCAAATATGGTACGGAAGGTACATTGACGACCTCCTGTTGGTGTGGGGTGGTGCCCAGGAGGAAATCGGTCCGTTTATTGAGTATATCAACCGCAATGATTTTAATTTGCGTTTTACGTCAAATTATCATCAAAGCCGAATAAACTTCCCGGACCTCACCCTGCAAGCCGACGGAGGTACGCCAGATGTGCTAATTACTCCGTATCACAAGGACATAAGTGAGAACACCATTTTGAGGTATGGTTCATGTCATCCTAGGCATGTGACTGCTAACATCCCTAAGGGAGAGCTAATTCGAACTAAACGTAATTGTTCAGATAGCAGGTATTTGGATGAAGTATTAAAGAATAAGTGCAATGATATAAGAAATAGGGGTTACCCAAAAAATTTGTTAGCTAGGTCATATGAGGAGGTCTCTCAGATCAAACGTGAGTCACTGCTAATAGATAGGGTAAAACCCTCATGTAGAAATGACAATAATGTCATAAACTTTGTCACCATTTACAGTGAAGATTTTAATGATATTGTAAAAATTGTGAGAAAATACATCCCCATTTTGAACATTGATCTGACAACCAGGGAAGTATTAACTAAGTGTGATATTAGATACATTCCAAAAAAAGCTCCCACAATTGGCAACATAGTATCCCCAAGTTTTTTAAAATCCCCCCTTCAGAAGAGCTCCACATGGTTGGACTTAAAGGGCTTCTTCAAATGTCATCACAATATATGTATTTCTTGCTCTTATGCTGGTAGGACGAAAACGTTTACCTCTATAGTCAATGGCCATACCTATGATATTAATGGATTCATAAACTGTAACACTACCGGGGTAATCTACTTAATAACATGCACCCTATGTCAAATTCAGTATGTAGGGTGCACTATTGGTCCTCTTAAGAAACGCATAAGGCGACACTTATCCGATGCCTTGGGAACAAATAAAATTGGTATTTCAATGGTATCAAAACATTTTTCTGAAGTACACGGAGGTGACAGCAGTAGTTTCAGCTTTTGTGGCATAGAAAAGGTTCACAAACCCATCAGAGGGGGATGTTATAGACGTAAAATCTTAAATCGTGAGTCTTTTTGGATCTTTAAATTGGGAACTAGGCAGCCAAATGGTTTGAATATACGCAAAGATCTGATATTACAATATAACTGATTGCCATGTCTCCGTAGGGTGAAATACACATATAATTTTGATCAAATAAAGGTAAATATATATAAAAATAAAATACAAAAAATAATTAAAAAAAGAATAACAATTATACATGATATACAACAAATAAATGGTAAAACATACGTATATTCAAGATTTTTCACAAAAAAGGGGAAAAAAAAAAGAAAAATTTTCAAATTGGTGATTTTTTTTTTTTTTCACCTATAGCGGAGATTTGTCAATACAATTAACAGTTGAATTCAGCGGAGTTGTAGATTGGCGGGACTCAAAGGAAAACCACATAGGCATTTTTTTTTACAGTTTTTGATCATTGAACCATTCGTGCATGGGACACTTGAATTGATATAAATCGTTCAGGCATGTATACACCTGTTTATCCTTTATATGATCCATTGTAGGAATATTATACATGTGTCTCCACCATGTGATGCCTTTTATATCTGCTGGTAGATTGTCACCTTCAAAATGAGGTTTGATCAGATGCCTTTTTTTTTTATTTTTCTCTGTTGATCACACATTCTTGCCAATGCAATCGATCTTTGAACTTTTGAATACCAAGGATGGTCTAGTTTTTGCTAGCTGTGTATTATATGATGCATGCACTTTCAATATGAGGATTTTTTTTATATAAATCTTAAAGCTTTTTTCTATGTTTCATGATAGTTTTTTCTGGATTTAATTGTATTTGTGCATTGATTGATGGGTATGGAATATCAAATACATATGTCATTTGGTCATTTCCATGGAACAGAAAAATTATGACAATGCATTTACATTGTGACACACTCTCTTTGGTAATAGTTCACATCACTTTGATTGTTATACATTTATATTTTTTATGTAACATTTTTTTTTTATTTACCATATGAATATTATAATGTAACATTCAAGTAGTGTCTGCTGATATGAGAGAACTGTTATACAATGTGCATGTCTCTTCTATATTCCATTTGAACCCATGTATTTGCAATGTACTGTGATACACCTTGAGCCTGTGGATTCATCATGGGTTAACCCTGTGGAATTCAGCAAGAACCTGCACCTGTTCGTTTGGAGGACTTTTTTATGTATGGGTATAAAGAGGACTCAGTTCACATAGTAAAGCCACTTGACAAAGGCTACACTCCAGTAGCCGAAACGCATCGCTGTTGTGTCAATACCCACGGAGGACTATGTCTTAACAGTTCATATGTTTATATGATCGTTTTATTGGAAACCAAGTAAAATAAAGCAGCAGGAAATTTACTGACGTATCTCTCCTCCTTGCGCTGGGCAGAACTCTTTCCTCTTCATATCCGCAATAACGTGTATTATAAAACATGTATAATGTAGTCTGCAAAAGCAAATCCCTATAAACAATGCAAAAAGGCAAAACAAAATATGTCAGGATAGCTCTTTTATAAATAGTTATGTCTCAAAATAAGATTAAAAAATATATATATTTTTAACTGGACAAAATGCAGTAAAACATAAACAACTATAAAAAAGGTAAAATCATTATTAGTAATTAGGTAACTTGTCATTTATACTGCACAGTAAACAACATAAAAATGAAACCCTCAAATAATAACAGTCATGTTGGAAACCACACCACACCCTAAAAAATGAATAAAAGTTTTTAGCCCATCATATGTACCGTCAAATAAATTCTCTATTTGCCCATGTTAATGGAAAAATAAGAAAATGTATTGTTCTCTGATGGTTGAAGTAAAAAAATTAACATGACTGTTCTAAAAATTAAAATAGCCCATTGTCAAGAGACTAAAGAGAAACTGCCAGACAATTCATGATGCTCGAACCAAGGGAAGCAGAAATCCGATACGGACTGCGCTATTGCAGCCAGGTATTCTAAAGTACTATGAAATTTCCAGAGAACACTTACTTTGGAAAGCTGGCCACAGACCATGCATCTTGGATGACTTGTCAAAGGGGCAGGTACCCAGCAGCTTCCACCTAACACCTCAGGCTTCTCCCATAGACTGGAAGGTCTCTCCCTAATAAATGTGTATAGGAATAAACCTTTCAGATTATGGAGGCAGGGCAGGAGAAAGCCACTGGCTACTTAACTCTAAAGCCTGCTTTACACGAGACGAACGATCGTGCGCTAGCATGAGCGATCGTACCTGCCCCCGTCGTTTTTGCGTCACGGGCAATTAGTTGCCCGTGGCGCAGAAACTCGTTTAACCCCCGTCACACGTACTTAGCTTCCGGACGACCTCGCTTTGGGCGACGAACGTCCACTTCCTGGAGTGGGAGGGATGTTCGGCGTCACAGCGACGTCACACGGCAGCCGGCCAACAGAAGCGGAGGGGCGGAGATGAGCGGGATGTAAACATCCCGCCCACCTTCTTCCTTCCACATAGCTGGCGGGTGCCGCGGTACGCAGGTAAGCTGCTGTTCATCGTTCCCGTGGTGTCACACGGAGCAACGTGTGATGCCATGGAAACGATTAACAACCGCCGCCATTTTAATTAAACAATTTTATGAAACCTAGAGACGAGTACACGACTCACGATTTGTGAGTGATACTGCATCGCTTGGAGGTGTCACACGAGGTGTATGATGCCGGATGTGCGTCACGAAAACTGTGACCCCGACGATGCATCGCACGATCAGTCGTCTCGTGTAAAGCCCGCATTAGACTATTCTGAGATGAATGGTCCATGTGAAGGAAGGTATCAGCCCCAAGCTGCACGGGTGCCGCACTCCTTCGCCTAGGAGACAATGTGTGTGGATGTCAAAGAAGACTTGGCACTCAAAGGTAGATGTTGGAAAGAAGGTGAATTTATTCCCAGACATTAACCAGCACAAACGTTTTGGTCCGCAATAGACCTTCCTCAGTGTGCAGTGGTGGTTAAGTGGTGGAGTCTCCTGGTAGAGGTCGGCACTACAGTTAGACTTGTGCTTGCTCACTTTTGCAGTGGACACTGCACATCTAAAGGTAGTGCCAACATCTCCCAGGAGACTCCGCAGCTTAACCTGTACTGCACGCTGAGGAAGGTACATTACGGACCAAAACGTTTGTGCTGGTTAGTGTATGGGAATAAATTTACCTTCTTTCCTACATGAAAGTTTGAGTGCCAAGTCTTCTATGTCATTTCCTATTGGATTGGATCCTAGTTGTGCCCCATCTACAGAAGTGCCGTGTTCCATTTTGGTATTTGTGTGGATGTGACTTCTGGTGGGATGCATGACACTTACTGGTTTCTCCAGCCCTGTGTCCATCACCCCACGGGTAGTCATCATAGACAGTTAGTAACACATGGAACACCATAGCTCGCTTAGCCAACCAGAAATGTCTACTTTAATTCTTCACACCAATATGAGAGACATGGCCTTCCTTTCCTTCTTTTCTCTGATTTTGGGGTACTACTCCTCGACCTGTCCTCCTCTGCTATCTTTGATATCATCATCATGCTTCAAAGTCTTTGTCTCCTTCCCTCTGACTCCATTCACCTTCATCTTTTTATGGGCCCTGGTGACCCTCTAGCCAGAAGACTCTCTAAACCCTCTTGGGTGAGCTGTAGTCTCTGGACGTCTCAAGGTTTCCTCAGGGTTCCTTGATTGACCATGTCTTCTCACATTTGACACCAATTCTGAAATGGCTCCTCTCAAAACCTCCCAACTGTCCTCTTTCCCGTATTCTATCCTGCTGCAATCGCCTTTGGCGAGAGTCCTGCTCTACTGTGCCTGGAACCTGCACCCGGCTAACAGCATTACATAGTAGCATATACAATTGATATAACACATGCTATAGAATACATGGCATTAACAGTACAGCGGCAAGTCCACCTTCTACACATGGTCAGCTTTTCAAACTACGTTTTTTCTCTGAGTCTCTGCAGCATTTCAAAGTAAAACATACATAACTGCACTGTTTGGGAAAAATGAATCTCCTGTTAGGTTCCCATTTAAGAATCTTATTGATTGGTCTTTAATGGAGTACATGTTTGATGTATTCACTCTATATTATGCTGCTAATACATATGCCATAAAGAAATGCCTGGAAATTTGAGCTGGCTCCCATGCTGTAGAGTTTTCATTAGAAAAATATAAAGGTAAAAAGGACAAATAAAACAATTCTTATAATACAGCTAACATGCCTTATCTGATATCGCAATCTACTTCGAACTTTAGACGTGTAATAATCTTACAGTAGGCGTTTTGCATTCTGGCTACAGGCTAAACAAGACTCGGAAGTCATATTAATCTGTAGTCAGCAGATAATCCATGCATAAGAACATTGTACAAGCACAAGAAGTTTCTAACAGATTAACAGAATCCCAGAAGATTTAGTCTAACATTTTTCAACACAGCGCCAAGCCCGAAATGTTGTCCTGTTTTGGAGGCATACTGTATAACATTATTTTAGACAGTCAGATTATTTGAGTGGAAAACAGATATTTTCTATTATTCCTTTTATACTGTCATTTAATGGAAATACCGTATTTTTCGGACTATAAGACGCACCGGACCATAAGACGCACCCTGGTTTTAGAGGAGGAAAATAGGAAAATAACATTTTAAGCAAAAAATGCGGTCATGACACACTGTTATGGGGCGAGGATCTGCTGCTGACACTATTAGGGGGGTAATGTCCCCAAATTCTTTACTAAGGTACCCCATCTTGGTAATGATCTTCCTGTCTTCCTGCCTTGTATATAATCCCCATCCTTGCATATACATATATATATATATATATATATATATATATATGTCCCTCATCCTGGTATAGCCCCCATCCTGCTATATACCACCATCCTGGTATAGCCCTCATCCTGCTACATAGCGCCATCCTGATATATGCCCTCATCCTGCTATATACCCCCATCCTGCTATATACTGCTATTCTGGTATATGCCCTCGTCCTACTATATTCCCCCATCCTGCTATATACTGCCATCATGGTATATTCCCCCATCCTGCTATATACTGCCATCCTGGTATATGCCCTCATCCTACTATATACCGCCATCCTGGTACAGCCCCCATCCTGCTATATACCGCCATCCTGGTATAGCGCCATGCTGGTATATGCCCTCATCCTGCTATATACCCCGATCCTGGTATGTACTGCAATCCTGGTATATGCCCTCATCCTGCTATATAACCCCATCCTGGTATGTACTGCCATCCTGGTATATGCCCTCATCCTGCTATATACCCCATCCTGATATATGGCCTGCATCTTGTGGCACACAAAAAAAATAAACGTTTATATTCACCTTTCCTCACTCCAGCAGCATCGCTCGCCTTCCTGTCTGTGCCAGCAGCAGCGCCGCTGACCTGTGTGGAGCCATCACCGTTCCCTGCAGCATCGCAATGACCTCCTGTCTGCCAGCTCACTGATGTGTATGGAGAGCGGTGAGCACAGGGATCACGTCATCGCTGTGCGCGCTCTCCACACATATCAGCGGGCCGGCAGACAGGAGGTCATCGCGATGCTGCATTCAACGGTGACAGGTGTGTATACTTATTCACTGCGCCCCGCGTTGATGATGATGCGCGGGGAGCAGTGAATACAGCCGCACATGATCACTCCAGGCTGTAGTTGCCAGGGGTGATCACGCGGGCCGGGTGTTAATTATGCGCACATCCCCCGCCCATCATCCTGCCCACTTTCAGCGCTATGCTACAAATGTCTGGTGGCTGGTCACCACCATGCTATGCACGCCTGATCTTGGTTTGCAATATATTCCTCCTGTTGGTAGCTGTACACATTCAGTTGCCTCACCCTTTCCACAGGCATTGGTAATTAAGCACCATACTTGGATCTGATCCGCCTTTATCAATGGTTGCTGTTTGGCACTGGGAGGGTCAGTTCTGATATAGTCCTGGTATGTGTAGAGCTTGCTCCACATGCTGGGACCTGGGCTGGCCTCTATCCACAATTGCCTCTTTTGCAACATAGAAGCGGTTATATATACAGGTTACAGGTATGTGTGCTCCATTATGGTTCTGCTTTTAAGTTTATCTAGGAGGCCGCATGGCACATGAAATACAGAATATAGTGTAGGACCCCCCTATTGAGATTTGCCGTGAAGTTGGCAGGGGTGGCTCAAAGAATTGATCAATTATTTGCTAAAAATCTCATTTATATTACAGTACAGTTGGAATAAATCTGTGAATTTGCACTTTTTATATGATGCATGCCATTTTCAGATCGTGCTGGCTCCCCTCTCATACTGCCATCATGGTATATTCCCCCATCCTGCTATATACTGCCATCCTGGTATATGCCCTCATCCTACTATATACCACCATCTTGGTACAGCCCCCATCCTGCTATATACCACCATCTTGGTATAGCGCCATGCTGGTATATGCCCTCATCCTGCTATATACCCCCATCCTGGTATGTACTGCAATCCTGGTATATGCCCTCATCCTGCTATATACCCCCATCCTGGTATGTACTGCCATCCTGGTATATGCCCTCATCCTGCTATATACCCCATCCTGGTATATGGCCTGCATCTTGTGGCACACAAAAAAAATAAACGTTTATATTCACCTTTCCTCACTCCAGCAGCATTGCTCGCCTTCCTGTCTGTGCCAGCAGCAGCGCCGCTGACCTGTGTGGAGCCATCACCGTTACCTGCAGCATCGCAATGACCTCCTGTCTGCCAGCTCACTGATGTGTATGGAGAGCGGTGAGCACAGGGATCACGTCATCGCTGTGCGCGCTCTCCACACATATCAGCGGGCCGGCAGACAGGAGGTCATCGCGATGCTGCATTCAACGGTGACAGGTGTGTATACTTATTCACTGCGCCCCGCGTTGATGATGATGCGCGGGGAGCAGTGAATACAGCCGCACATGATCACTCCAGGCTGTAGTTGCCAGGGGTGATCACGCGGGCCGGGTGTTAATTATGCGCACATCCCCCGCCCATCATCCTGCCCACTTTCAGCGCTATGCTACAAATGTCTGGTGGCTGGTCACCACCATGCTATGCACGCCTGATCTTGGTTTGCAATATATTCCTCCTGTTGGTAGCTGTACACATTCAGTTGCCTCACCCTTTCCACAGGCATTGGTAATTAAGCACCATACTTGGATCTGATCCGCCTTTATCAATGGTTGCTGTCTGGCACTGGGAGGGTCAGTTCTGATATAGTCCTGGTATGTGTAGACCTTGCTCCACATGCTGGGACCTGGGCTGGCCTCTATCCACAATTGCCTCTTTTGCAACATAGAAGCGGTTATATACAGGTTACAGGTATGTGTGCTCCATTATGGTTCTGCTTTTAACTTTATCTAGGAGGCCGCATGGCACATGAAATACAGAATATAGAGTAGGACCCCCCTATTGAGATTTGCCGTGACGTTGGCAGGGGTGGCTCAAAGAATTGATCAATTATTTGCTAAAAATCTCATTTATATTACAGTACAGTTGGAATAAATCTGTGAATTTGCACTTTTTATATGATGCATGCCATTTTCAGATCGTGCTGGCTCCCCTCTCATACTGCCATCATGGTATATTCCCCCATCCTGCTATATACTGCCATCCTGGTATATGCCCTCATCCTACTATATACCGCCATCCTGGTACAGCCCCCATCCTGCTATATACCACCATCCTGGTATAGCGCCATGCTGGTATATGCCCTCATCCTGCTATATACCCCCATCCTGGTATGTACTGCAATCCTGGTATATGCCCTCATCCTGCTATATACCCCCATCCTGGTATGTACTGCCATCCTGGTATATGCCCTCATCCTGCTATATACCCCATCCTGGTATATGGCCTGCATCTTGTGGCACACAAAAAAAATAAACGTTTATATTCACCTTTCCTCACTCCAGCAGCATCGCTCGCCTTCCTGTCTGTGCCAGCAGCAGCGCCGCTGACCTGTGTGGAGCCATCACCGTTCCCTGCAGCATCGCAATGACCTCCTGTCTGCCAGCTCACTGATGTGTATGGAGAGCGGTGAGCACAGGGATCACGTCATCGCTGTGCGCGCTCTCCACACATATCAGCGGGCCGGCAGACAGGAGGTCATCGCGATGCTGTATTCAACGGTGACAGGTGTGTATACTTATTCACTGCGCCCCGCGTTGATGATGATGCGCGGGGAGCAGTGAATACAGCCGCACATGATCACTCCAGGCTGTAGTTGCCAGGGGTGATCACGCGGGCCGGGTGTTAATTATGCGCACATCCCCCGCCCATCATCCTGCCCACTTTCAGCGCTGGCTTCAGCGCTGAGAGATGATGGGCGGTGGGCGGGAGGATGGGCGTGCATATGAAATGAGCGGGCCCACGTGGTCACAGCAGGCGCTGCCATAGCCTGCGCATGCTGCCGATGACCTGCTCCACCGCAGCACCCTCATTCCCCACAGGCATGCCTTACATTCAGACTATAAGACGCCCCCCCCACTTTCCCCCAACATTTGGAGGACAAAAAGTGCGTCTTATAGTCCAAAAAATATGGTAAATTTAATTTTTTTATTTTTCTGTTTATGATTTTTTTTCTAACTTTTCCCTTTACCAAGGATCAAAAATAATCAAAACAGATTTATGTGTAATAAATACCCCAATGGATCATGTAAACAGAATCAAAACAGAATAGCGCTCCCTAAATTTGAATGAGATCATAAGGGTATGTTCACATTAAAGCCTGATTTTTAGATTGCACCCTGGAAGCAATAAATCAGTTCTTATTACTGTGTATGGTCCCTTGAGAGTTTACCTATGATCATGTATCACATGAATGTAGAAAGAAATTATGGTGCTCAATAGCAAAAGTCTTACATAGATCTCCTTCCCTATTGAACAAAAAATATTGCCTCAGTTACATAAGTCCATACAATGCTGCTCACCATTATTGGCACCTCTTAATTTCTGTTCATAGACTGTCTAATATCTTCAGAAATAAATGGAAAAGTATCAAAGTTATATCCTCAGGATTTTTTAATTAGTGGTCCAAAGTAATACAGCAATAAAACATTGTCAACTTACATGTTGCAATTTCAGTGAAGAAACACAATAAACAGCATGTGCAGCAATAATACTTGGCTGCACACCATTTGGCATTGATGACAACCTCCAAACGTCTCTTGTCACCATCTATATGTGGCGCCCTGTGCCTAGTCGCCATAAATAATAGCTATATGTGTATATCAATGTGTATAACATGTATTGTCAGCTTTAATGAGACTTGGTTTTCTCTGCTGTTCACCACATATAAACATTTGCCCACAATCCCTTACTGGGGCTGTTCACTTGAGATTGAGTGTGTGGCCTAGAAAGAGATAGGGGAATAGCTTAGATGTGAGGTAAATTCAGTCAGTTGCAGCCAGGGTGAACGTGTGAGAGGACTGTAACATGGAGACGGACCTGTCCTGAGTTGACTGATAAAAGGTCTGGAAGGGCCAGCTATACATTGGCAGGGTATCAGTCCCTAGGCCACCAGTACTTTCAAGGTCAGTGGCAAACTGAGAGAATGCTATTAGCCTTTTTATGAGGAGCAGTGAATTGCCTGGGATCACAGTGACATGTTTGAGTTTGGAAACTTGTAGAAGAAATAGTGAGTTTTCCTTCAGGATTCAAGTTGCCTGCTTGCCATAAGGGATTATAAATCCAGAGTTCTTTTGTCTTGAAAATCTCAGGACTTCAAGAAACCTATTCTCAAGTAAGGAACTAGTGGCAGGAGACACCAAACAGCAGAGAAGCCAGACTCTCATTAGGGCAGGCAGAACCACCATCATTGAGAATGCTGTGGGAAATGTTCTGCAGAACATCAGTAAAAGGTAAAGGCTCCCTGTCCTGTCTCTGGCTGAATTATTTTCTGCTGCACCATCCATACCTCAACATCCCCAGGAACCAGCCCTAGTTGGGGTGGGCAAGGGGACAATCCTCTGACACTGTGCATCACCACCTAACTCCTACGAACCTCCAGCAGTGCCCTGCCATACCAAAGCTGAATATCCCAATTGGCATCACACACTCATTATTTATTAATTTTATTATTTTTCTCACCCCTTTTTAAATATTATTTTTAACCCCCATCACAAAAGCCTGTCGTTCGCGCCCGGTATGACCACTTAACCACTCGGATCCATGACCGTGACATCAGAGCTCTACCAAGGGCGGCACATATAAGCTTCTTGCACTTCTCAGATGGTATTTTTCCCACTCTTCCTATGCAATTTTGTTCAAGCTCTTTAATGTTTGCGGGGTTCTTTTTCACAATGGCAGATTTTAGCTCACCCAAAAGATTTTCAATGGGAATGAAGTCAGAACTTATTACTGGCCATTTTAAAACAGTACATATTTTCAACCATTTCTGTGTACTTTCGGATGTATACTTTGGGTCATTATCTTGCTGGAGGACCCATGATATTCAACTCAAACCAAGTTTTCTTACACAGGATAGGACATTTTGCTCTAAAATGTCTTGATAATTCTCTGATTTCATGATTTCTCTGATACGGTCAATGCCTCAGTACCAGATGCAGAAAAGCAACGCCAGAGCATTATGAATCTTCCACCATGTTTAACTGTTGGTAGAGTAGTTTTTCATTATAAGCTTCATTGCACTGTCAGTAAACAAACTGTTGCTTTGCATTGCCAGAAAGGTCTATTTATGTTTCATCTGTCCACAGAACATTTTTCCAGATGGATTGCAGTTTAAGGTACTCTTTGGTAAAGATCAGTTGTTCTTTTTTAAGTATTTTCTTCAGCAATGGTTTCTTCCTTTGCCACCCAAAAAGCTCTGCTTGGCTTATTGTTCCGCATATGTTACTTGTTGAAACTACGACCCCAGACTGTTCCAGGTTGGCCTTCAGGTTTTTGGATATTTGACGTGGTGCTTTTACAACCATTTTGTACCAACCTTTGAAGACATCTCATGTCAATTTTCCGCTTTCCTCCATGTCCAGGGAGGTTCTTGAGGGTTCCATGCTTGGCAAACTTAATAACATTGTGCACTGTTGAAACTGGGAAGGTATTTGGAAATGGTCTTATAGCCTTTGGAAGTCTTGTGTTACTAATAATAGCAGTTCTGATCTCCTCAAACAGCTCCTTTGTCTTCACCTTTGTAACAAAAGAACAGGGCCTAACATGTGACTCCCCATTCATTGGCTAATTCAGGTCACATGGGCACCGACAATTTATCACAAGTGATTCTCATTTGTGATTTACCACAGGCAAATAAAAATGTGTTTCCATACTAATGTAACGTAAAGGGTGCCTATACCAGCGTCACATCACGCTTTAGGTTTTTATTTTTACTTCTCCCATTGTTTTTTGTTTTAAATTGTTGTTTATCATTTGGTCTTTTGTATTTAACACGAATGCTCTATACAAATAAGCTGTTTTACTTGATTCATTTTTTTCAGGAGATTTTCCACATTATGTACTTAAACTTCATGGTTGCCCTTAACGGTGAGCAGGACTGTATCTCCAAACTTTTAAAAACAGGAAGAGCGACTTGTATTTTGACCTGCACAGTAATTTTGACGTTAATAATGTCCCTTGGTATTTTAATCTCCTATGATGCTCCTTTTTGACCCCCAAATAGCATGATGTTCTCCAAGTGCCTCTTCACACAGTACAGTGCCCACACAGTGAATTCTACCAGAGCATCCTCCACACACAGTATGATATCTCTACAGTGACCTCAAAACAGTATAATGTCTCCAGAATTCCTCCATATGATATGATGTCCCTGCAGCCTCTACAGTATATGATGGCCATCACACAGTATGATCCCCCAGACAAGGTATGACGGCCCTCACAGAGTAGGATGCCCCCCCACAGACCCCCATGATGCATAAAATCTGTTTACAGGTAAAGCTTCTGGCGCACTTTCCTGAGTATCCTTAATGTGCTACCTTAGATCTACTCCCAGAGCACAAAGCACCACACCTTCAATAGGAATCTTGACTGGATTTTTGTCTTTCAACTCTGGAACAAATATACAGGATAATAATAATAATAATAATTTTATTCATTTATATAGCGCTATTAATTCCATAGTGCTTTACATACATTGGCAATACTGTCCCCATTGGGGCTCACAATCTAGAGTCCCTATCTGTATGTTTTTGGAGTGTGGGAGGAAACTGGAGAAAACCCACGCAAACACGGGGAGAACATACAAACTCTTTGCAGATGGTGTCCTTGGTGGGATTTGAACCCAGGACCCCAGCGCTGCAAGACTGCAGTGCTAACCACTGAGCCACCGTGCCGCCCAATGAGTCAGCCTTGACATTCTTAGATCCAAGAGATAAGTAACGACAAAATCAAACCAAGCAAAGAAGGGTTCACCGAGCCTGTCTGGCATTTAAAGAAGTTGTCCAGTTACCAAAACGTTTTGTTTATTTCTCATAAATCTTGCTAATATGTGCCTCTCCACACATCTATTATGTTATTTCAGCAATATTACCTTTTATCGTGCTCTAGCAGCACCTCCTCATTTCTGGTTCCAGCTCTGATGGGGTTAATTTCTCCTCTGACTTCCTTGGTTCAGTTACTACAACTCCCATAATTCTTTGTGTCTCTTGGGCTGTATCTAACACTTCCACTCAGCTCTCCTCCTCCTTCCCAGTGTGGATGCACTGAGAGAAATCACAATAGAGACAGCAGAAGATTGCAGCTCTGCACAATCAGGGGAAGAAACCATCTATCTTCTGCTTGTTCTCATATAGTTTTGTGTGTGTGTGTATATGTATACATATATATAAATATGTGTGTGTGTGTGTATGTGTGTGTGTGTGTGTGTGTGTGTGTTTACAGAAATTATGATCAGGCTGCTTTCACATATCACTTTTTTGACATCAGGCACAATCCGGTGTAAAAACCGATGGAATGGATCAGGCGAAAAATTGGATCAGTTTCATTAGTTTTTTCCATCAGTTCCTTCAGTTTTTGGATGAATCCGTTCTGCTACTGAGCATGCTCAGTAGAAAAAAACAGAATCAGTCGCTGTAATGCGTTGTATGCCGCTTTGCGACGGATCCAGCGCCTATAGGCTTTCATTGCACATGACGCCGGATACGGCGCTGTCCGTTTTTTTGCCGCTGCCAAAAACTTTGCATGCTGCGTCCTTTCCGGCAGCTGGACACATATATTTCGCTGGATCCCTGCACAACGGATGCAACAGGCATCAGGCACAATCCGGCGCTAATACAATTCAATGCAGAAAAAAATGGATCCGGCTTTATCCGTTTTTCGCCGGATTGTGCTGATGGCAAAAAACTGATGTATGAAAGCAGCCTTAGCTGGTGCAACATGTGAAAAAAATAAATAATTGGGGAAAAAAATGATTGGGTCATGAGATTGCTTTTTCCCCTCTTGCCTAGTCTCTGTGTGTCGTCCGTATCATCCGTGTGGCATGCATTTTG
Organism: Anomaloglossus baeobatrachus; assembly: GCF_048569485.1. Lineage (NCBI taxonomy): Eukaryota > Metazoa > Chordata > Amphibia > Anura > Aromobatidae > Anomaloglossus > Anomaloglossus baeobatrachus. Next base: position 70,726,534 of record NC_134363.1, read on the forward strand.
CAGGCTACTTTCACATCAGTGTTTTTTTTGCCTTTAGGCAAAAAACCGCAAACCGCAAATGACTGGATCCTGTGGATTAAACGTGCAACGCATGCAACCACAATTGTTATTTTACCGGATCCTTCTGCAGCGGGACACAGAATTTATCGGCCGCAACTGGAGTCAGCTGAACTCCTGATCTCACAGCCCGCACACGCTGCAATGGATACAGGTTAACAGCAGGCACTGCCTGCTGCTGATCAAGTGTGACCTTGTGCGGGCTGTGTGGTCAGGAGTTCAGATCAGCAAACTCCAGTGTTGGCCGATTACTTGTTCTGTGTCCCGCTGCATCCATCGCAGCGAGTGTGGACTGGAGTTCAGCTGAGTTGAGATCAGTGGACTCCAGTGCCGGACTGCACTCAGCTGACCTCACAGCCCACACACATTGCGATGGATGCAGAGAGACAGGGGGACACAGAACAAGTAATCGGCCGACACTGTAGTCATCTGATTACTTGTTCTGTTGGCGCTGTGGTCAGGAGTAGGGATGAGTGAGCAGCAAAATTCCCATGTCGATTTTTTGAAAAAGAAAATTCATTAAAAAAATAAAAAACAAAAAAAACAAACTGAAACACATAACCCTAACCCTAGGGTTAGGGGTAAAAAAAAAATGTGCGGGGTCATGCTGATTTTCTATTGCTAAGGGTAACCCAAGCAGCTACTGGCTGCTAACCCCCACTGCTTGGTGTTACCTTCACTGGCAATAGAAAATCCAGGGAAGACAATTTTTTTTTTTTTAAAGTTTTTTTTCTAAAAACTAAAAATAGTAAAAAAAAAAAAATGACGTGTGCTTTGCCATATTTTGTATGCCAGCCAGGTACAGCAGGCAGGTACGGGCTGCCCCCAACCCCCAGCTTCCTATTTGTACCCGGCTGGAAACAAAAAATATAGGGAAGCCCTTTTTTAAAATTATTTCATGAATTTCATGAAATAATTAAAAAAAAAAAAGGACGTGGGCTTCACCCAAATTTTGTGTCAAGCCAGGTACAACTAGGCAGCTGGGGATTGGAATCCGCAGCGAAGGGTGGCCCAAGCTTTCTGGCCCCCCACTGCTGCAAACTGCAGTCCACAGCTGCTCCAAAAAATGGCACTTTCATCGAAGTGCCATCTTCTGGTGCTGTATACAACTTTTCCAGTGGCCCTGGTGCCAGGTGGCACACTGGGTAATAAGGGGTTAATACCAGCTTTGTTTTACCAACTGGTATAAAGTCTGAGATTCTTAATGTCAGGCAAGTTTGACTCGGCCATTAAGAATCTCCAATAAAGGGTTAAAAAAAAGACACCACACAGAGAAAAAATACTTTATTAGAAAAAAATACACAGACACATTAGGGACTCCATCTTTATTACTCATTCTCATCCCTCCACGATAGAGATTTCTGCACTGACAGAGAGAAAAAAAAGAGAGAGAGAGAAAAAAAGAGAGAAAAAAAGAGAAAAAAAAGAGAGAAAAAAAGAGAAAAAAAGAGAGAGAAAAAAGAGAGAGAAAAAAAGAGAGAGAAAAAGAGAGAAGAGAGAGAGAAAAAAAAGACAGAAAAAAGAGAGAAAAGAGAGAAAAAAGAGAGACAGAGAGAAAAAAGACAGACAGAGAGAAAAAAGAGAGAAAAAAGAGAGAGAGAGAGAAAAAAGAGAGAGAAAAGAGAGAAAAAAAGAGAGAGAAAAAAAGAGAATAAAAGAGAGAGAGAGGAGAAAAAGAGAGGGAAGAGAGGTGCTCTGTTACATGCTGTGCTGCATGTCACCACCTTGCTCCACTCTGTGACTTGTTGTGCAGGTGACAGAGTGGAGACAGATGGTCCCATGCAGCAAAAGTCACAGTGTGCAGTAACTTGGTCCCATGCAGCATGACAGGTGACAGAGCAGAGCAAGCTGGTGACATGCTCTGCTCTGACACATGCAGTGCTGCATGTCACCAGCTTGTCAGTCTCTTGCTGCATCCTGTAGTGCTGGTGGGAGTACATGATCACACCGCCCCACGCCGCCCCAGCTCCAGGGGGTCATGTGACCGGCACTGAGCGTGCAAGATAGCGCCGCTCAGTGCCAGAACTGCAAATAGAAGCCAATGCAGAAAACACCTAAAATGGTAAGTTACACTCGTAGAGAAAATAAAAAAAATGGGTGAACCACCCATTTAAGCACTTAGCAGTCAATATTCAACAGGTTCTTAAAATTAAAGATGAGCAAACTTGTTCACAAAAGGTTCGCCAATTTCAAATTCGGTATGAGCCTTAGCTCATTCAGATTGGTATTGGAGTCACTAACACTTTTCTCAAAAATCATCAAAGAATGATATTGTTTGGTAACTATTCATGATCCCAATTGCACTAATGCTTTTCTTCTGCCTTATTATCAATTTGGCTAGCATAGTGGTGCTGTATGACATGTTTGATGATGGGAGGGGTTAGGAGAGGTCTTTGGAACGGCGGACTGTTTTGTTTTTTTTCTTAACTTTATGTGTGGATGTTCTAGCAGCCAATCAGGGCACAGAAAACATCCATAACATTCAGACACAAGGACTTGTGTCATTGGCTGCCTAAGTCACATGTCTCTCTGCATATAAAATGTGGACAAACGGCGTCTGCACAATTTTGTGATTGCTACAGCTTAGGAACAGTGCTGCCTCTGCTGCTGCTGATAGACAGTTAGCTTAGCTAGTGGGTTTAATTTTAGGTAGTTGATATATTTAGGAAGACAATAGTGTATAACTGCAGGGGCGTTCAGTTTAGGAAACATTGTGTGCCACAAATCGGCATTTCATCATCTAGTGATTGATAATTGTGTGGTCCTTCCAAAAATTGCTATTTCATCATCTAAATTGAGATTGCACAATCTATGATCCAGCCAAGAATTGCCATTTAATTTTTTAAATAGCGCAAATTATGTGGTCCCGCTGAAAATTGCTATTTCATTATCTAAACAGTGCAAAATCTATGGTCCAGCTTAAAATTGCTATTTTAGCATCTAAATAGTGTAAAATCTGTGTTCCACACAAAAATTGCCATTTAATCATCTAAATAGTGGTAATTGTGTGGTCCAGCTCAAAATTGCTATTTCATCACCTAAATAGTGCAAAATCTGTGGTCTAGTTCAAAATGGCTATTTCATCATCTAAATAGTGCAAAATCTATGGTCCAGCTAAAACTTGCTATTTCATCATCTAAATAGAGAAAAATCTGTGATGCAGCCAAAAATTGTAATTTAATCATCTAAATAGTGGTAATTGTGTGGTCCAGCTAAAATTTGCTATTTCATCATCTAAATAGTGCAAAATCTGTAGTCCAGCTCAAAATAGCTATTTCAGCATCTAAATAGTGCAAAAATCTCTGGTCCAGCCAAAAATTGCCATTTAATCATCTAAATAGTTGCAATTATGCCGTCCAGCCAAAAATTGCTATTTCATCATCTAAACAGTGCAAAATCTGTGGTCCTGCTCAAAATTGCTATATCAGCATCTAAATAGGGCAAAATCTGTGGTCCAGCTAAAAATTGCTATTTCATGATCTAAACAGAGATTGTAAAATCTGTGGTCCAGCCAAAAATGATCATTTCATCATTTAAATAGAGATTTCTACTTCTCTGGTCCTGCCAGTGATTAAATTGTCAGCATCTAAATTCTGATAGCTAAATCTCTGGTCCTGCGGCTTGCCACAAATAGACATTTTAGCATAGAAATACTGACTGATAATTCTGTGCTCCTGGCAGAGTATCTCAGCAGAAATAAAAAGATATGGATATTTATGTAGGCCTCCAACACCTATTGTATATCACTGGAGATAAATATTAATTGATAACTCTGTGCCCATTTAAAAAAAAATAGCGGCAAACACCATGAAAGTGGCATTGATTGCCCCAGAGTACCCATAGTGTTGTGGCGCACCAGTCAGGCATGGGCTGGGGATTCCGGAAAACCTATTGGGAGACATATGTATGTTATATCACCTATCAGCTCCTGACCCAAATCTCTGTGGCAAGGGTCCATTTACTTCTCTAAAAAAATAAGAGTAGCCGTATGCCTCCCAATCTGAATGACTTGTCTACTATTGATGTTTTTGTGGAACATGTTTCAAAAGATCTTAAGGGGCTGGCAGCTAAAAATAAACATTAAATGTTTAATCTTAAACTAGAGATGACGGCTTTGCAGACTCTTGAACATGATCGTTCAATCGTGATTAAAAGTTCGAACAAAGGAGGCAATGTTGTGGTTTTGGATGTTGAACAGTATAGAAACATGTGTCTTACTATTCTCAAAGACAAGAATAACTATGTAAAACTGTCCACCAACCCCCTCACGGAGTTCAAAATGGAACTCAAAGAATTATTACAAGAGGGCTTGCGTGACAAGTTAATTGATAAAAATGAATTTGAGTTTCTGTTCCCTATACATCCTGTTTTGGCCACATTTTATTGTCTCCCCAAGGTCCACAAAGGCCTCATGCCTCTGAAAGGCAGACCAATTGTCTCGGGAGTGGGAGGCCTTTATCAAAATATTGGCATCTACCATGACCGCATCTTGAAACCATTTGTGCGTGCTTTGAATTCCTTCACTCTAGAGACTCTACTGACTTTTTGAGAAAGATCGAGGATGTCATACTTGATAAGGAAACCATACTGTGTTTAATTGATGTGGAAGCTCTTTATTCGTCCATTGTACACAGTGATGGATTGAGAGCAGTGGAATATTTTTGAGAGGGCGTGGTTGCCACCTTGCGAAACACAATGCATGGTTGCTTAAATTACTGTACTTTTGCCTTATCAAAAATTTCTTCCTCTTTGATGGGTCCTTTTTTCACCAGCTCAGGGGCACTACCATGGGTTGTCCATGTGCACCTGCATATGCCAACTTGTTCCTGGCCTAGTGGAAGGAGAATCTCATCTTTGGGAGGAGTCCCCTTTTGATCTGGACAAGATCATATTGCGGACACGCTACATAGACGACGTTCTTGTCTTGTGGGGGGGGCGCTAAGGAGACATTTTTACAGTTTGTGTCTGAGCTTAATCACAATCATCTTGGTCTCTTCTTAATAGCACAAAGTGAGGAAAAAGAACTTCCCTTTTTGGATATTATGATTACCAAAAATGTGGATGGCACCTTAGCAAACAAGACGTTTCGAAAACTCACCTCTTCGAACTCACTGTTGCAATGGGAGAATGGGAGAGTAATCACCCCAAACCCCTCAAAACAGGCATTCCAAAAGGCCAGTATTTGAGGATGCGCCACAATTGTTCGACACCCCTGAATTTTTCTAGGCAGGCTGATGATTTACGCAGCCACTTTAGGGAGAGAGGATACCAAGATCATATTCTCTCTCGGGCCTATCAAGTAGCACAGTCTAGAGAGAAAATGAGTATTTTGATCCTTTCTTCCCAAAAAGATGAGACAGTGGAGGGGAAGTTTGGTTTTATCTCTACGTTTACCAACAGCTCAGTGGAAGTGCAAAAGATATTGAACAGACATTGGTCCATTCTATGGATGGATGTGGACATTGGTGATGTCGTGGGATCATACCGCCAGTGTACATATAGAAGAGGCCGCTCCATTGGGGACAGGGTGGTACAAAGACACTTTATCCGTCCACATGAAGATAGCTGGTTACGTTCGGACTCCAAGGGATGTTTCAGATGCAGTGGGTGTATAGCTTGCCCACACATACAAACTGGTAGGAGCTTCTCCAGCTCATTAACTGGCGATCAGTATCATATCAAGGCTTTCATCAACTGTCGCTCGAGAGTAGTGATTTATAAGGCTAGTTCTGTTTGCGGCCTAGAGTACGTTGGCAAGACGAGTAGAGAGTTCATGAGACATGTTAGGTAACATTTCAGAGATGAAGCAAACAAGAGAGATACCCCCCTGCCTAAACACGTCCAAATGATGCACAATGGAGATGTTTCTGGTCTCACCTTTATGGGTATTGATCTCATTGACTATCCGATCCTGGGTGACGATTGGGATCGTAAAATCCTCCAACGAGAGTGTAGGTGGATTCATACACTTAAAACACAGACACCGCTGGGTCTGAATAAGACCCTGACCTTCAGCTGTTTTTTATAGCAATAGAGTCATTCAGAAACCCCAGGGCTAGCCGCCGAGGAATGGGGGCACCCGGTACTTTATGGTGTTTTTACACTCAGTTGGTAGGTAGGGAACAGCTTTAGGGTGTTGTAGGGACATCTTTAGTACATCATAAATAGTTTAATCAACCATCAATCATTATCTCCTGTTCCCATCCATCCAGTCTGAATCATTTGTCTATGAGCTTTTGTTTCTAAAGGTGGTGTCACACACAGCGACGACGACAACGACGTCGCTGCTACGTCACTATTTTCTGTGACGTTGCAGCGACGTCCCGTCGCTGTCGCTGTGTGTGACATCTAGCAACGAGCTGGCCCCTGCTGTGAGGTCGTTGCTCGTTGCTGAATGTCCTGCTTCATTTTTTCGTCATCGCTCTCCCGCTGTGAAGCACACGCTGTGTGTGACAGCGAGAGAGCGACGAAATGAAGCGAGCAATGAGCAGGAGCCGGCGTCTGGCAGCTGCGGAAAGCTGTAACCACTGTAAACATCGGGTAACCAAGGGAAGACCTTTCCCTGGTTACCCGATATTTACCTTCGTTACCAGCCTCCGCCGCTCTTGCTGCTAGTGCCGGCTCTTGCTCTGTGCACATGTAGCTGCAGTACGCATCGGGTAATTAACCCTATGTGTGCTGTAGCTAGGAGAGCAAGGAGCCAGCGCTAAGCAGTGTGCGCGGCTCCCTGCTCTCTGCACTGTGACATATAGCTGCAGTACACATCGGGTTAATTAACCCGATGTGTACTGTAGCTAGGAGAGCAAGGAGCCAGCGCTAAGCAGTGTGCGCGGCTCCCTTCTCTCTGCACATGTAGCGACGTTATGATCGCTGCTGCGTCGCTGTGTTTGACAGCTAAGCAGCGATCATAACAGCGACTTACAAGGTCGCTGTTACGTCACAGAAAATGGTGACGTAACAGCGATGTCGTTGTCGCTGTCGCTTTGTGTGAACCCAGCTTTAGGCTGTTTTGTGTTTTTGTGTTAATTGAATTTTGGTAGCTTATTGGTTCTTTATATAGTGTCCTATTATTTCTGTCCATGACTGTTGTGAGGAACTGCCTTAATCCAATTAGCGTGCTTTCTGTGGAATAGGGCATTTCCCCCTGTAGGACAATCAAATATATCAGCATTGAGTCATCCTTCCTTAATTAAAGGGTCTGGTATAATCCTTTATTTTGGCATTTGTGAATTATTGTTATTTGTGATTGAGAACACTCCCTACAATGGCTGAGTATAGGAGATGTGGGCAATTTGTCATCTCAGCAATGGAGGCCTGTTTAAACTGTCATGATAATTGCATCTGGGATCAAAATGGATAGCAGGCTTGCTTTCCATAAGATATCGCAATAACAGAATCTAATTAATGCCTTTTGTAGTTGTGTTTACGATCTGTAAGAGAGTCTAATTAGCGACGCCCTTCTAGTTGTGACTGGGATGTGCGATCTGCAGTGCAGACTTGGACTCCGAGGTAACTTCCTGTTACATAATTGTTTACCTTCCCCTTATCACGTGATTACCCCAAGCCTCCTCTGGTTTGTTGGCTAGAGGGCGGCCACCTGACTTGGGAGTGATGTCAAAGTGGGCGGAGCCTATATCCGCCCTCATGACATTTAAGGGCGGCAAATTCAAAGCTCGATGCGTTATGTTATGCCCGGACATACTATGGTGGAGGTCCGTACTGCTCTGAAGGTAGGATTTGGCTCTTTACATGCTGAGTTTGTGCACGCTTTGCTAAATTAATTTGATAGAAAATACCTTGACCATGTTGCTCCTCTTGCAGCTTTCGCTTTCTTGGTCAATGTCCCCTGATGAGTAAGATATTTACGAAACGCGTCGGAAGGCCCAGGAGCGTATAAGGTCAGATTGTTGCCTTTGAGGGGTATTGTGAGGCTGCTGTTTTGCCCCCCCCTCCCTCTACTAGACAACACGTCTTATTTTGATTTATATCACCTCAGTGCTTTATGACCATATATATTTTTTGATGACATTTTTTAACACTGTTAGGTGTTTTAGATTATGATTACAACATTTTGGTGTAGACACTTATAGACATCGGCTGGTTACAATTGATGTTATTTTGGGTAAATTATACTTGTGTACACAGTGAGAGAATTCTTTGTGACCAGGTTCTCTTACTGTTATTTTCCTCTGTATATACAGTGGGAGCTTTGCATAACATCAGCTCCTTGTGCTGTATTTATTGGTTGGTTTTACAACCATTTATGTTGTGTGTATGTGCCACCCCCGTGCCAGCAGCCGGCGCTGCTCAGATCCGGGCCTTCTGGGGTGGTGGCTTGAGGGTCTCCGGACCCGGGGGTCTCGTGGACACGCCGAATAAAAAGGGGGGATGAAGATGTACGGGCTAGGTCGTAGTAAGTCCGTGACGCCACCCACGATGTGTGGTGAGGTTGTGGGGCACCCGGGGCAGATGTTGTGGCAGGTAGTTGTTAACCCCTCCGTGGGTAGGGATGGTTGCCCCGGGACCCGGTGCCTCAGTGCAGGGTATAGCGACCGCAGGAAGTGTTTGTTTACTCACAGTTAATAAATCACACAAGTCTCTGGTAAACTAAGGTGCTGGTGGCCAGTGCCGCGGCCGGTTGCATTCGGGTCCCCCACCCGGCTGGTGGTCTCTATCCTTTTCCTCTGCACTGTTTGTGTAAGGTGGACTTCCTAGTCTGAAACTCAGGAGTCCGCTCCCGGCTGGATGTGGCCTAAGGAGCCGTGCCCGCAGACGCTGGCCCGTGGGATCTATGGGCCCTGGCGGTGACCTCCTATCCCTATCGGTGGGCTGTTGTCTTCTATGAGGGACTTTGGGTGGGACAGGACCTCTAGTCGTGGCCTCAATCGGTGAATTAACTAGTCCGCTTGTTTCCGGTTCTGGCTTCAGGGTCCGAGTAGCCCCCTTTTTGCTACGGTTTCCGGGTCGGTTCCCCGTGTCGGTACCGGCGGGCTACAACCCTGTCCCGGTCCACCTCGGTTCTGCCGAGCCGTCTTCCCGTCTCCTGCTGACGGAGACCACCGTCTGCCCCCTAGCCAGTGGCACCAGGGCTCCTACCCTGGTACCGTTCAACTTGAACTTTCCTGCTGGAGCCACACTTAGCTCCAGCCCACACTCCTCTTCAACTTGAGCTCCAAACTCCACTCTCTAACTAACTGCTGATTTCCCGCCCCGGGCTGTCTGGACCCCTAAGTGGGCATGTCCAACCGCCTGGTCACGCCCACTGGTGTGTCTATCTTTCCCTAAGGGGGGGTGACTAGGGTTTCTAGGTTGGCTGTGTGTTTCCTAGTGAGGGAAGGTGTTATGCAGGGGCCTATTTGTGACTACCTGGTTTTGCCAGGGCGTCACATGTATAAAATATTTTAATCTATGATTATTAAAAGTTATGTTTTATTATTTGTCTTCACACATTTTGGTTACACCAGTTGCTTGGCTTTTTTCATATGACCGTGGTGAGCAGCAACACACGATTTCTAATATTGGCCTTCAACACCTACTGTATATCACTGGAGATAAATAATAATTGATAACTCTGTGCCTATTTAAAAAAATTAGGGGAAAACACCATGAAAGTGGCATTGATTGCCCCAGAGTACCCATAGTGTTGTGGCACACCAGTCAGGCATGGGTCATGCACAAGACAGGGTCCGGGCTAACATTTATAACTTTCAAATTAATTTAAAATGAAGAGGTGGATGAGTGACAGGTATGCCTGGTGCTCTGAGACCCCTGCCACTACAGACAACACACATCATGTGTTGAGGTATTAGGGGCAGACACAACCAAAATGGCGTTAATTGTCGCAAAGTACAAATAGTGTAATGGCATACCATGGATTCATGGGACAGGGCCTGGCCCAGTATGTCTACCTTAAAGGGAAGCAATCACCAGGATTTTCAAATATAACCTAAAGATAGTGCTATACTGACACTATTATACTAATTCTATACATACCTGTAGTGGTCAGCTCAGATGTTTAGGTTTTGAAATCAAAGAAAGTAAAGTTTCTAAAATCGGCAGCTTCTTAAGTGACAGCAGCTGAGGATCAGATAATATTTAAGTGAGTATTCATAGTTATCCCCTCCCCCTGTTAGAATTAGCATACGTATTATACAATTGATTAACTTTTTCACTTACTGGACCTGTGCTGAGGACATACCATGTGACCAGAAGGGGTGGGGCCTCAGCCAACAGAAAAATGTTGCTTGGTATCAGTTTTGTTGGCTGACGCCCCGCCACTTCTGGTCACATGGGTATGACCTCACACAGGTCCTGCTAGTGAAAAAAGTGAATTAATTGTAGATTGTATAATACTTATGCTAATTATTAACGGAGTGAGGGGATAACTATGAATATTCCCCCCCAGATCTTATCTGATCCTCAGCTGCTGTCACTCAAGAAGCTGATGATTTTATAAACTTTACTTTCTTGGATTTCAAAACCTAAACATCCGAGCTGACCACTTAATGTATGTATAGAATCAGCCTGATCGTGCCAGTATAGCACTGGCTTTACCTTATATATCATGGTAATTGGTTCCCTTTAAACATTGATCAGTTACATAAGTGTAGGCCTGGTGTACTGACATCCCTTCCACTACTAGCAACACACAAACAGGAGAGCCAGCTTTGACCTGCACATGACCAGCTGTGACCTGCGCATGCCCAGCTGTCCAGGTCCCCCCCAGCCATGTATCTAATCCATCATCTGTGATACAACTATCATACATTGTACCACTGCTTGCATAGATGCAAAAAAGAGGGGAGCCAGCACTGCTCATGAGTGGCATGCAACAATGAGAAAGTAAAAAGTGTAATATTCACAAATTCATTCCTACTGTAACAATTCAATGAGATTTTTGGCAAATAATTGATCAATATTTTGAGCCCCCTGCCCCGTCACGGCAAATCTCTATAAGGGGGTCCCTACACTATATTTATAATTTATATACTTAATGTTCTGTTGCCATCAAAATTTATGTTGGTGCCTGTTCACATACAGCCACCGCCTCCTGTTCCATAGGCATTATTACTTAAGCACCACCTACCTGGGGCTGTTCCGCCCTTCATCCATGTTTGCTGGTCTAGCACTGTGGGGGCCAGTTCTGACATTGTGCTGGTGTGTGTGGTTCTGCCACACACACTGGCACCTGGACTGTCCTTTTACTCGCAGTTGTCAGCCCTTGCAGCATGGGAGCGGTTCTGACACTTCTCAGGTAGGTGATATTCTTATACGGTCCTGCGCATTACACGAGACCTTATGGTACATATGTAAATTATAAATATAGTGTAGGGACCCCCCTTATAGAGATTTGCCATGACGGGGCAGGGGGGCTCAAATCTTTGATCAATTATTTGCCAAAAATCTCATTGAATTGTTACAGTAGGAATTAATTTGTGAATATTACACTTTTTACTTTCTCATTGTTGCATGCCACTCATAAGCAGTGCTGGCTCCCCTCTTTTTTGCGTACTGCTTGCATAGGGGTCATGTTACATCACCGCTCCCATAGACATAAATGCCACGGAGTCACACAACATTACACCACTACTCCCATTAAAGTGTATGGAACAGGGTCACATATCTAATCCCATCTTACGTGATAGACTACACTGATCTATGTATCTAACACTCACTTTTAATAGTCTGCATATGTAATCTCAACATGTGAAACAGAGAGCAGCACCAACTAACAATCAGCACTGTGAGCCATCCTCCGTGTCGCTGTCCACATGTCAGTATCACTTTGCAGTCACCAATAATGGCTCTACACACTGTGCAAAAGGATATGGGACGGTGAATTTTCAGATCAAAAACCCAGAAGAGAGGAGACATCAGACACAAGAGCAGATCAGTAGATGACCGGGGTAGTGATGCTGATGACGGTATCGTCAGCACTTATGATCTTAATAGGCATTTTGAAACTGTGCTGAAGAGGGAAGAGGTCCTTCATCTGTGGCCTTTCCATGAGCGTGATTTGCCCCACCACCAGACTGTGTAGAGCCAGGTATACGTCATAACATAGTGCACCAGGGCTCGTCGCTGTTGTTCAGTTGCAGCAATATGTGAATAATGGAATTCCAGCATGTAGGTACATCACATATCTACTTTTTAATCAGTTGGCGAAAAGACCTCTGAAACGATGCTACTCAATGAGCAGGGTTCGAACGGCGGAATAGAGCATACAGCGACCATGCCTTCTGCACCAGCGCATCCTACCCGGGATAATGTCCAGGTTCACACTGTTATCGCACACAGCTTTTCGTTATTCTGGGTTGCCCAAATTTGGCCTGGATAGCTGTCGAAAACTGTACAGCTGTGTGACTGCATTCTCCAATGCATGTGAAGTGCAATACTGCCTGATTGCGGTGAGCCCTGCTTGCGCAGTATTGAGATGGAGCTGATTTCCTCTGCACTGTTGGAATGTGGGTCACATTAATGGAGAAGTTGAGGGTGCATGTGGAGGCCCTAGAGGAGGTGTAGGAGGCAGAAGCAGTGGAGGAAGTGGTAGAGGTTTGTCCCACAAGCCTTGGTGATTTCAAGACTTTTGTAGCAGCCCCTTCCCTCTCTGCTTTACCCCGCAGCCAGCAAAGTTACCAAGTGCCCAGTCAGCGAAATGTAACTCCCCTGGCCATGCTTGCTCGTCCATGTGTCAGTGGTGAAATGCACCCTGTCAGATACATTTTTTCCAGGAATGGGTGATGTTGTCTGCAACATCCTGGTCTAGTGCAGGCACAGCCTTATTAGAGAAACAACCAGAGAAGTAATGGTGACTGGTCAACTAGTATGGGGGGACTGCGATGGCCATCCGCTCTCGGAAACCGTCTGTATACACCAGGAGGAAAGGCAGCATTTCTGTGGCCAACAGATTGGATTTGGTGAAGTTCAAGTTCTTAGCTTTGGCGTGTGTAGGAGGAAATAATCTTTTACATGACCACAATTACAGCACCAAAGGCTGGCTACTGTGCTGAGAGAGGGTGGAGTCGAGTGTACACGACAAAATGGTGGACTGTGTGTGAGGTAGCTGCAGGCAGAGATGTTATAGTGGATTGAGAAAAAGGTGGCTTAGGATGCTTTCACAATTCCGTCTTTTTCCATCAGTCACAATCCGTTTTATGACTGATGTGACGGATGCGGCGGAGATTATGGTACAACTGATGGGACAGATCTGTTAAAAAAAACTGATCCATTGTAGCAGTTTGTACCTGGCAAAAAGAATCCAGCTGTGGCCGCGGGTAACCTCAGTGAAATCACTGCTGACAGCGCAACTCACATAAGTTGCTCCGTGGAGCTCACAGCTCACAGCGGTGTTCTATGGCCGTTCCTGTCAGCTTCCGATGTAGCAGAGCTGAAAGCGTCGTGGGACCTTGTGTGGATTACATTGGACCTGGAGGTGTATTTGGGGATTTTAATAAAGATGTAAAAGAGGGTATTTTTTTATCTTTTATTTCAAATAAAGGATTTTTCGGTGTTTGTGTTTATTTACTTTCGCTACAGTTTAGTGATGGGGGTGTCTCATAGATGCCTACCATAACTATGCTAGGACTTAGTTGCAGCTATGGGCTGCCATTAACTCCTTATTACCCCGATTGCCACCGCATCAGGGCAATCGGGATGAGCTGGGTAGAGTCACGGGACTGTAGCATCCAAGGGTTGTGGCATTTCTGGGCGGCCTAACGGTACCGGCTTTCAACACAAACAGGCCCCTTTTCCGGACAATCAGCTCGGGGTAGCTAGACGGGACAGTGGTGGGCTGCCGGCTTTGGAGGTCACTCGTTGGTGCTGAGCACGCCACATCCTCTGGTGCTACGGTCATGGCCGGTATCATTCCTTCCGGCAGCGTGATGATGGGTCTCCCACATCCCATGGGCACTAGCGCACTCACTGCGGTCACTTCGTCGGCCTTTTCATCCGCTCTGGACTCCATTCTGTTCCGTTCGGATATGGGAATGTGTCTCTTCCTCAGCTGCCGGGGTTGCAAACGCGCCTGGGAAGGCGGGGGCGATTCTTCTTCCTCCGTTTCGAGCCACCTCTTCCGACTTACAGATTGGCCGGCTTCCGCAGTCACTCCGGCCAGGCCCGGCCTACCATACGCCCATACTCCGCCCCCGGCTTCACTCACCAGGTCCACGCAGTGCTGACGACGCCTTCTGATTCTTCCAGCGCCACCCACGTCTCCGGACCTCTGCAGCTCATGATGGGCATCATGGATCTTCCTGAGGCCGGTACCTCCCCTCTTTGGGCGGTGCACTCCTCTCACTCTAAGCTTCTTCCTCCGCCCAGGACAGCCCAGCACTTTGCGATCGTCGCCAAATTTTCGCGCCCTCGACAAGTCCATAAAGATGGCCGCCATCTTGTCGCCATTTTGCAGACTGTACAGCACATCAGGCACTTCTTGGTCATTCTCACAGTCTCTGGTCGGGGTCTCTCGCATGCAGGCCCTATCCTGCCGACTACGCCAGTTTGTAACGGTGGCAGGGGGCGCCTCAGGGGGTGTAGTCGTGGTCTCCCACCCAGGGGGCGGCAGGCTGACCCCCAGTCCAGCCATCACTAGTAAGACAGGTGTGTTGTTGGGGCAGAGTGTGGATGGCAGGGACACATGCATGTTGGTACCTTGGTTACCTTTGGCGCCTTTTTCCCTCGGCTCACTGGCCCCTTCATCACTCCCAGTAAAGAGCCACGGACAGGCAGTTGATAAACCAAGATACACTTTATTGCACAAGACTTCCATTCTCTGTTACACTTCTCAGCAGCAAGTTGCTTCAGTACTTCAACCCTCACGTTACAGGTTACACTTCTTACTGACGGTTTCCCTTCTTCCTCCGGAAACTTTCTTTTGCCTGCAGGGGCCAAGTGTTATCTCCCTGGTAGCTGCACTCCAATCCCGGATTTAGTCCAGCCCTGTTCTAGGGGTTTGTTTAGACTATGGGACGGCTCCAGTACTCACTACCTACTCCGGATAAGTTCCCACTTTCCCACTCTTTCTCAAGGATCTACTTTGCTTACTATGGGCATTCCTGTTTCCTTGACTTCTTTGTCAAAGCACTGATTCTGGCTGACTGCCACGTCTCACTCCCACACTCTGCCCCATCACCTCAGACTGAGCTCACTCGCATGTCACATCTGACTGCACTCTGCCCTGCATTCAGAGCCCATCCCCACCTAGGCTGCCCTGCCCCTCCTTCCCTGACACTGTTACCAGGGGAACCACTACTCTACACTGGCACCTAGTGGGAACACCGTGTATTAACCAACACAATAGGTAACATTTTACCATCCTTATCAACATTTGCCATCACACCATGTGGCGTCTTCAGGGGGGGGAATTCTCTTTCCCAGCTCGGGGGTCCAACTACCCCCTTACATTCCTCCCCTCTTTAACCTCAGCCTCCTGGCGAGGTTCCGCTGCTGAAAGACAACACATAGAGAAAACACACACACGTTTCTTCAGCAATATTCTTTTTTTCTTTTTATCAATAAAAAAACATTTTAAAACTAACGTATCAAAGCACACCAGATTGGCACACAAGTCCGGTGCCCGGAGTCCCTCCAGGGGAGCTCCTGGTCTTGGCTGGTCTTCTGCCCGGAGGCTCTCCTCAAGCACTCCCGGTCTTAGATGAGCCGCAACCAACAAAAAGTTCTTGCTTAAACAGTCGCAGGAGAAGTTTATGCATAGTCCTGCATTATTCCACCCCCGGGTTCAGTTCCTTCAACGTTGCTCCGACTGTAAACGATCACCGGTCTCTAACGGTACCGGCTTTCAACACAAACAGGCCCCTTTTCCGGACAATCAGCTCGGGGTAGCTAGACGGGACAGTGGTGGGCTGCCGGCTTTGGAGGTCACTCGTTGGTGCTGAGCACGCCACATCCTCTGGTGCTACGGTCATGGCCGGTATCATTCCTTCCGGCAGCGTGATGATGGGTCTCCCACATCCCATGGGCACTAGCGCACTCACTGCGGTCACTTCGTCGGCCTTTTCATCCGCTCTGGACTCCATTCTGTTCCGTTCGGATATGGGAATGTGTCTCTTCCTCAGCTGCCGGGGTTGCAAACGCGCCTGGGAAGGCGGGGGCGATTCTTCTTCCTCCGTTTCGAGCCACCTCTTCCGACTTACAGATTGGCCAGCTTCCGCAGTCACTCCGGCCAGGCCCGGCCTACCATACGCCCATACTCCGCCCCCGGCTTCACTCACCAGGTCCACGCAGTGCTGATGACGCCTTCTGATTCTTCCAGCGCCACCCACGTCTCCGGACCTCTGCAGCTCATGATGGGCATCATGGATCTTCCTGAGGCCGGTACCTCCCCTCTTTGGGCGGTGCACTCCTCTCACTCTAAGCTTCTTCCTCCGCCCAGGACAGCCCAGCACTTTGCGATCGTCGCCAAATTTTCGCGCCCTCGACAAGTCCATAAAGATGGCCGCCATCTTGTCGCCATTTTGCAGACTGTACAGCACATCAGGCACTTCTTGGTCATTCTCACAGTCTCTGGTCGGGGTCTCTCGCATGCAGGCCCTATCCTGCCGACTACGCCAGTTTGTAACGGTGGCAGGGGGCGCCTCAGGGGGTGTAGTCGTGGTCTCCCACCCAGGGGGCGGCAGGCTGACCCCCAGTCCAGCCATCACTAGTAAGACAGGTGTGTTGTTGGGGCAGAGTGTGGATGGCAGGGACACATGCATGTTGGTACCTTGGTTACCTTTGGCGCCTTTTTCCCTCGGCTCACTGGCCCCTTCATCACTCCCAGTAAAGAGCCACGGACAGGCAGTTGATAAACCAAGATACACTTTATTGCACAAGACTTCCATTCTCTGTTACACTTCTCAGCAGCAAGTTGCTTCAGTACTTCAACCCTCACGTTACAGGTTACACTTCTTACTGACGGTTTCCCTTCTTCCTCCGGAAACTTTCTTTTGCCTGCAGGGGCCAAGTGTTATCCCCCGGGTAGCTGCACTCCAATCCCGGATTTAGTCCAGCCCTGTTCTAGGGGTTTGTTTAGACTATGGGACGGCTCCAGTACTCACTACCGGCTCCGGATAAGTTCCCACTTTTCCACTCTTTCTCAAGGATCTACTTTGCTTACTACGGCGTTCCCATTTCCTCGACTTCTTTGTCAAAGCACTGACTCTGGCTGACTGCCACGTCTCACTCCCACACTCTGCCCCGTCACCTCAGACTGAGCTCACTCGCATGTCACATCTGACTGCACTCTGCCCTGCATTCAGAGCCCATCCCCACCTAGGCTGCCCTGCCTCTCCTTCCCTGACACTGTTACCAGGGGAACCACTACTCTACACTGGCACCTAGTGGGAACACCGTGTATTAACCAACACAATAGGTAACATTTTACCATCCTTATCAACATTTGCCACCACACCATGTGGCGTCTTCAGGGGGGGAATTCTCTTTCCCAGCTAGGGGGTCCGACTACCCCCTTACATTTGCAAAATTTTGTAAACATTAACATTTATTCCCTTTATGGGAGGCACGGTTCCTTTAACATTACAAACTCTTATACTCTACATTAAAGCGGGTGTTACACACAGCGATATCGCTAGTGATATCGCAGGTGAAAGCACCCGCCCCCTCTCGTTTGTGCGTCACTGGCAAATCGCCGTCCGTGGTGCACAATATCATTCGGAGCCGTCACACAGGACATACCTGCCTAGCGACGTCGCTGTTGCCGGCTAACCGCCTCCTTTCTAAGGGCGCGGTTCGTTCGGCGTCACAGCGGCCGCCCAATAGAAGCGGAGGGGTTAGAGATGATCAGGACTTAACATCCCGCCTACCTCCTTCCTTCCTTATTGCCGGCGGCCACAGGTAAGCTGCAGTTAGTCGTTCCCGAGGTGTCACACGTAGCGATGTGTGCTGCCTCGGGAACAACGAACAACCTGCGTGCTCAACAATCAACGATATTTTAAAAAGGAATGACGTGTCAACGATGGACGATTTGGTGAGTATTTTCCATCGTTAATGGTCGTTCGTACGTGTCACACACAACGACGTCGCTAACGATGCCAGATGTGCGTCACGGAATCCGTGACCCTGGCAATATATCGTTAGATATGTCGCTCTGTGTGACGGGGCCTTTAGACATATAAATCTCGGTACATAAAACACATAAAACATTAGCTTTCAGCATAAAACATTCACTTTTGGCAATAAAACATTTTCTTTTGCACCTTGCATTGTGTCAATCAAGTGCAACATTTGTGAAGAAAAAGACAGCAATATGGGGGACCTGCCTGAAACCCCCAACATAGGCTCTGGGAGTGCTTTAGAGAGTTCCAGACCACTCTTCGTTACTTCTGCATGCGCAACAGCTTTTGGGGTCCTGTGGTTGCATTAATTCTAATTCTGGTAGGGAGAACAACGGCGGGCTAATTATTTGCAAGGTAGTCCTGGCCACACATAGTCCAGTGGCCCAGATGTCCATTTCAACACACTTATCAAACACTAAGCAGCATAATTTTCCAATTAACTATTTACAGGGGTCCAGGTGAACCCATCACTCCATTGCGGTGTTCCACTTTGAGGTTGACTGGGGTCGTAGGTAAGCCATAGACTAGTGTTGAGCCACCCCCCTAGTGTTTGAGTTCGATTCGGTTCGTCGAACGGCTGCTCAGTTCGGCGAATGTTCACCGAACACCTTCGAACCCCATTGAAAACAATGGGAGGAAAACACAAACACATACAAACACATTGAAAACACCTTCTAAGGTGTCCAAAAGGTGACAAACAACTCACAAGACACCACAAACACATGGAAAGGGACAAGTACATATACTCATGCGAAAACAAAAGAGCTGGACGAGAAAAAGGAGGAGACACAGATATAGGCATGTCATGCCCTTCTAAAATCATGTAAAACACAGCAAGAGGACTCCAACCAGAGTCTTGGAACATATAAAAAAAACAAAAAGGGGACTCCAACCAGAGTCTCCCTTTTTTCCAAAAATTGGGCCATAGACACCACTTAAGTGGCATCAGTTGTCCCTCAGTTGCAAACTTGACATGTTGATTTGCATGAAGCACAATCCAAATCCACAAGCCTTTACTCTCCCCAGGATGACACAGGGGTAGAAAAGTTCTTGCTGATCAATGACTTGTTCATCTTGGAACATTTAAAAAAAAACAAAAAGGGGACTCCAACCAGAGTCTCCCTTTTTTCCAAACATTGGGCCACAGACACCACTTAAGTGGCATCAGTTGTCCCCCAGTTGGAAACTTGACATGTTGATTTGCATGAAGCACAATCCAAATCCACAAGCCTTTATTCTCCCCAGGATGACACAGGGGTAGAAAAGTCCTTGCGGATCCATGACTTGTTCATCTTGCTGAACATTAGTCTGTCCACATTGTCACTGGACAAACGCGTGTGCTTATCTTTCAGAACATACCCAGCGGCACTGAAGACACGTTCCAAGAGAACACTGGCTGCGGGACACAACAAGATCACCAAGGCGTAAGTGGTGAGCTCAGGCCATTTTTCAAGATTGGAAGCCTAACATGAGCAAGGCTCCAGTTGCAGAGTCATGGCATCTATATTCACTTGGAGCTACTCCTGTATCATCCTCTCCAGCCGTTGACTATGTGACAGACTTCTTGTATCTTGTGGCCTTGCAAAGGATGGTGTAAAAAAAATCATGAAACGATTCCATAAAATTGCTGTTACCACCAGATACAGTGTTGCTGGTACGGTTTGACTGATGATGACTCAACAGTCCCATGGTTGGCAAGTTACAACTGTGAGATTCACTCTGTGCACCACTGGTGTTTAGTGGAAAAGCCGAGCTAAGATTGCATAACAGCTTCTGCTGATACTCCTGCATACGTGCGTCCCTTTCTATGGCTGAAATTATTTTGGTAAAATTTGACTTGTACCGGGGATCTAAGAGTGTGGCAACCCAGTAGTCAGCATTACTTCTAATTTGGACAATCCGAGGGTCATGTTGTAGGTAGTGCAGCAAGACGGCGCTCATGTGTCTTGCGCATCCATGCAGACCAAGTCCACGCTGTGATTGTGGCGGCGAGGTGATAACCGTGCTTCCTTCCTCTGACCTCTCAACCCAACCTCGAACAACCGAAATGTGATCAAGGTCTCCCTCATCTGCTGAGTCTTCCATGCCCATCGCCATTTCGTCCTCCATTTCTTCCTGGGCTCCTGCACCTTCCTCAACAGTTTGGCTGCTACCATGCGCCCTTGTTAATCCCTCTCCCCCACTGTCCCATGCCTGCCGCCTTGGTGATGCTGAACGCCTAGACCTTGTAGATCTTAGTATCCCTTCCACATATGAATCCTCCTGTACTTCTTCCCCTTTCTCTTGTCCCACCACCTGACTCCAAATACTGTTTAGAGTGTGTTCCAGCATGTAAATAACTGGAATTGTCATGCTGATAATGGCATTGCCAGCGCTAAACATCTTCGTCACCATGTCGAAACTGTGCACAAGGGTGCATAGGTGCTTGATCTGAGACCACGCCATCAGCGTGATCTGCCCCACCTCTTCATCTCGTTGGCCCAGGCTATACGTCATAACGTATTGCACCAGGGCTCTGCGGTGCTGCCACAGTCGTTGCAATATGTGGAGAGTCGAATTCCAGCGTGTCGACACATCGCATTTCAGGTGGTAAACCGGCAGGCCGAAAGACTTCTGGAGCAATGCAAGTTGGTAAGCGTTTGAATGGCGGAAATGAGCAGATAGTGACCGTGCCCTGTGAAGAAGCCCATCTAGGCCGGGATAGTGGGTTAAAAATTGCTGGACAACAAGGTTCAACACGTGAGCCATACAAGGCACGTGTGTCACCTTGCCCAGGCGAAGGGCCGCACCCAGGTTTGCAGCATGTCGCACACGGCCTTCCCTGGCTGCAGGTTGAGTGGAGACAACCATTTACGAAACTCGGTCACCAGAGCTGACCACAACTGGTCAGCTGTGTGACTCTTATTTCCCAGACATTTCAACGTAAAGACCGCCTGATGCCGTTAAGCTCTGCTGCCAGCATAGTAAGGAGGTGTGCGGGATTCCTTGTGCGCAGTTACAACATGGTTGGCCTTACCAGACAGGCTTTGGGCAGAGGTGAAGGACTCAGACGAGGTTGAGGAGGCAGAAGCAGTGGAGGAACTTCTACATACAGAGGATTGATGCACAACTCGTGGGGACGGCAAGACTTGTTCAGCAGACCCTTCTCCATCTCTCAACATAGTTACCCAGTGCCCAGTCAGCGTCATGTAACGCCCCTGTCTATGCTTACTGGTCCAAGTATCGGTGGTGAAATGCACCCTGTCACACACAGAGTTTCTCAAGGAAGCAGTGATGTTGTGTGCAACATGCTGGTGTAGTGTAGGCACACCTTTCTTGGAGAAGTAGTGGCGACTGGGCATCTGGTACTTGGGCACTGCGACAGGCATAAGGTCTTGAAAATCCTCTGTGTCCACCAGGCGGAAAGGCAGCATTTCTGTAGCCAACAGCTTGCAGAGGGTGAAAGTCAACCTCTTAGCTTTGGCATGGCTAGGAGGAAATGGTTTTTTACTTGTCCACATCTGAGGGACCGAGGGCTAGCTGCTGTGCTGAGACGGCGTTGAGTAGGGTGTCCCTGGAAAACTGCTGGTCTGTGAGGAAAGTGCAGGCAGAGATATAATGTTGCTTTCATCAAAAGTTGGTGCTCTCGATGTCTGATAGAGCTCAACACCAGCAGCTTTTTCCCCTTCCAAAACAACTGATGACCTTCCAATCACACTGCCTGTTGCGGTTAAAGAGGTGGAAGGTCTGCGTCGCAAAGCATGTGTGACTGCTGTCCCTACTGTCATAGAGGATGAAGAACCCGCGGATGCACTAGAAGGGGCAAACAGTGGTTGGCCCCCTCCACTAGGCCGCATTGTAGCACAGTGAGCTTCCCACTGGGACTTATGCTTCATATCCATGTGACGGTTCATGGACTAAGATTGCCGACAAATCTTACAGATGACATGAGTTGGGAGATCCTTTGCGATGTAAAAAAAGGACCAGGCTAGGCAAGGCTTAGAGCCCATGCGACCTGCAGAGCCACCCCGACTTGTGCTCAGAGGCAGAGTTGTGGTTGAGGATGCAGTTGTTGACGTGCTTCCAGTACTCCGTCTCTGTTCAGGAAGGCGCAAGCTAACCTTGTCGTCAGTCGCATCCTCCTCCACCGCCTCTGCTGACCTCATTGAGTGCCTGACTGTGGGTTGACAGTAAGTGGGATCTACAACCTCATCATCACCCTGTGTGTTTGCACTTCCCTCGTCCTCAGAGCTAACGTCTTCCGGCCCTGACCGAATAGTTAAGTTGTCATTCTATTGTGGGTGGGGGCCAGACCATAGTTAAAGGGCTGCTCGGGGATGCTCGGATCCGGGGCTTTACTGTGGCTCGAGTTGGAACCGGACCTGGGCTCGAGCAGCGGTCCGCCACCCACAAGTGAAAAGGGGATATTTACAAGGGACATTGTCTGTGATGCCACCCATGGTGTGTGGTAAGGTGTGGCACCACCACTGCTGTTGTGGGGCACCCGGGGCGATGGGATGGCAGCTGGATGTTAATCCCTCTGTGGGTAGGCATGGATGCCCCGGGGCCCAGTGTATTGTGAGGGGTTGCAGGGAGCAGTCTTTAGGAGGCAGGAAATAGGGAACTTACAGTTGGTAGTCGGGGTGCTGGATGAGGCTGTACTGATGTGGAGGGTCAGTAAACACAGAGTCCTTTTGTACAATAAACTGCCGGTGTCCGGGAGCCGTGGGCGAGTATTGTTCGGGTTGCACACATGGTGCAATGACAGGGGCTCTCCTTGTTGCACTGCACTTCGTAGTCTGCTTAACTCCTCTGGTTGGAACGGGGAGCCCACTCCTCTGCACTAGTCCGGGTTCCCGTTCACGATGCCGGCGGGCCACTACCCTGCCCCGGTCCACTTCGGGTCCCCTCCTAATGCCTGACTTGTTCCCGCAGTCCAGGGGCTCCAACCCCTGACCGCTCTGCTCCTTTCTCTTCAGACTCCTTCGGCACACAGTTTGATCCTTTTCTTTCTCTCCAGCAGCCCAGGAGACACGCTCCTTACTGCTCTGCCTCTCTCCTACAACTGACTGGACTCTTCACCTCCTGCTCTCTTCACTTCCTACCCTGGGGGGGAGGGCAGCTGCTCATATGCACCATGTGGGTGTGTGTGTGGAATTACCAAGGAGGATGCACTCTTCTGTGACTACCTGGCTAGGCCAGGGCATCACAATTCAAATCTGGTATCTGAGTCTCATCGTCATCAGCATGTTCCTCATTGTCTCCACCAAGAGGACTTACAGTTTGGGAATGAGGGTCTACATTATGCTTCTTCATCAGGGCCTGAATTTGACTCACAAAGCTTCTGGCCATCACTGCAGATCATTTCCAGGTCTGGACTCACTGTAGCTTTGGTGCAGACCTCTGATTCCCAGGCTATAGTGTGACTGAACAGCTCTGCAGACTCAACCATCTCTGTTACCCCATACTCTGCAGGGCGGGAGGAGACTTGAGAGCTGTTAGAAAGCAAGTGCGATTGGGGTGATAACTCAGAGGACTGGAGTCTTTGGGATGTTGAAGTTGAGGTGGAGGAGAGGCCACTTGATGGAGCACTTGAGATCCATTCAAGCAAGTGCTTTTTTTGTGCATCATCTACCTTTGGTAGAGTTGGTCATTTCCGTAAAAAAGGGATCACATCAGATTGTCCACGGAAAGTAGTAGACATCTTACTTTTGCTGGAAGATGGCCTTTCTTCAGCAGATGTTACTGTTGCTTTACCACCTACGCCACGGACAGAAACTTTTTTTCCCTTTCCAACACGCCTGTTCCCTTTTCCACCAGCATCTGTCCTTTTGCCACTCATTTTGTTTGTGACCAAATTAGACACTTAAAATATCAAAGCAAAAATGGAGAGGTGGTGTTGATTGCAGAGGTGGTCTAGCTTTATTGACAGCTGAAGAACCAACACTGACTATCCCAGACAATGAAACTATGTCCTAAAACTGGCAGCACCTTTTGCAATTAAAATTGCGTAGCAAAAATGGACAGGTGGAGTACAATGCAGAGGTGGAATAGCAAAATTGTAAGCAGAGGAACCCTCACATAATATCCCTGACAATGAAACTATGGCCCTAAAACTGGAGCAATTTTTGCAATTAAAATTGCGTAGCAAAAATGGAGAGGTGGGGTACAATGCAGAGGTGGTATAGCAGAATTGTCAGCAGAGGAACCCTCACTGACTAACTATCCCAGACAATGAAACTATGGCCCTAAAACTGGAGCACTTTTTGCAATTAAAATTGCGTAGCAAAAATAAACAGGTGCTGTACAATGCAGAGGTGGCATAGCAAAATTGTCAGCAGAGGAACCCTCATGTAATATCCCTGACAATGAAACTATGGCCCTAAAATTGGCAGCACTTTTTGCAATTAAAATTGCGTAGCAAAAATGGACAGGTGGTGTACAATACACAGGTGGTGTAGCTTGCTTGTCAGCAGAGGAACCCTCACGTAATATCCCTGACAATGAAACTATGGCCCTAAAACTGGCAGCACTTTTTGCAAAAAAATCGCGTAGCAAAAATGGAGAGGTGGGTACAATGCAGAGGTGGTATAGCAAAATTGTCAGCAGAAGAACCCTCACTGACTAACTATCCCAGACAATAAAACTATGGCCCTAAAACTGGCAGCACTTTTTGCAATTAAAATGCGTAGCAAAAATGGAGAGGTGGAATACAATGCAGAGATGGTATAGCAAAATTGTCAGCAGAGGAACCCTCACGTAATATCCCTGACAATGAAACTATGGCCTTAAAACTGGCAGCACTTTTTGCAGTTAAAATTGCGTAGCAAAAATGGACAGGTGGTGTACAATGCAGAGGT
Source organism: Anomaloglossus baeobatrachus (assembly GCF_048569485.1). Classification (NCBI taxonomy): domain Eukaryota; kingdom Metazoa; phylum Chordata; class Amphibia; order Anura; family Aromobatidae; genus Anomaloglossus; species Anomaloglossus baeobatrachus. Next base: position 70,751,504 of record NC_134363.1, read on the forward strand.
GGTATAGCAAAATTGTCAGCAGAGGAACCCTCAATGACTAACTATCCCAGACAATGAAACTATGGCCCTAAAACTGGCAGCACTTTATGCAATTAAAATTGCGTAGCAAAAATGGAGAGGTGGGGTACAATGCAGAGGTGGTATAGCAAAATTGTCAGCAGAGGAACCCTAACGTAGTATCCAAGACAATGAAAGTATGGCCCTAAAAATGGCAGCACTTTTTGCAATTAAAATTGCGTAGCAAAAATGGAGATGTGGTGTACAATGCACAGGTGGTGTAGCTTGCTTGTCAGCAGAGGAACCCTCACGTAATATCCCTGACAATGAAAGTATGGCCCTAAAACTGGCAGCACTTTTTGCAATTAAAATTGCGTAGCAAAAATGGACAGGTGGTGTACAATGCAGAGGTGGTGTAGCTTGCTTGTCAGCATAGGAACCCTCACGTACTATCCCAGACAATGAAAATATGCTCCTAAAACTGGCAGCACTTTTTGCAATTAAAATTGCGTACTAAAAATGGACAGGTGGGGTACAATGCAGAGGTGGCGTAGTTTGGTTGTCAGCAGAGGAACCCTCACGTACTATCCCTGACAATGAAACTAAGTTCCAAGGAATTGCCTGAGCTGACTTAGAAAGACGCTGCAATAAAATCTTGCACAGCGCTGCCACAGACCTGCCTAGCATAAATGGCTATGAACGGCTGTAATGTAGCCCTGAAAAGGGCTGAAATTACAAGTAGTCCCTAATCCTTAAACCGATGTGTAGATTGCACTGTATAAGTCTATAGCGCACAAATCAGCAGCAGCAGCAGCGAGAGCGGTGACTGTCACCCACCTGCAGCAGAGAGATAATGGCGACGACGGGGAAAATGGCCGGGTCTTATAGAGCAAAGACATGTGACATGCACAGCCTATGACACATGCCCTTGCTTGTCTGGAAAAAATCCACTTTGCTGTGTGTGTCTCTGTGATTCGCTGACAGCCTAGCCCGCCCCACTGTATGCGCGATTAGGAAAAAAAAAATGGCGATCGCCATTCTTTCAGCACTCAGCAGCACTGATCTAAACCCTGTCCCTCCCGCACACTATACGCTGAATTTTGATAATATCATTATTAACAGTGACTTACACTCTTACAGTGAAAAGCTAGCTAGTAACTAGCTATGCTTTTGGTGATCGAACCGTTATCGAACGGTAACTTGAACAGCCGAACTTGAAGCAAATTGTTCGAGTTCGTCGAACAACTCGAACCCGCCAAAAATCTCTTGAATTTGAAATTGGCAAACCGTTCAAATCGAACATCGCTCAACTCTACCATAGACACCCTGGTTTGGGTCTCCTGGTCACAAGGTCCCAGGCTGCATGACCAAAGTCCAGTTCACAATCAGAGTCCTCCCACAACCGGTTTGCCCGCACATCCTTTCTCTTTTTGACGGATGTAGGTGACATGGTCACCCGGGTACAGGTCCCAGTCTGGGTGACCCCTGCTGAGGTGAGATTCCACGTCCCACCAAGAGACAAATATGCCCTTCATCATCCCGGACTCGCCAATGAGCCTCGACCCCCGCTCTAAGTCAAATCTGACCACCACAGCGTGCATCAGCGGCACCCATTCCGAGCATCGCCCTTTACGACACCACTGCTTAGCGGCCAGGTTCCAGGCTTCCAGGATCTTATGCCAAGCATGGCATTCCTCCTGTTCTGTGAGCAGCTTCATGCGTTGCTGCTTGTAAGCCACATCAATGGCGCCCGCTGTTATGGTGGGTTCCAGGGGAGCCGGCATGTCTCTCCCCTTGTTGACCATCACATCCCAGGCTATGTTTGGTGTGCCGCGGCCAGGTGCAGGGGATGAGGGCGCTGCTACCAGTCCCATCAGGTCACCGTCGCCGACTCCCACGGCTGCAGGTGCTGAGGCTCCAAGTACCTCATCGGTGCCTGGTCTTTTCCCCTCCAGGGTTGGCGTTGCTGCTACTCCCCGCAGGGTCTCCTGCCAAATCCGGATGGCTCCCTCCTGCAGCTCCAGCGACTGGGCACCCAGTTGCCTCACTTCCTCCTGCAGCAATTCTGGGCTGATGACAGGTCGCATCCCCGGTACAACCTCGGGACGGCCAGGGAAGCTGATTGCATCCACCCCGCGCTCCTGGATGCTCGGGTTGCTGCTCCACATTTTGCACCCGGTCTCGGGCTGCGCAGTCAGCCCATTCTTATGCACTTTCCAGGGAGGCATGTCAGTCCTACTGGGTAAGTTTTGTTTCTTGTTTCCAGCAGTAGTGGGTGGGCACAGAACTTCGCACCACTCTCCTACCCAGCCCACGAAGGGCGGACACACCCAGACGGGGTGATTACACATGGTGCCCTTTGTTCTTTAATGGCCGCTAGTATGCATTCTTGTAAAAGTCAGTTCGTAGGCGTGCAGTACCCGTGGGCACAAAATCCTGTTTGTGACGCCAAGTTGACGCGTCCACGGGATTTTGGGGGATAACTCGTCACCGGGCCGGTGTATGAGAGGGGTTTGGGATGTCACAGTGGCCAGACCCGGTTCTGTGACCCCGGCGGTGTCAGTAAATGGGGGATTGAGGATGTGGAGCATGTGTTCGTGACGCCACCTGTGGTGTGCAGCTCTACTGGGAGCCGCCGCCGCGGGATGTCTTCTCTCTGAGGCGGATGATAACGCAGCTCAGATGGTACAGCTCTCCACAAGCAGAGTTCAGGCCCCAGGGAGAATGTTGGGAGTAGTAGTCCACTCAACCAAGAGAGCGTGGGGCGTGGGAAGGATCAGATGACACAGCGGTTGCAGTTTAAGTTTTTTTACTCACTGAGTTGCTCTCGCCCTTGGACTGCCTGACTCCGCTGTGATGGGCCCCAGCCCATCCCGGATAGTTCAGAGGACAGAATTGGTATTTCTTTCAGTGAGTCCTTCCTCCCTGCGCTGTGTTGTGTGAGTCCCTTGAACCTACGCGGCGACCCATGTCCTGGGAATGGTTCTTTTCCCGTCCAGTATAGCAGGCAGCGCGAGTTCGTTGGTTACGACTCCTGGCTCTATATGCTGCTTTGTCCCGGGATCTGTGTGTGGGCCAAAAGACTTAAAATGATCTGCCCGGCGGATTCTGCTAGCGGGATTTGCAGTGCCCACCATCCTAGGGCTCCTCACCCTGAGGTGTGCACCAGTCCTGAGGAAGTTATTAGCTCTCCCCTCAGTGACTGTGTTCTCCTACGTCTCACTTGGTTCCCTGTGGTTTCTCAACTGTCTGAGTGTGTGTGTGTGTCACCTTGCTCCCCCGATCAGTCTGTTCATCCCACGGTTCTTGAGCTAGAGGGAGGGAGGCCTCACCCACACGATATGGTGATCATCGGAAATGACACTACCCTAACACAGTCCCAGTGATAGGGCAACTAACTATGTGTGTTGGTGGATTGTGGTTTACCGGCGATGACCTCCTCCTTACCCGAGATGAATACTGCACCTCTGGTGAGGTGCAGTTGTGACGCTTTGGACTATTTGGGTCGTCACAGGGTTCTGCACAATCTGCCCTCCCCGTGCAGGACTCAAACCCCCATGGTTCTCGGAACCTAACCTGCAGTACTGCCTCCACCAGCATTCACAAATAATAGATACACTTTGCACCCCACCAGTCAGGCACACTAGTGGGCTGCTTAAGCAGGAATAGGGTTGCTCACCTAGGGGTCAGGCAGGGATGTGGGAGGTGTCAAGTTAGTTCAGTGGTAGCCCTTGAGCTGTGAGGAGCTCTGAGGAATCTGGGAGTTGGAGCTCCCAGGGGAGAGGAAAACTAGGTTGCAGATGATGGTCTGGACCTAGAGGAGTCGGACCCCCGGTCGCAGGGAATTGAGGCTATGGAACCCATCGAGGAAGACGGCCGGCAGCCTGGTCCTGTCACCGGTCTGTAACTGAAGGCACGACAGGGTACACAAACCCTAGGTCGGGGAGAAGCTTCAGGCAACCCAGCAATTAACCTGAGAACGGTGCCTTTATGAACTGTTCCCACGAGCTCCAGAATCGGGGCACTAGGATAGGGCTTTCCTAGCAAGTGGCCCACTAAAATCCTGTGAGCCCTGAGAGCAGGCTCCTCCACGTAATCACAGTGGGGAGCGGGGCCTGGATAGCTCCAAGCTACCGGACCACAACGGACACTCTAAAACGTAGTGCCAGTAGGCAAGTTACAGACCACCAGCAGCACTGCAGGGGACGGGACCCGGACGAGCTCCCCTTGAGAGGCAGTGGCGTTCAGAGACTTGGTTTACTCTGTCGTGAGCGTCTGCTTCATTGCTGAGTGAGTACCCGACTGACCCCTGCACTGTGTCCCCGCATCACCATCCAGAGTCCCGGGGCTTACCCCTACCCGTGGAGGGCAACGTCACCTAGCTACCTCACTCCATCACCCCGGGTACTCCCAACGGCAGCGGCAGTGCTCCCAATTACCACACACCACAGGTGGCGTCACAAACTGTACCAAATTCCCTGTAAATACTCCCTTTTACATTTGAGTGTGACCCCTAAGCCCCCGGGTCCGGAGACTCTCGAGCCACGAATGAACACTACCCCCAGATCTGAGCAGTTTGATCCACTGCTGGTGCGGCACACAGTACCTTGTGGCAACTGAAGCCTCCGAGGCACCACATGTCTAGCATTAACAGTGTATAAAGTTAATACTGCTGCCACCTGACTGGGGCAGAATAGTAAGCAGTTTTAGCTGTTGTCTGAGGTATAAGGGTTCCCAGTAAAACATGTCTACACTGGTCACTCACCCACCTACCTCATTATTTTAACTTAATTTCAAAGCTGTATTTTCTCGGCCAGACCCTGTGCGGTGCATGGCCCATGCCTGACTGTTATGTAAAGACACTATGGGTACTCTGAAGCATTTAATGAAACAGACCTCGTGTCGACCCCTAACTTTTGGAAATGTAGGGACTCTAAGTTGGATATCCAAGTTTTGTCTTGTTTTTATAGCAGGGGTTTTAGAGAAACAGGCCTACTCCTGTCACTTATCCACCTTTTCATTTGAAAGCTGTATGGGGTATTCTTGGGCAATTGATGAAACTGTCCTAGTATCTGAACCAAATTTTAAAAATATGGAGACTCCAAGTTGGGTCCCCACATTGTGTCTTCTCCATAGTGGCAGGGGTCTCAGAGGAACAAGCCTACTCCTGTCATTCAACCACTTAATTTGAAAGCTGTAAAATTCTGGGTCAGACCCTGTCTGGTGCATGACTCATACCTCACTGCTGCGTCAAAACACTGTAGGTACTGTGGTGCAATTGATGACACTGTCATAGTGTCTTCCTCTAATTTTTAGAAAAGTGGAGACTCCAAATTAAGTCTAAAAATGCAGTTTTGTTTGTAGTGGCAGGGGACTCAGAGCAACAGACCTGCTCCTGTCATTCACCACCTCTTCATTTGAAAGCTTTCAATTCTGGGAAAGACTCTGTCTGATGCATGGCCCATGCCTAACTGCTGTGCAAAGCTACCATGGGTACTCTGGGGCAATTAATGAAACTGTCTTGGTGTCTGACCCTAATTTTAGGAAATAGTTGTTGTGTGTTGCCTGTAGCAGTGGGGCTCCCAGACTGGCAGGCATGCAGCTACCTTCCACTCATCTACCTCTTTTACTATACTTAAATGTGTCTAGGATTAACAGTCTATGAAGCTAATATTGCACTCACCTGATTGTGGTTGAGCATAAAAGCTGTTGCATGAGGCATGAAGGCTCCCATCCTACCAGGTCTTTTTCACATGTTACTAATTCACCACAATATTTCTTATGTTAATAGTCTAGGAATCAAATGGCTGGGCCACAACAGTGTGGCACCACTGTAAAATGGTTTGACCTGCTTTGGCAGCTTTTGGGCCCCTCTAAAGATGTTATCTATGGCTTTGCTTTTGCTTCCCATTGAATTCAATGAGGTTTGGAGAAGTTCATTGAACCGTTTGTCGCACATAGGTGAAATCGGCGAACAAGAATTGAATCAACCTTGGGAGGTTCGCTCATCTCTTATAGAGAGCAGGAAAAATGGACTTGTCCTTTTCCATGTGCTGCCTGCAGAATGAAGATTAGAATTTTATAAGCTTCAAATAGTCAAAAGCTTTATTGAAGTGTAATTGCTATATGCTTCAGAGTTTGTCCAATTCACTGAGGCTCTTCACAACAATAGTAAATAGAAAAATGTAAAGTCTAAATGGCATCAAATTTAAAAGGGGCCAGACAAGCAAAGTAAACATAAGAAAAGCATCACTGAAATAGTCATACTACAGTAATTATACATTAAAATTACTTAGTAAAACATTAGTTGCATAATAACTAGAGATGAGAAAACCCGAAATTTGGTGTTTGGTGATTGTATCAAACATAGTCTTTAAAAAAAAATCAGAGTTCAAATTCGGACTCGGCTGCTTTACGTACGAACACCACTTAAGCAAGCATCACTGTGCTTGGGTGCGCTCCGTGCTCAATTCAGTGGGAGCCTCATTCAGTGTTTGATGGGCTCGCACTGGGGCTAACAACAGCATGTGTCATGCCCTGGCGCCGCCAGGTGGTAACAGAAGTGTACAACACCCTACATAACACCTTCCCACACCAGGTTCCATCAGCCACAAAATCCTAGCCACCCCCCCAGGGTAAGAAGGACACACCAGTGGGCAGGACCAGGCGAATTGGGAGCGCCCACCTAGGGGTCTTGAGTAGAGATGAGCGATGTTCGATTCAAACCGTTCGCCAATTTCAAATTCGAGTGATTTTGGGCGGTGTTCGAGTCATTCAACGGGCGCGGCGCTGCACAGCTGTCACAAAGCTCCGGTGGTTTTTCCTCTTTTGAAATTGGGTGCCGCTCATTATTCAATCTGGTATTCCCTGCTTTCCCCACCCACCAGCGCCCTTGATTGGTTGCAGTCAGACACGCCCCCATACTGAGTGACAGCTGTCTCACTGCAACCAATCACAGCCGCCGGCGGGTGGGTCTATATCGTGCAGTAAAATAAATAAATAATTAAAAAAAAAAAACTGCGGTCCGCCCCAATTTTGATACCAGCCAAGATAAAGCCACACGGCTGGAGGCTGGTATTGTCAGGATGGGGAGCGCCACGTTATGGGGAGCCCACCACCCTAACTATCAGCCAGCAGCCGCCCGGAATTGCCGCATCCATTAGATGCGACAGTCCCGGGACTCTACCCGGCTCATCCCGAATTGCCCTGGTGCGGTGGCAATCGGGGTAATTAGGTTAGGTTAATCATGACAGGCGTCTCCCCGAGATACCTTCCATGATTAACCTGTAACTGAAAGTAAATAAACACACACAACGAAAAATCCTTTATTTGGAATAAAAGATAAAAAAACACCCTCATTTACCTCTTTATTAATCCCCAAACAACAATCCAGGTCTGAAGTAATCCACACGATGCTGTCAGCTCTGCTACATGAAGCTGACAGGGAGCGCCGTAGAACACGAGCGCTCTGTGTCAGCTCCACGCAGCAACTGAAGTGAGCCGCGCTGTCACTGGAGATTTCACTCAGGTAGTGCCTCTCTCTTTTCATTAGAGGCAGTGGCTCAATGGGTAGAGCTACTGACTAAGGAGAATTAGTTCACGAGTTCGAGTCCCGGCCGTCCCGGTAAAGAATTTAATTTATTATTAATTCTAATTATTATTTATTTATAATTTAATTTAATTATGCACTGATGGGAGGAGCCGGACATCAACTGTGAGCCGCGAGACACACCTCTAAAATCGGAGCAGTTCACGGAATGAGGCTGCATTGCTCTCTCCTCTCTCTCTTCTCTCTCTCTCCTCTCTCTCCTCTCTCTCTCTCTTTTTCTCTCTTTTTCTGTCTCTCTCTTGTTCTCTCTTTCTCTCTTTTTCTCTCTTTTTCTCTTTCTCTTCTTTTCTCTCTTTTTCTCTCTTTCTCTCTCTCTCTCTCTTTCTTCTCTCTCTTTCTCTCTCTCTCTCTCTCTCTTTTTCTCTCTCTTTTTCTCTCCTTTTCCCTCTCTCTCTCCTCTTTGTAGCTGAATAATCCACTTCTGGATTCTCTACTGCAATACAGAGGTCAAGATTACTAAATCTTCCTATGCTTTTCATTAGCGGCAGTGGCTCAATGGGTAGCGCTACTGCCTAAGGAGAATTAGTTTACAAGTTTGAGTCCCGGCCATCCCAGTAAGGAATTTAAATTATAATTATTATTTATTTTTTTGGTTGTTCTTCCTGCGGAAGCCCCTATTGCGGCCCCCTCGTCTGATCCTGTGTCTGGATCGCTGCCGGTTGAAGACAAAAAAATCACTAGAGGTGACATCCCTGGAGATTGCGTGTCCCTGGGGATTTGCCAGGTAGGACCTAGCAGGTTTAGTCTGGCGAGTGTTACCCTTATGTTTCCATCTAAAGATGGTTTTATTGTCAAAATCAGAACTGTCTCTATGGAATTTTTTTATGCTTTTTGTCAATGATGTCATGCTCAAGCGATCAACAGACTCCTTGAGTTTGCTCTGAAAATCTGAAACCATAGATTGATCATCCAATTTACTGAGCTTGGCTTCCAAATCTTTAATGTTAGTCTTGGTGGTGGCAAGGAGCATCCTGTCATGTTCCAATAACATATTGATTAATATGTTGGAGCATTTGAGGAGACCCTGTTCCCAAGTGTCTTGAAACTCAACCGAGGGCTCCCAAACTGGAAAGATGGAAACTCTTAATCTCCGGGGTACAATACCAGCCCTGAGGTACACCTCAAGGCTGCATATATTCCACCATAGTCTCACACCTGTCTTGTGAGCCGCAGTCAGATCCGATGTAAGTATGGTGAACTCATCAGATACACAGGAGGGTGTGCTCCCTGATGAGAACACGCTACCTGATTGGGCCTGCCAAGCTGCCTCACGGGAATCCCAGTCCATGATTCTGGGGGAACAAAGTCCGCACAATAACAATAAATAATGCAAGAAACAAAACTGCCCCAAGTAGGCATTTTGCAACTCCCAGAAAGGCAACCCCAAAGGGGGAGCCAAGAGAACAATTTCTAAGAAAGGGGAGGCGCGCACCACAAGTGTCTGACAATTATAAACAAAGGGGTGCTAAGAAGTGCTAAGATCACCCCCTCAAACTGGTCGCTACAGGGTATATCATTATATCCTTCCCGGGCAGGAAGAGGTTAACCCGGTTAGTTTACACACAACTCACACCACCATGCAGCAAGGATGCCCTCCGCAATGGAGACTGGGTTCAGGTTTGGGTCTTTTTTGGCACCCCCTTAACATGCTGGGTCCATTGTGGGTAACAGGATGCCAGGCAGCCTAGGGGCTCCTCAGAGCCACTGGACCTGGAGAACCAGGGTCAGGGAGAAGCAGTCACTAGGAAAGAGTTAATAATTTCTCTCACATAGCTCATCCAAATACAGTCAGGAAGTGACTCAGCCAGTTCCTAGCAGACCCAGGTTATCATAATGGTGCGGATGGGTGCCACCTCTGCTGCGGCAACCGTGGCTGCTCGAAGTGACGCTCGGGTCCGGGATCGTGTCTGGGGCTCGAGTGGTAACCAAACCCGGGGTTCGCGCTGGCGCCTGTCCACGCACACAGTGAAAGAGGGGGGTATTTACAGGGGAGATTGTCTGTGATGCCACCCGTTGGTTGTGGTGATGGGATGGTGGTTAGAGTTGAGCGCGGTTAGCGGTTCGTGGTTCTCCAGTTTGCGGCTCGAGTGATTTTGGGGGCTGTTCTAGATCGAACTAGAACTCGAGCTTTTTTGCAAAAGCTCGATAGTTCTAGATACGTTCGAGAACGGTTCTAGCAGCAAAAATGCCAGCTAATTCCTAGCTGGCTTTCCGCTGTAATAGTGTAAGTCACTCTGTGACTCACACTATTATGACATTTCAGTGTATAGTGTGCGGGAACAGCGCATTCAGATCACTGCTGTTTGGATAATGGCGATCACCATTTTTTTTTTTTTCCTTGTCTTCCTTCCCTAAGCGCGCGCGTGTAGTGGGGCGGGCCAGCATGTCAGCCAATCCCAGACACACACACAGCTAAGTGGACTTTTAGCCAGTGCAGCAACGGCATGTGTGATAGGATGTCCATGTCACATGTCCCTGCATTATAAAAACGAGTATCTGCCCGTCCGGACGCCATTATCTCTTCTGCGTCCTTGGTGTCAGACATCACTGGCGCAGCTCCTATCGCCGATACAGCTGTATACGCTCCATACACAGCGCTGGACAGCATAGGGATAGCACTTTCTATCAGTCCTTTTAAAGGCTCATACCGGCAGGGTCAGAGCCATAGGTGACAGGTCCAGAAAACAGCGACAGCGTCTGTGTAGCTAAGGTCAGGGATTTCCTCGCTGCATTTCCCCATTAGGAGGGATAGAAAGGCAAGCTTCCTTTCCTCTACCCAGACCCACAACCCTGCCACTGTACCCTCCAGTCCTCTGCACACTCAAACTCATTGTTACTAAGCCATTATACTAGCAAACACTGAGTGAACTTAGTGGCATCCTAAACGTGGCTATTGGACTTCTGTATAGTCCCAGTAGTGCACAGATATTTGCAGCACGTCTGGCTGCATTGCACACTCAAACTCATTATAACTAAGCCATTATACTAGCAAACACTGAGTGAACTTGGTGGCATCCTAAACGTGGCTATTGGACTTCTGTATAGTCCCAGTAGTGCACAGATATTTGCAGCACGTCTGGCTGCATTGCACACTCAAACTCATTATAACTAAGCCATTATACTAGCAAACACTGAGTGAACTTAGTGGCATCCTAAACGTGGCTATTGGACTTCTGTATAGTCCCAGTAGTGCACAGATATTTGCAGCACGTCTGGCTGCATTGCACACTCAAACTCATTATAACTAAGCCATTATACTAGCAAACACTGAGTGTACCTAGTGGCATCCTAAACGTGGCTATTGGACTTCTGTATAGTCCCAGTAGTGCAAAGATATTTGGAGCACGTCTGCCTGCATTGCACACTCAAACTCATTATAACTAAGCCATTATACTAGCAAACACTGAGTGAACTTAGTGGCATCCTAAACGTGGCTATTGGACTTCTGTATAGTCCCAGTAGTGCAAAGATATTTGCAGCACGTCTGGCTGCATTGCACACTCAAACTCATTATAACTAAGCCATTATACTAGCAATTTATGCTGCCAGTTTAAGGGCCGTAGTTGCATTGTCAGGGATATTTATTCTTTATTATTCTGCTGTTAATAAAGCTAGACCACCGCTGCAATCTACACCACCTCTCAAATTTTACTACCACATTTTCAGTGCACAATCTTGTCGCAATCAACATGAGTGGCAAAATGACAGATGCTGGTGGAAAGAGGAAGAGGCGTGGTGGAAAAGGAAAAAAAGGGTTTGTCCGTGGGGAAGGTGGCAAAGCTCCATTATCATCTGCTGAAGATAGACCATCTACCAGCAAAAGTAAGATGTCTACTACTTACCGTGGACAATCCGATGTGCTCCCTTTTTTACGGACACGAACAACAGGAACATAGGTAGATGATGGGCAAATAAGGAAAATGCTTGAATGGATCTCAAGTGGTCCAACAAGTGCCCTCTCAGCCACCTCAAGTACCACATCCAAAAAACACCAGTCCTCTGAGTTGTCATCCCAATAAAACTTGCTTTCTCCCAGCTCTGAAGTCTCCATCAGCCCTGCACAGTATGGTGGAACTGAGATGGCTGAGTCTGCAGAGCTGTTCAGTCACACTATAGCCTGGGAATCAGAGGTCTGCTGCCAAGCTACAGTGAGTACAGACCAGGAAATGGTCTGCAGTGATGCCCAGAACCTTTGTGACTCTGATTCAGGCCGTGAGGATCAAGTTTCTGAGCATAATGTTGACCCTTTGTCACAAACTGTAACACCTGTGGTTATAGACAATGAGGAACATACTGATGACGATGAGACGCAGATACCAGATTGGGATGACAACTTAAATATTCGGTCAGGGCAAGAAGAGGCTCGGTCTGAGGGGGAGGGGAGTGCAAACACAACAATTGATGATGAAGTTCTAGATCCCACCTACTGTCAACCCCCAGTCAGGCACTCGAGGAGGTCAACAGAGGCGGTGGAGGAGGATGCAACCGACGACGAAGTTACCTTGCGCCTTCCTGGACAGAGTCGGAGCACTGGTAGCACGTCTACAACTGCATCATCAGCCACCACTCTGCCTCTGAGCACTAGTCGGGGGGGCTCAGCAGGTCGCATGCCCTCTAAGCCTTGCCTAGCCTGGTCCTTTTTTGACATAGAAAAAGATCGCCCAAATTATGTGATGTGTAAAATTTATCGTGATTCTGTTAGTAGAGGTCAAAACCTCAGCAGTTTGACAACTTCTTCCATGAATCGTCACATGAATAAATATCTTAGGTCCCAGTGGGAAGTTCACCGTGCTGCAATGCGGCCTAGCAGAGCGAACCATCCACGGCCTGTCCCTTCCAGTTCATCCGCGTGCTCTTCATCTTCTAGGACTGTGGGGACAGCTGTCACACCTGGTTTTCCACGCACAACTTCCACTACTGTAACCGCAACAGGCAGTTTGCTTGGTAGGTCGTCAGTTGGTTTGGAAGGGGAAACAAGTGAGTGTGTACAGCTCTCTCAGACATCGATAGCACCAACGTTGGATGAAGGCAACATCATGTCTCCGCCTGCACTTTCCTCACAAACCTGCATTTTTCCAGGGACACCCTACTCAGCACCGTCTACACACAGCAGGAAGATCTCTGTCCCTCAGATGTGGACAAATAAAGGCCATTTCCTGCGACCCATGACAAAGCTAAGAGGTTGACTTTATCCTTCTGTAAGCTCTTGGCTACCGAAATGCTGCCTTTCCGCCTAGTGGACACACAGGATTTTAGAGACCTTATGTCTGTCGCTGTGCCCCAGTACCAGATGCCTAGTCGCCACTACTTCTCTAAGAAAGGTGTGCCCGCGCTACACCAGCATGTCGCACACAACATCACCGCTTCCTTGAGAAACTCTGTGTGTGAACGGGTGCATTTCACCACCGATACTTGGATCAGTAAGCATGGACAGGGACGTTACATGTCGCTGACTGGGCACTGGGTAACTATGGTGATAGATGGTGAAGGGTCTGCTGCACAAGTCTTGCCGTCCCCACGACTTGTGTGTCAATCCTCTGTCTGTCCAAGTTCCGCCACTGCTTCTGCCTCCTCCACCTCATCTGGGTCCTCCACCTCCGCCCCAAGCCTGCCTGGTCAGGTCACCAGCGTTCTCACTGCGCAGAAGGAATCACGCACCCCTCATTACTATGCTGGCAGCAGAGCGCAACGGCATCAGGCGGTCTTTAGCTTGACATGTCTTGGTAATAGGAGTCACACAGCTGAGGAGTTGTGGTCAGCTCTGCGGTCCGAGTTTAATAAATGGTTGTCTCCACTCAACCTGCAGCCTGGTAAGGCCGTGTGCGACAATGCTGCAAACCTGGGTGCGGCCCTTCGCCTGGGCAAGGTGACACACGTGCCTTGTATGGCTCACGTGTTGAACCTTGTTGTCCAGCAATTTTTAACACACTATCCCGGCCTAGATGGCCTTCTGACCAGGGCACGAAAACTGTCTGCTCACTTCCGCCATTCAACCGCCGCAGCTGAGCGACTTGCATCGCTCCAGAAGTCTTTCGGCCTGCCTGTTCATCGCCTGAAATGCGATGTGGCGACACGCTGGAATTCGACTCTCCACATGTTACAGCGACTGTGGCAGCACCGCCGAGCCCTGGTGCAATACGTCATGACGTATAGCCTGGGCCAACGAGATACAGAGGTGGGGCAGATCACCCTGATGGAGTGGTCTCAGATCAAGGACCTATGCACCCTTCTGCACAGTTTCGACATGGCGACGAATATGTTTAGCGCTGACAATGCCATTATCAGCATGACAATTCCAGTCATTTACATGCTGGAGCACACGCTAAACACTATTCGGAGTCAGGGGGTGGGACAACAGGAAGGGGAGGAACTACAGGAGGATTCATATGCGCAAGGGACAACAACATCACCAAGGTCCAGACGTTCATCATCACCAACGCGGCAGGCATGGGACCATGGGGGACAGGGATCAACAAGGGCGCATAGTAGCAGGCGAAATATTGAGGAAGGTGCAGGAGAACATGAAGAAATGGAGGACGAACTGTCCATGGACATGGAAGACTCAGCGGATGAGGGAGACCTTGGTCAAATTTCAGTTGAAAGAGGTTGGGGGGAGATGTCAGAGGAAGAAAGAACGGGTAGCACCTCTATGCCACAAACACAGCGTGGACTTGGTCCGCATGGCTGCGCAAGACACATGAGTGCCTTCTTGTTGCACTACCTCCAACATGACCCTCGTATTGTCAAAATTAGAAGTGATGATGACTACTGGCTTGCCACACTATTAGATTCCCGGTACAAGTCCAAATTTTGTGACATAATTCCAGCCATAGAAAGGGACGCACGTATGCAGGAGTATCAGCAGAAGCTGTTACTCGATCTTAGCTCGGTTTTTCCACCAAACAACCGTGCAGGTGCAGGGAGTGAATCTCATAGTTGTAACTTGACAAACATGGGACGGTCTCTTCATCTTCAACAGTCTACCCGTACCAATAGGACTGTATCTGGTGCTGGTAACAGCAATTTTATGGAATCTTTTCATAATTTTTTTAGACCCTCCTTTGCAAGGCCACCAGAGACAACAAGTCTGACACATAGTCAACGGCTGGAGAGGATGATACAGGAGTATCTCCAAATGAACATCGATGCCATGACTTTGCAAATGGAGCCTTGCTCATTTTGGGCTTCAAATCTAGAAAAATGGCCAGAGCTCTCCAGTTACGCCTTGGAGATTTTGTCGTGTCCAGCTGCCAGCGTTGTCTCTGAACGTGTCTTCAGTGCTGCTGGGTGTGTGCTGACAGATAAGCGCACGCGTCTGTCCAGTGACAATGTGGACAGACTAACGTTCATCAAAATGAACAAGTCATGGATCCACCAGGAATTTACTACCCCTGTGTCATCCTGGGGAGAGTAAATGCTTGTGGATTTTGAATGTGCTTGATGCAAATCTAGCTGTGAAGTGTACAACTAGGGCACAAGTGCTGCCACTGATGGGGTGTCAGTGTGGCCCAATTTTTGGAAAAAGGGACACTCCGCTTGGAGTAACCCTTGCTTACATAGTTTTAAAAAATGATCCAAGATGCACAGCGCTGGGATCAGGAAAGACTTTGCTACCTACCCCGGTGTCATCCTGGGGACGGTTAAGTATGGCGTATTTTTGAATGTGCTTGATGCAAATCTAGCTGTGAAGTGTACATCTGGGGCACAAGTGCTGCCACTGATGGGGTGTCAGTGTGGCCCAATTTTTGGAAAAAGGGACACTCCGCTTGGAGTCACCTTGCGGTGTTTTACATTATTTTAGAAGGGCATGCCACGCCAATATCTGTGTCTCGTCCTCTTTTTCCTCGTAACGCTGTTTTGTTTTCACATGAGAATTTGTCCTTGTCACTTTCCCATGTGTTTGTGTTGTGTTGTGAGTTGTTTGTCACCTTTTGGACACCTTTAAAACCTTTAAAGAATGATCCAAGATGAACAGAGCTGGGATCAGGAAAGACTTGCTACCTACCCCGGTGTCATCCTGGGGACGGATAAGAATGGCGTATTTTTGAATGTGCTTGATGCAAATCTAGCTGTGAAGTGCACAACTGGGGCACAACTGCTGCCACTGAAGGGGTGGGTGTGTGTGGGGCACAATTTTTGAAAAAAAGGGAGACTCCGCTTGGAGTAACCCTTGCTTACAGTGTTTTTAAAAAGGAGCCAAGATGAACAGAGCTGGGATCAGGAAAGACTTTGCTACCTACCCCGGAGTCATCCTGGGGACGGTTAAGTATGGCGTATTTTTGAATGTGCTTGATGCAAATCTAGCTGTGAAGTGTACAACTGGTCGTGTTTAAATATTACCTCTAAGGGTCCAGGGGATACTACTCTGATTAAGTCATAGAAAAATCCCCAATTGTGAAAATATTATATTTTTATTCAGTTAGAAAATTACCACCAATATGTGCACATAAATATACAGCTCAATTGTCTTACGCCAATTATGTGGCAACCCCTGATCTTGAATATCAAGACCAGGGTTTACAAATAACCAAAAAAGACAAATTGATACAATTTAAAATACATAACCATGGTATTGGTTCACAGCAGGACACATTCCAATAACCAAACTTAACTTGGTATCTCCTAATAGAACTATGTTGGCACAGCGTGCTTATCTGTAGTCCCAATCAAGGATTTTCATCCAGGAGTATCCATATGACGTTTGGAAAGTTAGTCCTTAAGCAGGTATAGTGAACCGCCAACTATATAATAATCAAGACGTCTCCACCTCGACGCGTTTCCCCACGCTAGGACACGTGGTTCATCAGGAGGCTGGGAAAATAGGTACGATCTTATCAGCTTTATGACAAACATACATAGACCACCAAACATAGATTTAACAGCACATGTACAAGGTAAAAGATGACAACAGCAATAAATGAATAACTCACTTGTCAGATTGTATAGTTTCAGGTATGCAGGTCCATGGCGCCAGATAGCAGATCAGAAGCATAGCAGTAAACACTGTCTTGATAACATGCTCCCGTCCTCCAGGCGTCATGGAGCTGCATACAATACACCACCTTAAATAGCCCTCCCCTGATTCAGACAGCTGTGGGGAATCCCTGACTTCCCCCACACAGCGTCACTGCAGCAGCAGCTGCGCAGGCGCCGGCCCATATCACCACTGCGCATGTCCGGGCAGTATGACACGGAGGAAAAACCTCCTCTCCTCGCATCGAGCAGGGCCCTCCTCCCCATGAGCTCACGCGGTCACATGATCGGAGGTAGGTGCCCGCCCAGCAGGGAAGCTCTCACACTGCCCGGTAACGCCCATCTCATGACTCATAAGGTCATATGATCAGGGGTGAGTGCCCGCCCAGCAAGGAAGCTCTCATACTGCACGGTAACGCCCATCTCATGACTCATAAGGTCACATGATCGGAGATAACAGACGTTACCACAATAAGAGATTCAATCTGCCATTACTTTAGAAATAGTATAAAAGCAATTGTACAGCAGTCATAATCGCCCCCAAATAGGTGCATAGCAGCCACAGTAGATTCAATGAGGCCCTAGCATCTAGGATGACATAAGGGCCCTAAAAAGGCAGCATAAAGCAAGACAATTTGATCATATGGCAAAGGTCATTACATAATACAAATATCTGACCATTGTACTATATCATTCACATATAGTCAGTCCCGGTCCATACTGACAGAGTACACACCATAGAAATATAGTTAATAGGTCTAATATTGGCAAGAAAACCAAATACCCCAATATTTCAAATATACCAGATCTATTCATTGACTCAGATTATCAGAACTATACGACACTTGAGAAAAGATACTTCAAATGGTTCCATAGATATGGAAAGTCCCCAAAAAGGGGATACAGGCTCCCAGAAACATGGCACCTACTATCTCAGCTATAGGGGCCTATCAAATTTTTAACCATTATGTGGGGAGGAAGCAATTAAAGGAGAGCTGCTCGTTGAGCCCCCCGGAGTAAGTGATCCTAGTCTGAAAATCCAAGCCGATTCCCTTTGTAACAACACTCTGTCGAAATCGCCACCCCTCGGACTGTGCTTGACAAGCTCTAATGCTGAAAAACACACAAGTTTTGTGTCACCTTGGTGCACACTATTCATGTGTCGAGCAATCGGTGTATCACGTTTATTTCGTATATCCGACAGGTGCTCTCCCACACGTCTCCGAAGCTCACGCACGGTTTTCCCCACGTAGTCAAAAGGACACGTGCAGGTGGCCCTATACACAACACCCGTTGTCTTGCAGTTAAAGAAATCCCGTAAATAGAAAACCTTCCCATTAGCTGAGCTTTTCACCATCTTGCAGCGTTCCATCGATTCGCAGAAACTGCAGTTACCGCATCGATGCATACCTACCACCTGTCTATCTAACCAGGTGCCTCCTGAGCGTGGCCCCTGATACATACTGTGTACAAGTTTATCCCCTATAGACCGACCTCTCCTATAGGTAATACACGGGGTCTTGGGGATAAACCTGGCCAGATCAGGGTCCGCCCTGAGCACCCCCCAATGTTTTTTGATTACTCCAAAGACGCGTTCGGCCTGAAGATCGTAGGTACCGATAATGCGTAAGATGTTCTCATCCTCTTTTCTATTTCGTGGTCTCATCAAAGAATGTCTATTAGTGTTTTTAGCAAAGGCATAGGATTGCTGCAACACCTGCCTAGGGTATCCTCTATCCAGAAACCTCCCAAACATGTCCGATGCCTGCACCCTAAAATCAGATTCCCTAGAGCAGTTCCTGCGGATACGCAGAAACTGCCCTTTGGGAATCCCTCTCCTAAGGGGAAGGGGATGATGACTTTCCCATTTTAACAGGGAATTAGTTGCCGTCGGTTTCCTATAGGTAGCAGTCTGTATTTTACCATTTTCATCCTTCGATATAGTCAGATCAAGGAAGGTAATACAGTTCTGATCACAGGTATAGGTAAACCTTAACCGCAAAGCATTCTTATTAAGAGACCCAACAAAAAGCTCAAAATCATAAATCGATCCAGTCCAGAGGATAAGGATATCATCAATGTACCGGACCCATAGTCCGATACATTGATGAAAATCCCCATCCTCCCCCCCAAAAACCACCGTTTCCTCCCACCAGCCCAGGAATAAATTTGTATAACTGGGGGCACAAGGGCTCCCCATTGCAGTACCCCTGAGCTGGTGGAAGTACTTGGTGTTAAACAAAAAATAATTATGGCGGAGGGTAAAAGACAGCAGTTCTATAATAAGAGCATTGTGCCTCATACACTCAATGGATCTTGTCTTCAAAAAGAAATTAACTGCCTGGATCCCTAATTCATGGGGAATAGAACTGTACAGTGCCTCGACATCAATGGAGGCCAGAATTGTATCTGGCCCCACACTGATGTCCTCCAAGATCTGAAGTAGGTGCGGGGTGTCTCGTACATATGAGGGTAAAGATGTAACAAAGGGCCTAAGTACCCTATCAATATATATACCGACATTCTGAGACAATGAATCAATGCCTGCTACAATTGGTCTGCCTTTTAAAGGGTCTAGGCCCTTATGCACCTTTGGTAGGGCGTAGAAAACAGGTATAACAGGAAATTGAGGAGTCAAAAATTCCAGTTCATTGGATGATATCAAATTATTTTGCTTAGCACACTCCAAAATAGACACAAGAATATCAGTAAATTTTTTGGTTAGATCAGAAGGAATCTGTTCATAAGTGTTCCGATCACCAAGAAGGGTCTGGCACATACTCAGATACCTAGAATGGTTCAGAATAACAAGGTTCCCCCCCCTTGTCAGATTTTTTGATAACCAGATTGGTATTTTTAGATAGAGAATCCAAGGCCTTCAGTTCTTCTTTAGTCAAATTATGATTATAATCATAATGGCCTTGAAATCCTTGCGGAATCTTTACAAGATCGTCTTGCACCAATTTCAAAAAGATATCTACACTAGTACAACTCTGTAATGGGGGGGGATCTTTTACTCGGTCTTTTTAAAGTAGTAAAAGGTCCCTCCCCTCTCCTTTTTGAGCCATCCTTCAACAAATCCGTCAAGGTTTGAAAACATTCATAATCCTCCTCTGCAATACCAAGGGCCTTACGTTGTTCCTGGCTATTGTGTTCAAAAAACAATTTCCATCTCAATCTTCTCCCAAACAATTCAAGATCTCTGATCCAACCAAAACAATCAAAATGATTCGAGGGTATGAAATTAAGCCCCTTAGACAGAACCGCATAATCATGGTCAGTAAGTGAATGGTCAGATAAATTCAGTATCCTCCCCTGGCCTGATGTGCTCTCGTATGTGGATACACTCCCCCTGTTTGTCTCTGCTCCAAAAAAGACCCAGAGGGACCAGAAGATGAAAAAAGTGGTGACCCCTGATGCCCAAAGTGTCCCCCTCTCCTCTTTCGCTGTTTTTTTGGGGGGATCCATGTATGTGGTCCACGCCCAGTAGCCTCTGTAGGAATACTACCAGTTGTTCTAGGTCTTTCTGAGTCGGAGGTGTCTATATCTGATGAAGATACCGCAGGTTGTTGTCTATTAGTATATTGGGGTAGATAAGCCTTATCTTCCTTAAATTCTGCAAGGTCTCGTACAAACTGTGAGTGCTTTCTTTCTTTTAAATTACTCTGAAAGCGCTCAACGGACGTCTGTAACAGATTTTCGCGTCTAGCAAAGTCGGGGTCACTTTTGAGACGCAAAATATTATCTATTCCTGTATTCAAAACCCCTGTAGACTCTGCAAAGATTTTTTTCTCCTCCTCTAGTAACAGATTCATCAACCTCAAAGAGGAAGCAATAGACTCCTTCCGCCAGAGACCAAGGAATTGTTCAGACGATGTTCTTGGAGATGGAACAATATTAATTCTCAATCCCCTTGGCACTATTTGATGCTTAATATAATTTTCGAGTCCCTTTATTTCCCACCAGGACCGAATATTATTTTTATAATTGGCCAACAATTCCTTAAAAGATTCTTTTAGGTTAATTCCACTACTCCCTACATAAGGTTCATTAGTGGAAAACACCTGATTTGCCTCCTCCACCCAACCTGAGGTATTAATAGGCCCTGTAAGAAAGCCCGCCATGCCAGGGAATTACGTATCATGTTTAAATATTACCTCTAAGGGTCCAGGTGATACTACTCTGATTAAGTCATAGAAAAATCCCCAATTGTGAAAATATTATATTTTTATTCAGTTAGAAAATTACCACCAATATGTGCACATAAATATACAGCTCAATTGTCTTACGCCAATTATGTGGCAACCCCTGATCTTGAATATCAAGACCAGGGTTTACAAATAACCAAAAAAGACAAATTGATACAATTTAAAATACATAACCATGGTATTGGTTCACAGCAGGACACATTCCAATAACCAAACTTAACTTGGTATCTCCTAATAGAACTATGTTGGCACAGCGTGCTTATCTGTAGTCCCAATCAAGGATTTTCATCCAGGAGTATCCATATGACGTTTGGAAAGTTAGTCTTTAAGCAGGTATAGTGAACCGCCAACTATATAATAATCAAGACGTCTCCACCTCGACGCGTTTCCCCACGCTAGGACACGTGGTTCATCAGGAGGCTGGGAAAATAGGTACGATCTTATCAGCTTTATGACAAACATACATAGACCACCAAACATAGATTTAACAGCACATGTACAAGGTAAAAGATGACAACAGCAATAAATGAATAACTCACTTGTCAGATTGTATAGTTTCAGGTATGCAGGTCCATGGCGCCAGATAGCAGATCAGAAGCATAGCAGTAAACACTGTCTTGATAACATGCTCCCGTCCTCCAGGCGTCATGGAGCTGCATACAATACACCACCTTAAATAGCCCTCCCCTGATTCAGACAGCTGTGGGGAATCCCTGACTTCCCCCACACAGCGTCACTGCAGCAGCAGCTGCGCAGGCGCCGGCCCATATCACCACTGCGCATGTCCGGGCAGTATGACACGGAGGAAAAACCTCCTCTCCTCGCATCGAGCAGGGCCCTCCTCCCCATGAGCTCACGCGGTCACATGATCGGAGGTAGGTGCCCGCCCAGCAGGGAAGCTCTCACACTGCCCGGTAACGCCCATCTCATGACTCATAAGGTCATATGATCAGGGGTGAGTGCCCGCCCAGCAAGGAAGCTCTCATACTGCACGGTAACGCCCATCTCATGACTCATAAGGTCACATGATCGGAGATAACAGACGTTACCACAATAAGAGATTCAATCTGCCATTACTTTAGAAATAGTATAAAAGCAATTGTACAGCAGTCATAATCGCCCCCAAATAGGTGCATAGCAGCCACAGTAGATTCAATGAGGCCCTAGCATCTAGGATGACATAAGGGCCCTAAAAAGGCAGCATAAAGCAAGACAATTTGATCATATGGCAAAGGTCATTACATAATACATATATCTGACCATTGTACTATATCATTCACATATAGTCAGTCCCGGTCCATACTGACAGAGTACACACCATAGAAATATAGTTAATAGGTCTAATATTGGCAAGAAAACCAAATACCCCAATATTTCAAATATACCAGATCTATTCATTGACTCAGATTATCAGAACTATACGACACTTGAGAAAAGATACTTCAAATGGTTCCATAGATATGGAAAGTCCCCAAAAAGGGGATACAGGCTCCCAGAAACATGGCACCTACTATCTCAGCTATAGGGGCCTATCAAATTTTTAACCATTGAGTGTATGAGGCACAATGCTCTTATTATAGAACTGCTGTCTTTTACCCTCCGCCATAATTATTTTTTGTTTAACACCAAGTACTTCCACCAGCTCAGGGGTACTGCAATGGGGAGCCCTTGTGCCCCCAGTTATGCAAATTTATTCCTGGGCTGGTGGGAGGAAACGGTGGTTTTTGAGGGGGAGGATGGGGATTTTCATCAATGTATCGGACTATGGGTCCGGTACATTGATGATATCCTTATCCTCTGGACTGGATCGATTTATGATTTTGAGCTTTTTGTTGGGTCTCTTAATAAGAATGCTTTGGGGTTAAGGTTTACCTATACCTGTGATCAGAACTGTATTACCTTCCTTGATCTGACTATATCGAAGGATGAAAATGGTAAAATACAGACTGCTACCTATAGGAAACCGACGGCAACTAATTCCCTGTTAAAATGGGAAAGTCATCATCCCCTTCCCCTTAGGAGAGGGATTCCCAAAGGGCAGTTTCTGCGTATCCGCAGGAACTGCTCTAGGGAATCTGATTTTAGGGTGCAGGCATCGGACATGTTTGGGAGGTTTCTGGATAGAGGATACCCTAGGCAGGTGTTGCAGCAATCCTATGCCTTTGCTAAAAACACTAATAGACATTCTTTGATGAGACCACGAAATAGAAAAGAGGATGAGAACATCTTACGCATTATCGGTACCTACGATCTTCAGGCCGAACGCGTCTTTGGAGTAATCAAAAAACATTGGGGGGTGCTCAGGGCGGACCCTGATCTGGCCAAGTTTATCCCCAAGACTCCGTGTATTACCTATAGGAGAGGTCGGTCTATAGGGGATAAACTTGTACACAGTATGTATCAGGGGCCACGCTCAGGAGGCACCTGGTTAGATAGACAGGTGGTAGGTATGCATCGATGCGGTAACTGCAGTTTCTGCGAATCGATGGAACGCTGCAAGATGGTGAAAAGCTCAGCTAATGGGAAGGTTTTCTATTTACGGGATTTCTTTAACTGCAAGACAACGGGTGTTGTGTATAGGGCCACCTGCACGTGTCCTTTTGACTACGTGGGGAAAACCGTGCGTGAGCTTCGGAGACGTGTGGGAGAGCACCTGTCGGATATACGAAATAAACGTGATACACCGATTGCTCGACACATGAATAGTGTGCACCAAGGTGACACAAAACTTGTGTGTTTTTCAGCATTAGAGCTTGTCAAGCACAGTCCGAGGGGTGGCGATTTCGACAGAGTGTTGTTACAAAGGGAATCGGCTTGGATTTTCAGACTAGGATCACTTACTCCGGGGGGCTCAACGAGCAGCTCTCCTTTAATTGCTTCCTCCCCACATAATGGTTAAAAATTTGATAGGCCCCTATAGCTGAGATAGTAGGTGCCATGTTTCTGGGAGCCTGTATCCCCTTTTTGGGGACTTTCCATATCTATGGAACCATTTGAAGTATCTTGTCTCAAGTGTCGTATAGTTCTGATAATCTGAGTCAATGAATAGATCTGGTATATTTGAAATATTGGGGTATTTGGTTTTCTTGCCAATATTAGACCTATTAACTATATTTCTATGGTGTGTACTCTGTCAGTATGGACCGGGACTGACTATATGTGAATGATATAGTACAATGGTCAGATATATGTATTATGTAATGACCTTTGCCATATGATCAAATTGTCTTGCTTTATGCTGCCTTTTTAGGGCCCTTATGTCATCCTAGATGCTAGGGCCTCATTGAATCTACTGTGGCTGCTATGCACCTATTTGGGGGCGATTATGACTGCTGTACAATTGCTTTTATACTATTTCTAAAGTAATGGCAGATTGAATCTCTTATTGTGGTAACGTCTGTTATCTCCGATCATGTGACCTTATGAGTCATGAGATGGGCGTTACCGTGCAGTATGAGAGCTTCCTTGCTGGGCGGGCACTCACCCCTGATCATATGACCTTATGAGTCATGAGATGGGCGTTACCGGGCAGTGTGAGAGCTTCCCTGCTGGGCGGGCACCTACCTCCGATCATGTGACCGCGTGAGCTCATGGGGAGGAGGGCCCTGCTCGATGCGAGGAGAGGAGGTTTTTCCTCCGTGTCATACTGCCCGGACATGCGCAGTGGTGATATGGGCCGGCGCCTGCGCAGCTGCTGCTGCAGTGACGCTGTGTGGGGGAAGTCAGGGATTCCCCACAGCTGTCTGAATCAGGGGAGGGCTATTTAAGGTGGTGTATTGTATGCAGCTCCATGACGCCTGGAGGACGGGAGCATGTTATCAAGACAGTGTTTACTGCTATGCTTCTGATCTGCTATCTGGCGCCATGGACCTGCATACCTGAAACTATACAATCTGACAAGTGAGTTATTCATTTATTGCTGTTGTCATCTTTTACCTTGTACATGTGCTGTTAAATCTATGTTTGGTGGTCTATGTATGTTTGTCATAAAGCTGATAAGATCGTACCTATTTTCCCAGCCTCCTGATGAACCACGTGTCCTAGCGTGGGGAAACGCGTCGAGTGGAGACGTCTTGATTATTATATAGTTGGCGGTTCACTATACCTGCTTAAGGACTAACTTTCCAAACGTCATATGGATACTCCTGGATGAAAATCCTTGATTGGGACTACAGATAAGCACGCTGTGCCAACATAGTTCTATTAGGAGATACCAAGTTAAGTTTGGTTATTGGAATGTGTCCTGCTGTGAACCAATACCATGGTTATGTATTTTAAATTGTATCAATTTGTCTTTTTTGGTTATTTGTAAACCCTGGTCTTGATATTCAAGATCAGGGGTTGCCACATAATTGGCGTAAGACAATTGAGCTGTATATTTATGTGCACATATTGGTGGTAATTTTCTAACTGAATGAAAATATAATATTTTCACAATTGGGGATTTTTCTATGACTTAAGAAGTGTACAACTGGGGCACAAGTGCTGCCACTGAAGGGGTGTCTGTGTGGCCCAATTTTTGGAAAAAAGGGAGACTCCGCTTGGAGTCACCTTGCGGTGTTTTACATGATTTTAGAAGGGCATGCCATGCCTATATCTGTGTCTCGTCCTCTTTTTCCTCGTAACGCTGTTTTGTTTTCACATGAGAATTTGTCCTTGTCACTTTCCCATATGTTTGTGTTGTGTTGTGAGTTGTTTGCCACCTTTTGGACACCTTTGAGGGTGTTTTCTAGGTGTTTTTATGTGTTTGTGATTGCCTGCCATTGTTTCTTATGCAGTTCGAGTTCGGTTCGTCGAACGTTCGACGAACCGAACTCGAACGGGAGCTCCGTTCAGTGAACCGACCTCGAGCCGAACCGCGACCGATTCGCTCATCTCTAATGGTGGTACCTCCGATGCCTCTCAAGGCCGGCGTCCGGGACCGATGACGTTGGGGTAGCAAGATGGTATCACCTCCACGGGTAGGGAAGAGTTGTAGTCCCGGGGCCCAGGTGAGGGTGAGGAGCAGGGCTGGGGCGCTGTCAGCAGGTTCGACCGGATGACACCAGTGTACTCACACCAAGTCAGTATTGTAAACCAAGGCCGGATGCCGATTGCCTCTGGAGGGGTGGGCTGGTCACGCACACGGGTTGGCAGTGTAGGGGCCCTTCCTCCTGTACTCGCGCTTTTGTGGTGTATGGATTAACCCTGCGTGGAATGGGAGAAATCCACTCTCTTGCAGTTTTGGACGCAGAGGGAGCCGTTGCCTTCAGACGCTGACCCGTGGGACTTCAATGGGTTCTTGGCGGACACCCTGTCCCCCGCGTTGGGCTGCCGGTCTGCTCTATTTGGGCTTCTCTCTTCAGGAACAAAGCCTGGTACCTTGTCCCACTGGTTAATTAACAAGGGGCTTGAAGCTTGCCTCGTCCTAGGGTCCAGGTACCCCGCCCGTGCACGGCCTCTGGACCGGATTCTCTCCGTCGGTACCGACGGGCTGCGACCCTGCCCCGGTCAACTTTGGGTCTCCCGTGATCGAGTCGCCATCTCCTGTGGCCCTACAGAGCCGTCTGCCACCTAGTCGGTCCTCCCGTGGTCCCAGGGCTCCAACCCTGACCACTCTGCACTCCGAATCTCCTCAGCAAAACTCCACTCAACTGAAAAACTTTCTCTGACTGGTTCCCACCCCGTGTCACCTCATTACCCCTAGGTGGGCGTTCCCATCCGCCTGGTCCCGCCCACTGGTGTGTCCTATGTGTCATGGGGGGCGACTAGGATTTGTGGCTAGTGTTCCCGTGTGTGGGGTGTGTGGTATAAATTACCAAGGAGGAGGCGATTCCTGTACCCTTGGTGGGGGGTACAGTCATCTGTGACTACCTGATTTTGCCAGGGCATCACACTCCCCCTTGGTAAAACACAGCCCGTCCGCGGGCTGTCCGGCATCGGTATTTATTTTTTCAGGAACTGATAAAAGGGTTAAAATCAAAATTTAAAACATGTAAAAACATTTCTTCCCTTTATGGGAGGCACAAATCTTAAATGTTACGTAACTGTTGCCATCTACCCCTTTTTCCCCACCCAAAACACCTGTACCTTCCCTTGGTGCCACCGCTAGTCACGTGTCACACGATCCTGGGTTTTGGTGGGTGTCTTTGTTGGTGTCTGGGTCAAAGTTCCGCACCCATTGTCACCCCAAAGGGTCCTATGGACCGGAACCCTTTGGCCTGGAGGGTAGTCACCGGTTTCCGTGGTGACTGGGCTTCGGCCGACTCCACCGCAGGACCTTCCTCCAATCTTCCTCTTCAGCGGGTGCCGCCTTCTTGCGGTGAGTAACAAGAAGGTAGATGGGGGGGTTATTTACATGACCCAAGAAAGTTTTTGGGGTGATGTCGACAGCCCTGACACCATGGTCCATATTTAACAGTTAACGGGGGTAAACATATTTTTCAACACAACTGTAAATAAAGGCAGCCGGCAACCCCTACCTCACTTTTTATCTTCATATAAGAAACGGTGCGAGGCGAGGCAGGGGGTTTTGTTTACTACCACTCACTTTTTTACATCAAGGGCAAACCAACCCCGCTCTCCAGTGTCGGGTGTAGCTGACCATATCGCCTTGCTCCAGATTGCGGTCTGGATGGCCAATGAGTAAATGCGGGGCTACATCCCTCCGGGACACGAATATTTCGGCATCCAGTCCCGGCTCGTAGATGAACCCCCACCCTTTCTGGAGGTCAAAAGGTGAACCTGCCCTCTGTAGGTCGGGCCCCTACCCGGAAAGTGGCTTGGCGCAGGTTGTCCTTTTCTTTATAATTGTGGGCAAACACATTCACCTTCAATTTTTCTCAGGCAGCGATCTCTCTTCGCAGATGTTGTTGCTGCCGCTCCCAGTACGGGGCACGGGTTCCGTGCTCCGCCTCCTGCTCGGGACCCAGGCCCACACGGATGTCCTCGGTGCCGGCTATGACTGAACTCTCTCTCTGCCGTGGGCCCCATTGCTCAGTGACCTACACCTCCTCTCTGCAGGTGCCTGCCGGCTGACCCACAGCCAGGATGTGGTATTTCGGTGCATCCGGCACCGCGGACCAGACAGACTTCCGGTTGGGTTCCGCCTCCGGTGCGGCCGGGCGGACTGCCAGAGATGTCGTCATCTCTGCTGCAGCCGGGCGGACTGCCAGGGATGACATCATCTCTGTTGCGGCCGGGCGGACTGCCGGGGCCGGGGATGTCGTCATCGGGCTTGTGGCCTAGCTCGGGGCCGGATGGGATGTCGTCAGGGTTGCGGACTGGCTCGAGGCCGAGACGGGTGCCGGAACGGTGGTGCAGGTAAGGCCCGAGGTCCCCATTGCTGGGTCCTCTTCTTTAGACAAGACGGGTTCCGCTGCTGTTATTCAGGGTAGCGGGCCGATCGGGGTGCTAGCCGCGGACATGGGTGGCGAGGGAGGTGACGTGGCGGATGGGGGCAGGCCGGACCCCTCAGCCAGGACTGCCTGTTCCTGGGGAACATAGGGGCATGGGTCACTGCTTACCCGCTCCTCCGAGGCCATCTCCATCTCGCGCGCCCGGACAGCTGCAGCCAGGCCCTTCATCTCGGGGGTCTACCGCGTCATGGTGAAATGTGCCTGTGCCTGTATTCTCCGCCACATCTTTTCTGTTTGCGCTTCAATCTAGTCGGTGGACCCAGGAACGGGCCTCTCCACTTGCTGGTTGTCGGACCCCTGAGACATCCTGCCGCTTGCTTGTCCAGGAACGGGATTTGGCAAAGTCCTGTTGTCTCAGCCTTTTATCTTCTCGGTTTACATGCCGCTCCCCCTTGGTTTTCAACAGCAGTCTCGCGAGACCCACTGTCCTTTGCGACTACCGGCTTTGGGAGTCACTGAGTTCCGCCTGCGCTGTTAGGGGGCGGGGCTTCAGCTTTGCGTCTTTTTCGGGGAAGACGATGACGCTGTTGTTGTTTTGGTGCCAAAGATGGCGGGCGAGATGGCGGCAGTTCAAGATTTTGGAGCATTTCATGGATTTCAAGGCAAGGCGCATGGCATCTACTAATGGGATAAGAATCCTGTTCGTGATGCCAGTTTTTGTGTTGTCGCGGAAGTGTGCCACCTCTGCTGCGGCAACCGGGGCTGCACGAGTGACGCTCGGGTCCGGGATCGTGTCTGGGGCTCGAGTGGTGACCGGACCCGGGGCTCGCGCATCCGCCTATCCACGCACACAGTGAAAGAGGGGGTATTTAATTTGGAGATTGTCTGTGACGCCACCCGTGGGTTGCGGTGATGGGATGGTGGCACCGCCATTGCCTCTCGGGGCCGGCGTCCGGGACCGATGAGGTTGGGGCAGCAAGGTGGTATCACCTCCAACGGTAGGGGAGAGGTGTAGTTCCGGTGCCTAGGTGAGGGTGAGGAGCAGGGCTGGGGCGCTGTCGGCAGGTTAGACTGGATGACACCAGTGTACTCACACCAAGTCAGTATTGTAAACCAAGGCCGGATGCCGGTTGTCTCTGGAGGGGTGTGCTGGTCCCGCACACGGGTTGGCAGTGTAGGGGCCCTTCTTCCTGCACTCGTGTTTTTCTGGTGTATGGATTAACCCCGTGTGGAATGGGAGAAATCCACTCCCTTGCAGTTTTGGACGCAGAGGGAGCCGTTGCCCGCAGACGCTAACCCGTAGGACTTCATTGGGTTCTTGGTGGACACGCTGTCCCCCGTGTTGGGCTGCCGGTCTGCTCTATCTGGCCTTCTCTCTTCGGCAAAAAAGGCCTGGTACCTTGTCCTGCTGGTTAATTAACAATGGGCTTGAAGCTTGCTTCGCCCTAGGGTCCAGGTACCCTGCCCGTGCATGGCCTCTGGACCGTATTCCCTCCGAGGGTACCGGCGGGCTACGACACTGCCCCGGTCCACTTCGGGTCTCCCGCGATCAAGTCGCCGTCTTGTGTGGCCCTACAGAGCCATCTGCCACCTAGTCGGTCCTCCCATGATCCCAGGGCTCCAACCCTGACCACTCTGCACTCCAACTCTCCTCAGCTCACCTCCACTCCACTCAACTGAAAAACTCTCTCTGGTTCCTGCCCCGTGTCACCTCAAGACCCCTAGGTGGGCGTTACCATACGCCTTGTCCCATCCACTGGTGTGTCCTGTGTGTCATGGGGGGGGCGACTAGGATTTGTGGCTGGTGTTCCCGTGTATGTGGTGTGTGGTGTAAATTCCCAAGCAGGAGGCGATTCCTGTACCCTTGGTGGGGGGTACAGTCATCTGTGACTACCTGGTTTTGCCAGGGCGTCACAATAACAAAAACCTGGATCCTTGCAAAGGTGGGAGGGCAGGAGTTACAGAGCAGACAGGAAGTCGAGTTCAGTTCCAGTCAGAAACAGAAACAGAGCAGACACCTGAGGAGCGGCTCCCTGAGGGGTTGCCTGCCAGGCACCCCTTGGGGAGGTAGAACAGAACCGTTTGGGATGTAATGTGCCGCCCTCGTGCCAGCAGCTGCCGCTGCTGGGATTCAGACCTTCAGGGGTGGTGGCTCGAGGATCTCCGGACCCGGGGGTCTCGCGGACACGCCGACTAAAATGGGGAATGTAGATGTACGGGCAAGACCGTAATAGGTTTGTGATGCCACCCATGGTGTGTGGTGAGGTGGTACACCACCGCTGCTGTTACAGGGCACCCGGGGGAGATGTTGCGCAGCAAGTTGTTAACCCCTCCGTGGGCAGGGATGGTGGCCCCGTGACCCGGTGGCTCTGGTGCAAGGGAGATGGCGGCCGCATGGGGGGAGTGTTGGTGTACTCACTGTCAGTAGTAAAACACGCAATTCTCTGGTAAACCAAGGTGGTGGTGGCCGGTGCCGCGGCCGATTGTGTTCAGGTTCCCCCACCCGGCTGGTAGTCTCTATCCTTGTCCTGCACCTTTTTAGTAGAAAAGACTTACTTGTATGAAATGTAGGAGTCCGCTCCCGGCTGGATGTGACCTAAGGAGCCGTGCCCGCAGATGCTGGCCCGTGTGATCTATAGGCCTTGGCGGTGACCTCTTATCCCTTATCGGTGGGCTGTTGACTTCTATGAGGGACTTTGGGTGGGACAGGACCTCTAGTCCTGGCCTCAATCGGTTAGTTAACCAGTTCCAGTAGGTTCTGGTTCCTGGCTTCAGGGTCCGAGTACCCCCCTTTGTGCTACGGTTTCCGGGTCGGTTCCCCATGTCGGTGCCGGCGGGCTACAACCCTGGCCCAGTCCATCTCGGTTCCACCGAGCCGTCTTCCCGTCTCCTGTTGACGGAGACCACCATCTGCCTCCTAGCCATGGCACCAGGGCTCCTAACCTGATACCTGTCGGTTTACTTCAGGCCTGACACACAGGCCTGACCTCCAGTGTCCACTACTCAGAACTGATCTGCTCAACTGCCGCTTTTCCCGCCCCAGGCTGTCTAAACCCCTGGGTGGGCATGCACCAACTACCTGGCCACGCCCACTGGTGTGTCTAACTATTCCTAAGGAGGGTGACTAGGGTTTAATGGTTGGATGTGTGTTTCCTAGTGTGGGAAAGGTGTAGTGCGGGGGTCTAACTGTGACTACCTGGTTTTGCCAGGGCATCACAGTAACACCCCACCAACCTCTGCAGGAGTCTCCTGCAGGGGGGAGCCAGCCAGACCGGGGCTAGTGTACCGCCCCGCGGGCTCGGCTGCGACCTCCAATCCGGTCGGATCCGTGCTCGTACTGCGGGTGGTGGCTCAAGCCTCTCACGGACCCAGGGGTCACGTCGCTCTGCAAGGGAGTTGGCGCTACACGCGGGGATTTGGGTGTTTGATTTGGAATGACAGTTTGTGACGCCACCCACGGGTTGTGGTGATTATGGACACCACTGCTGCGGTGAGGGTACGGGGATCCCGGGAGCATTGTAATGACGCAGCTAGGTGTTGACCCCTCTGTGGGTAGGGGGTGTTGGTCCCGGGGCCCGGTGGGCGAGGGCCGGGGTCCAGGGTGAAGTGTTGCGGTGCAGTGCGGTGCGGTGCCTGATGGCACTGGTGTACTCACTCTGACACTAGACACGGGAGTCTCTGGTAAACCAAACGGAGTGATGAACGGGGCCCACAGCTGGCTGCAGCTTCTTCCAGACTAGGTTGGTGGTCTCCACCTTTCTCCTGCACCCCTGTGTAAATGTTTCAACTCCTGTGCCTAGGCACCAGTAGTCCGCTCCCCGACTGGTTTGTGCCGGAGGAGCCCATTTGCCCACAGACGCTGGCCCTTTGGGTCTCTATGCCTTGGCGGTGGCGTTACCCTTTATGGTTGGGCTGTTGTCTTCTAAAGGGACTTGTGTGGGGTAGGTCATTGAGTCCATCCCGCAATCAGTTGATTTGACTCAGCCCTGTCGATTCAGGGTTTTGTACGGGGTCTGAGTACCCTGCCTGGTGCTCCGGTATCCAGTTGGCTCCTCGGTTCGGTTCCGGCAGGCCACTACCCTGTCCCAGTCCCTTACGGTTCCACCGGTCGTATTCCCGGTCTCCTGCAGGCGGCCACCACCGTCTGCCTCCTTGCCAATGGTGACTGGGCTCCGACCCAGCCACTGAGTAGTCTCTTATCAGGGCACAGACACAGGACTGCCCGTGACCTTAACTGCTCTCCACTCGCACTTGAACTCCTCTCCGACTCTGAACTTGACTGTTTTCCCGCCTCCAGGCCTGTAAACTCCTCGGTGGGCGGAGCCAACCACCTGGCTCCACCCCCTGGTGTGGACATCAAACCTGGAGGGTGGTGACAAGGGTTTTAGGTTGGCAGGTGTTACCTAACCGGGAGGGGGGGTGGTGTTGTGTGTGACTACCTGGGACCACCTGGATAGTCCAGGGCGTCACACTAGTAATACAGATGGGACCCAGTAACAGTAATCGTGGGCTTAAAGGAGTACAGTCTCCAGGGAGAGTATGGTGTGAGTACTAATGGGACTGAGCACGGCGAGGTGCAGAACCCTAGGTCAGACAGACGCTCTAATCTCATCTTATAGCTCTGCCCGGTGAGGAGATCTTCACGGTTCCTCACTAACCTGTGAGTCCAGAGCACAGCAGCAAAAGGAGAACCCAGGGAGTCCAATCCAGACAAGGTTCAAGCTGCCTGCATACGAACTAAGAGAGAGAGAGCAGGAGGGGACCCCAAGATGCTTCTGGCCACGTGGACCCACCAAGTACAGAGTAGTGCACAGAGGAGAAAGCCCAGCGATTACCAGACCAGATCGGACCTCTGACCTGCCCGGGATCGATTGGAGTCTCTGACAGCGAGAACCAGCACTTGGGGCGCGATACCAACTTACCAGTGAATAAAAACACCTGGAACCCGCACCCAGTGACTCTGCGAGGATATGCCGCCACCCTGCACTCCGGCGCTCCCGTGGACTGCCTCTCCGTTTTCACCAACCTCCTGGTGTAACCCTGTTTCGCCTGTGGGGAGCGATACCATCCTGGCTGCAATCAACACCCGCCCCGGAGAGACTCTACAGTGGCAGCTAATCCTTGGCTGCGCACCATGGGTGGCATTGCGAAGCATCCCCCATTCTCGTCCAACACCGCCCTGGGTGAGGAAGAGTCGCAGGAAGGGTCTGCGATGGAGGAGACATTCTTCCCAGGGACCCATCGCCCTCCTTCCATCCCCATTTACACTGGACACCTGTTTGTTTTGTTTTTTTCATTTAGCCGACGGGGCCACGGAGCCGGGTCAGGTCAGTCACAGCCTATATAAAGTGAAAGCTGCACACCAAATTCAGAGAAATATGAATAAGCATTACTGCTCTATGATATATAAAGAAATGAAAAACACAATTAGACATATGAAAAATTGAAAACATTTAAAAATGTGGCATTGCATGACTGCTGAGGATTATTTGAAAAAAAGAGATATTTAGCTAATGTATTGATCAATTCATTACTGACTGATAACCAGTTCACGGTATAAGAGATTACTGTGAAGTGGTTATCGGGCAGTAATGAATAAATCAATACATTGGCTAAATATCTCTTTTTTTTTTTTCAAATAATCCTCAACAGTCATGCAATGTCACATTTTTCAATTTTTTCAATTTTTCATATGGCTAATTGTGTTTTTGTGTTTTTCATTTCTTTATGTATCATAGAGCAGTTATGCTTATTCATATTTCTCTGAATTTGGTGTGCTGG
This sequence comes from Anomaloglossus baeobatrachus, assembly GCF_048569485.1. Classification (NCBI taxonomy): domain Eukaryota; kingdom Metazoa; phylum Chordata; class Amphibia; order Anura; family Aromobatidae; genus Anomaloglossus; species Anomaloglossus baeobatrachus. The sequence goes on from NC_134363.1 coordinate 70,785,409, forward strand.
TTTCACTTCATATAGATTGTGTATTATTTAGCTAGCACCCTGTTCACATTTGCAATGGTGTTCTAGTAGTCTTTTTGATTGTTAGGCCAGTCACAGCAACCCCAAGAAACCACTGGCCCAGTGACGAGTACCCTAAGGCCCCGTGGGGCGCTACAGAACACTCTGTCTGCAACAAGCTTTCATACATCTATGACCTTTTCATCCCTAATGAACTTTCTTTCCCTCATCATCGCAGAAACCTGGCTCACCCTTTCTGACACAGCCTCTCCAGCTGCACTTTCTTATGGTGGTTTTCATCTTTTCCACATTCCCTACCCCAGCAACAAGCATGGTGGAGGAGTTGGTTTTATTCTGTCAGATAACTGCACTTTCACCCCAATTCCGCTGCCACCCTCCGTTACCCTCCTTTCTTTTGAGGGGCACGCTGTCCGCATCTACTCCCCTTCAACCACCAATTGGCTGTCATTTACCACCACCCCAGGGCCTGCCACCACTTTTTTTGACCACTTCACCACTTGGCTACTTCATTTATTTTCCGCTGACATCCCCACTATCATTATGGGTGACTTCAACATCCCCATTGACACTTTCAATTCAGCTGTCTCTATGCTTCTAACACTTACTTTCTCCTTCTACCTTGCTCAATGGTCCATCACAGCAGCCACAAAGGTGGCCACACACTGGACTTTATCTTCACCTGCCTCTGTTACTTATCTAACATCTCAAACTCACCTCTCCCCCTGTCTAACCACAATCTACTTGTATTCTCTACCCTCTCCTTTCCAACTGCACAATCCCCACCCCACAAATTTAAACAACCTCGCAGAAATCTCAAACATCTTGAATTACACTCTCTCTCTCAAAGTCCCTTCTCCCTCTCACAGACATAAGTTGCCATACTTGATGCAGATGCTGCTGCCTCTTCAAAACACCACAATAGCTGCAGCTCTGGAATCGGTGATCCCCCTCATGCATATCAAAACCCGTACAATCAACAAGCAGCCCTGGCATACCAGCCTGACTAAAGAACTGAGGCGGACCTCCAGGATTGGTGAGCAGAGATGGAAGAAATCCCATTCCTACGAACACTTTATCACAGGCAAACAGTGCCTCACCACTTTCAAGTCCACACTCACTGCTGCAAAACAAACCTACTTCTTGTCCCTCATATCCTCCTCATATCCAATATAGCTTCCTCTCCTGTCATGCTAGCTACAGCACCTCTGCATTCTACACACCTCTCTATTTTTCCTACGCAATTTTAATTGCAAACAGTGCTGACACTTTTAGGGGCATACTAAAATTGTCTGGGATACCTAACTTAGGGTTCCTCTCCTGTCAAGCTAGCTACAGCACCTGTGCATTCTACACACCTGTCCATTTTTGCTATGCAATTTTAATTGCAAACAGTGCTGACACTTTTGGGGGAATGCTAAAATTGTCTGGGATACTAACTTAGGGGTACTTTGCACACTACGACATTGCAGGTGCAATGTCGGTGTGGTCAAATTGAAAGTGACGCACATCCGGCATCGCAGGCGACATCGTAGTGTGTAAAGCCTAGATGATACGATTAACGAACGCTAAAGCGTCGTAATCGTATCATCGGTGTAGCGTCGGCGTAATCCATAATTACGCTGACGCAATAGTCCAATGTTGTTCCTCGCTCCAGCATCAGCACACATCGCTGTGTGTGAAGCCGCAGGAGCGAGGAACATCTCCTACCGGCGTCACCGCGGCTCTCATAGGATATGCGGAAGGGAGAAGGTGGGCGGGATGTTTAGATCCCGCTCATCTCCGCCCCTCCGCTCCTATTGGCCGCCTGCCGTGTGACGTCGCAGTGACGCCGTACGACCCGCTCCCTTAATAAGGAGGCGGGTCGCCGGCCAGAGCGACGTCCCAGGACAGGTGAGTCCATGTGAAGCTGCCGTAGCGATAATGTTCGCTACGGCAGCTATCACAAGGATATCACAGCTGCGACGGGGGCGGAGACTATCGCGCTCAGCATCGCAGCATCGGCTTGCAATGTAAAACGTAAAACTGTCTGGGATACTAACTAAGGGTTCCTCTCCTGTCAAGCTAGCTACAGCACCTGTACATTCTACACACCTGTCAATTTTTGCTATGCAATTTTAATAGCAAACAGTGCTGACACTTTTAGGGGCATACTAAAATTGTCTGGGATAGTCCGTGTTGGTTCTTCATCAAAGTTAGATAATAGTATAATGCTGTAAGCATACCGAAAAACATTGAAGCATACAATGAAAAATGCCACTTGCTAACTTGAAAGTGTGAATAATTAAATGCATACCTGCCATGAATATTAGGAAAAAGGAGATATTTAGCAATCGTATTGATCAATGTAACTGAGCCCCAAAACCTCGTCAAGGTATATCTCTATATTGGGGTCCCTAGCTCTATGACCCTAACTGTGTGTCATCTCATTGCAATTAAAAACTGCTGTGTGTGGAGAGGGGTAACCAAGGATTTTCTTATATAGGAGATGGAAAAAACATGGCTGAAAGGGGTGGAGCTGTGTTCACATTCAGAAAAAAAACTTCATAATACTAACAGGATAACTGAAGTGAGCACTAATATATATTATGAGTGCAAGCCAAAAAAATACATAGTACATAAGGATAAGGCTGCACATCAAAGTTAGATAATAGTATAATGCTATAAGCATACCGAAAAACATTGAAGCATACAATTAAAAATGCCACTTGCTAACTTGCTAACTCCTATTTAGTATTATGAAGTTTTTTACAATCTCTAAGTAGAGGCCAAAAACTCAATAGCTTGACTACTTCGTCCATGAACCGTCACATGAATAACAAGCATAAGTCCCAGTGGGAAGCTCACTGTGCTACAATGCGGCCTAGCGGAGCGGGACAACCACCGTCTGCCCCTTCAAGTGCATCTGCGTGCTCTTCATCCTCTATGATTGTGGGGACAGCATTCCCACATGCTTTGCAATGCAGACCTACCACCTCTTTAACCGCAACAGACAGTGTGATTGGCAGGTGGACAGTTGTTTTGGAAGGGGAAACAGCTGCTGGTGTAGAGCTCTCTTAGACATATAGAGCACCACCTTTGGATGAAGGCAACATTATGTCTCCGCCTGCACTTTCCTCACAGATGAGCAGTTTTCATGGAACACCCTACTCAACGCCATCTCAGCACAGCAGCCAGCCCTCGGTCCCTCAGATGTGGACAAGTAAAAGGCCATTTCCTCCTAGCCATGACAAAGCTAAGAGGTTGACATTCACCCTCTGCAAGCTGTTGGTTACAGAAAGGCTGCCTTTCCGCCTGGTGGACATACAGGATTTTCAAGACCTTATGACCATTGCAGTGCCCCAGTACCAGATGCCCAGTCGCCACTACTTCTCAAAGAAAGGTGTACCTACGCTACACCAGCATGTCGCACACAACATCACCTCTTCCTTGAGAAACTCTGTGTATGACAGGGTGCATTTTACCACCGATACTTGGACCAGTAAGCATGGACAGGGGTGGTACATGTCGCTAACTGGGCACTGGGTAACTATGGTGAGAGATGGAGAAGGGTCTGCTGTACAAGTCTTGCCGTCCCCACAAGTTCTATGTGAATCCTATGCATGCAGAAGTTCCTCCACTGCTTCTGCCTCCTCAACCTTGTCTAGGTCCTCCACCTCCTCCCAAAGCCTGTGTGGTCAGGCCACCCACGTTGTAACTGCGCACACGGAATCCCACACACCTCCTTACTATGCTGGCAGCAGAGCTTAACGGCATCAGGCAGTCTTTACGTTGAAATGTCTGGGAAATAGTCACACAGCTGAGGAGTTGTGGTCGGCTCTGGAGAGCGAGTTTTGTAAATGGTTATCTCCACTCAACCTGCAGCCAGGGAAGGCCGAGTGTGACAATGCTGCAAACCTAGGTGCAGCCCTTCGCCGGGGCAAGGTGACATACGTGCCTTGTTTAGCTCACATGTTGAACCTTGTTGCCCAGCAATTTTTAACCCACTATCCCGGCCTAGATGGGCTTCTGCACAGAGCACGGTCACTATCTGCTCTCTTCCGCTGTTCAAACGGTGCAGCTGGCCGACTTGCATCGCTACAGAAGTCTTTCGGCCTGCCAGTTCACCGCCTGAAATGCGATGTGCGACACGCTGGAATTCGACTCTCCACATGTTGCAGCGACTTTGGCAGCACCGCAGAGCCATGGTGCAATACATTATGATGTATAGCCTGGGCCAACGAGATGCAGAGGTGGGGCAGATCACGCTGATGGCGTGGTCTCAGATCAAGGACCTATGCACCTTCTGCACAGTTTCGACATGGCGACGAAGATGTTTAGCGCTGACAATGCCATTATCAACATGACAATTCGAGTCACTTACATGCTGGAGCACACTCTAAACAGTATTCGGAGTCAGGTGGTGGGACAAGAGGAAGGGGAAGAAGTACAGGAGGATTCATTTGCGGAAGGGATACCAAGATCTACAAGGTCAAGACGTTCAGCATCACCAAGGCGGTAGGCATGGGATGGTGGGGGAGAGGGATTAACAAGGGCGCATGGTAGCAGCCAAATTGTTGAGGAAGGTGCAGGAGCCCAGGAAGAAATGGAGGACGAACTGGCGATGGGCATGGAAGACTCAGTAGATGAGAGAGACCTTGGTGAAATTTCGGTTGTTTGAGGTTGGGGGGAGATGTCAGAGGAAGGAAGCACGGTTATCACCTCACCGACACAAACACAGCAAGGACTTGGTCCGCATGGATGCACAAGACACATGAGCGCCGTCTTGCTGCACTACCTACAACATGACCCTCAGATTGTCCGAATTAGAAGTAATGCTGACTACTGGGTTGCTACACTCTTAGATCCCCGGTACAAGTCAAAATTTGCCGAAATAATTCCAGCCATAGAAAGTGATGCATGTATGCAGGAGTATCAGCAGAAGCTGTTATGCAATCTTACCTCGGCTTTTCCACTAAACACCAGTGGTGCACATAGGGAATCTCACAGTTGTAACTGGCCAACCATGGGTCTGTCGAGTCATCATCAGTCAAACCGTACCAGCAACACCATATGTGGTGATAACAGCAATTTTATGGAATCGTTTCATGGCTTTTTTAGACCATCCTTTTCAAGGCCACAAGAGACAACAAGTCTGACACATAGTCAACGGCTGGAGAGGATGATACAGGAGTATCTCCGAGTGAATATAGATGCCATGACTCTGAAACTGGAGCCTTGCTCATTTTGGGCTTCCAATCTTGAAAAATGGCCTGAGCTCGCCACTTATGCCTTGGAGATCTTGTCGTGTCACGCAGCCAGCGTTCTCTCGGAATGTGTCTTCAGTGATGCTGGGTGTGTGCTGACAGATAACCACATGCGTCTGTCTAGTGACAATGTGGACAGACTAACGTTCATCAAGATGAACAAGTCATGGATCCGCAAGGACTTTTCTACCCCTGTGTCATCCTTGGGAGAGTAAATGCTTGTGGATTTTTGAATGTGCTTGATGCAAATTAACCTGTCAAATTTGCAACTGGGGGACAAGTGATGCCACTTAAGTGATGTCTGTGGCCCAATTTTTGGAAAAAAGGGAGACTCTGCTTGGAGTCCCCTTGCTGTGTTTTATATGATTTTAGAAGGGCATGACATGCCTATATCTGTGTCTCCTCTTTTTACTCATCCAGCTCTTTTGTGCCAGCATGCCTATATGCCCTTGTCACTTTTCCATGTGTTTGTGGTGTCTTGTGAGTTGTTGTCACCTTTTGGACACCTTATAAAGTGTTTTCTATGTGTTTGTATGTGTTTGTCTGCCATTGTTTTCAATGGGGTTCGAATGGGTTCGTCGAACGTTTGCCATTCAACGAACCGGACCCAACTCGAACACTAGGGGGGTGTCTCAACACTAGTGTTGCTGCCATCCAATTTTTAAATGAGGTATTTTTTTCAAATGAAATAGAGAAATTATAACTAAATAGCACGGGATTTGCAATTTATCTGTGTACTGAGTAGTATAGTTTTTTTCACTCAATTTTCATGATGAAATATGTAGTAGTTATATGCTTTTGGTGCTGCATATATCTACGGAGCTTGGTTCATGTCCTGTGTTTATGTATTGATCTTGGTTCTGGTGCTGAATTTGTATATTGAGCTTTTGTTCTTGGATATTCAGTGTCTCTGAAATGTTATGTTGTTAAATAAATAGATTTTTCTGTATTTATATATTAAGCTTAGTTCTTGGTTGAAAATTTGAAAATAAATTAGTGTTAGTATAAAAATCTTCTTAATATTTCACATTAATACAAAGTGCATTTAGAATGTAATTATTTTGTTTATTAAAACAGTTTTTTTTTTCATATTGTTTAACACCACAGACACTTAATCTGAGATCACGTCTTTAACAGACAAGAAACAAGTCTAAACATTCAAATGAAACAAATGTACTATGCCTATAAAATTGTAAAATGAATTGTGGCAACGAGTCTATTAAAACAATGGAATCTTAGGGTATGGCAGTTATTGAGCATTTAAATTACTGTTCTTTAATTATAGACATCAGATTTTATACATGTTACAAAAATACTGTATATTTGAATATTACATAACTATTCTTCTTTTTTTTTTTTTTTTAAATGATCAATATTTGCATCAGCACGTAGTTACTTTTGTAAGATGTTCAGGTTAAATGGCATTCACTTGCTGATTCAATTATCTCCTTTCCTTGTGTGGTTCACATATCCAAAAGAACAGAAGGGCTAAACAAATTGCTCTCCTTGTAATGTAAGATTGTATTATATAGATAAGACTTCTCCTGAGGCATACTGTCCCCTAGTGTCATAATGTCAAACTGTACCATTATTTACATCAAATTTATGGACAGATCATGCAGAGTAGATCCTTTGATATATGCATGGGATGCAGGTATTTAAATAAAATCCAAAAGCATTTACTTCTATTAAAATGTTTATATTCAAATTTATATCCTTTTCTATTTCCTCTTGTTTCCTGTTCCATGGGCTTTCCCCTAAAAGTGATGGAGATACTTGCTTCATGTTACATCACCCCCATTTTTGAAACTAAATTAAATTGGGGAAAGCTGAAAAAAGAAAATAATATACAATAAAATATAAAAATCAGTCTGATAATCCACGGACAGGATCCAGAACCACATCTCTAGTTCCTCAGTGAGGCATTTCTTTGTCTCACAGGATAGCATCTTGAATGGCTGAGACCATTCTTCTAAAGAGCTAGCTAGTTTATGTTGCATTTACAGTCATACAGTTAGGTCCAGAAATATTTGGACAGTGACACAAGTTTTGTTATTTTAGCTGTTTACAAAAACATGTTCAGAAATACAATTATATATATAATATGGGCTGAAAGTGCACACTCCCAGCTGCAATATGAGAGTTTCCACATCCAAATCGGAGAAAGGGTTTAGGAATCATAGCTCTGTAATGCATAGCCTCCTCTTTTTCAAGGGACCAAAAGTAATTGGACAAGGGACTCCAAGGGCTGCAATTAACTCTGAAGGCGTCTCCCTCGTTAACCTGTAATCAATGAAGTAGTTAAAAGGTCTGGGGTTGATTACAGGTGTGTGGTTTTGCATTTGGAAGCTGTTGCTGTGACCAGACAACATGCGGTCTAAGGAACTCTCAATTGAGGTGAAGCAGAAGATCCTGAGGCTGAAAAAAAAGAAAAAATCCATCAGAGAGATAGCAGACATGCTTGGAGTAGCAAAATCAACAGTCGGGTACATTCTGAGAAAAAAGGAATTGACTGGTGAGCTTGGGAACTCAAAAAGGCCTGGGCGTCCACGGATGACAACAGTGGTGGATGATCGCCGCATACTTTCTTTGGTGAAGAAGAACCCATTCACAACATCAACTGAAGTCCAGAATACTCTCAGTGAAGTAGGTGTATCTTTCTCTAAGTCAACAGTAAAGAGAAGACTCCATGAAAGTAAATACAAAGGGTTCACATCTAGATGCAAACCATTCATCAATTCCAAAAATAGACAGGCCAGAGTTAAATTTGCTGAAAAACACCTCATGAAGCCAGCTCAGTTCTGGAAAAGTATTCTATGGGCAGATGAGACAAAGATCAACCTGTACCAGAATGATGGGAAGAAAAAAGTTTGGAGAAGAAAGGGAACGGCACATGATCCAAGGCACTCCACATCCTCTGTAAAACATGGTGGAGGCAACGTGATAGCATGGGCATGCATGGCTTTCAATGGCACTGGGTCACTTGTGTTTATTGATGACATAACAGCAGACAAGAGTAGCCGGATGAATTCTGAAGTGTACCGGGATATACTTTCAGCCCAGATTCAGCCAAATGCCGCAAAGTTGATCGGACGGCGCTTCATAGTACAGATGGACAATGACCCCAAGCATACAGCCAAAGCTACCCAGGAGTTCATGAGTGCAAAAAAGTGGAACATTCTGCAATGGCCAAGTCAATCACCAGATCTTAACCCAATTGAGCATGCATTTCACTTGCTCAAATCCAGACTTAAGACGGAAAGACCCACAAACAAGCAACACCTGAAGGCTGCAGCTGTAAAGGCCTGGCAAAGCATTAAGAAGGAGGAAACCCAGCGTTTGGTGATGTCCATGGGTTCCAGACTTAAGGCAGTGATTGCCTCCAAATGATTCGCAACAAAATATTGAAAATAAAAATATTTTGTTTGGGTTTGGTTTATTTGTCCAATTACTTTTGACCTCCTAAAATGTGGAGTGTTTGTAAAGAAATGTGTACAATTCCTACAATTTCTATCAGATATTTTTGTTCAAACCTTCAAATTAAACGTTACAATCTGCACTTGAATTCTGTTGTAGAGGTTTCATTTCAAATCCAATGTGGTGGCATGCAGAGCCCAACTCGCGAAAATTGTGTCACTGTCCAAATATTTCTGGACCTAACTGTATGAAAAAGTTTGGGCACCCCTATTAATGTTAACCTTTTTTCTTTATAACAATTTGGGTTTTTGCAACAGCTATTTCAGTTTCATATACCTAATAACTGATGGACTGAGTAATATTTCTGGATTGAAATGAGGTTTATTGTACTAACAGAAAATGTGCAATCCGCATTTAAACAAAACTTGACTGGTGCAAAAGTATGGGCACATCAACATAAAAGTGACATTAATATTTTGTAGATCCTCCTTTTGCAAAAATCACAGCCTCTAGTCGCTTCCTGTAGCTTTTAATGAGTTCCTGGATCCTGGATGAAGGTATATTTGACCATTCCTGTTTACAAAACAATTCCAGTTTAGTTAAGTTTGATGGTCGCCGAGCATGGACAGCACGCTTCACATCATCCCACAGATGTTCAATGATATTCAGGTCTGGGGACTGGGATGGCCATTCCAGAACATTATAATTGTTCCTCTGCATGAATGCCTGAGTAGATTTGGAGTGGTGTTTTGGATCATTATCTTGCTGAAATATCCATCCCCTGTGTAACTTCAACTTCGTCACTGATTCTTGCACATTATTGTCAAGAATCTGCTGATACTGAGTTGAATCCATGCGACCCTCAACTTTAACAAGATTCCCGGTGCCGACATTGGCCACACAGCCCCAACGCATGATGGAACCTCCACCAAATTTTACTGTGGGTAGCAAGTGTTTTTCTTGGAATGCCGTGTTTTTTTGCCTCCATGCATAACGCCTTTTTGTATGACCAAACAACTCAATCTTTGTTTCATCAGTCCACAGGACCTTCTTCCAAAATGTAACTGGCTTGTCCAAATGTGCTTTTGCATACCTCAGGCGACTCTGTTTGTGGCGTGCTTGCAGAAACAGCTTCTTTCACATCACTCTCCCATACAGCTTCTCCTTGTGCAACGTGCGCTGTATTGTTGACCGATGCACAGTGACACCATCTGCAGCAAGATAATGCTGCAGGTCTTTAGAGGTGGTCTGTGGATTGTCCTTGACTGTTCTCACCATTTTTCTTCTCTGCCTTTCTGATATTTTTCTTGGCCTGACACTTCTGGGCGTAACAAAAACTGTACCTGTGTTCTTCCATTTCCTTACTATGTTCCTCACAGTGGAAACTGACAGTTTAAATCTCTGATACAATTTTTTGTATCCTTCCCCTGAACAACTTTGTGGAATAATCTTTGTTTTCAGATCATTTGAGAGTTGTTTTGAGGAGCCCATGATACCACTCTTCATAGGAGATTCAAATAGGAGAACAACTTGCAAGTGGCCACCTTAAATACCTTTTCTCATGATTGGATACACCTGCCTATGAAGTTCAAAGCTCAATGAGGTTACAAAACCAATTTAGTGCTTTAGTAAGTCAGTAAAAAGTAGTTAGGAGTGTTCAAATCAAGACATTGATAAGGGTGCCCATACTTTTGCACCGGTCAAATTTTGTTTAAATACAGATTGCACATTTTCTGTTAGTACAATAAACCTCATTTCAATCCAGAAATATTACTGAGTCCATCAGTTATTAGATATACAGTTAGGTCCAGAAATATTTGGACAGTGACACAAGTTTTGTTATTTTAGCTGTTTACAAAAACATGTTCAGAAATACAATTATATATATAATATGGGCTGAAAGTGCACACTCCCAGCTGCAATATGAGAGTTTTCACATCCAAATCGGAGAAAGGGTTTAGGAATCATAGCTCTGTAATGCATAGCCTCCTCTTTTTCAAGGGACCAAAAGTAATTGGACAAGGGACTCTAAGGGCTGCAATTAACTCTAAAGGTGTTTCCCTCGTTAACCTGTAATCAATGAAGCAGTTAAAAGGTCTGGGGTTGATTACAGGTGTGTGGTTTTGCATTTGGAAGCTGTTGCTGTGACCAGACAACATGCGGTCTAAGGAACTCTCAATTGAGGTGAAGCAGAACATCCTGAGGCTGAAAAAAAAGAAAAAAATCCATCAGAGAGATAGCAGACATGCTTGGAGTAGCAAAATCAACAGTCGGGTACATTCTGAGAAAAAAGGAATTGACTGGTGAGCTTGGGAACTCAAAAAGGCCTGGGCGTCCACGGATGACAACAGTGGTGGATGATCGCCGCATACTTTCTTTGGTGAAGAAAAACCCGTTCACAACATCAACTGAAGTCCAGAACACTCTCAGTGAAGTAGGTGTATCTGTCTCTAAGTCAACACTCAACAGTAAAGAGAAGACTCCATGAAAGTAAATACAAAGGGTTCACATCTAGATGCAAACCATTCATCAATTCCAAAAATAGACAGGCCAGAGTTAAATTTGCTGAAAAACACCTCATGAAGCCAGCTCAGTTCTGGAAAAGTATTCTATGGACAGATGAGACCAAGATCAACCTGTACCAGAATGAAGGGAAGAAAAAAGTTTGGAGAGGAAAGGGAACAGCACATGATCCAAGGCACACCACATCCTCTGTAAAACATGGTGGAGGCAACGTGATGGCATGGGCATGCATGGCTTTCAATGGCACTGGGTCACTTGTGTTTATTGATGACATAACAGCAGACAAGAGTAGCCTGATGAATTCTGAAGTGTACCGGGATATACTTTCAGCCCAGATTCAGCCAAATGCCGCAAAGTTGATCGGACGGCGCTTCATAGTACAGATGGACAATGACCCCAAGCATACAGCCAAAGCTACCCAGGAGTTCATGAGTGCAAAAAAGTGGAACATTCTGCAATGGCCAAGTCAATCACCAGATCTTAACCCAATTGAGCATGCATTTCACTTGCTCAAATCCAGACTTAAGAAGGAAAGACCCACAAACAAGCAAGACCTGAAGGCTGCAGCTGTAAAGGCCTGGCAAAGCATTAAGAAGGAGGAAACCCAGCGTTTGGTGATGTCCATTGGTTCCAGACTTAAGGCAGTGATTGCCTCCAAAGGATTCGCAACAAAATATTGAAAATAAAAATATTTTGTTTGGGTTTGGTTTATTTGTCCAATTACTTTTGACCTCCTAAAATGTGGAGTGTTTGTAAAGAAATGTGTACAATTCCTACAATTTCTATCAGATATTTTTGTTCAAACCTTCAAATTAAACGTTACAATCTGCACTTGAATTCTGTTGTAGAGGTTTCATTTCAAATCCAATGTGGTGGCATGCAGAGCCCAACTCGCGAAAATTGTGTCACTGTCCAAATATTTCTGGACCTAACTGTATGAAACTGAAATAGCTGTTGCAAAAACCCAAATTGTTATAAAAAAAAGGTTAACATTAATAGGGGTGCCCAAACTTTTTCATATGACTGTACCACTCTCAGTAACAGCTCTATCAGTCTTCAGAGGGTTCAATGCTGGTAGTACGTTGACATGTGGGGCATTGCTGTAACTATGCTGCCATTCTAGGCTTCTAATGGGGAACATTTCTCCTTGCGGAGAGTAACGAGTAAGCCTAAACTATTTGTGGAATAGTGATTGTAGGTGACCTCACCTCAGATCACTAAGTTTAATGAAGTCATCTGAGGTCACGTTACCTGCGGTCACAGGTGGAGGACCATGGGAACCTCCAGCTAGCTATGACCGCAACTAACCTGAGTGACATCACCACTGATCACTGAGGCTCAGTCTCTGCCTGAACTTACAGCGGGCGGTCATGTTCTATGATCACCCCATGTCACTTCAGATGTAGCAGAGCAGGGATCGTCGTGGGACCTAGTGTGGACCTTCATGGGTATTTGGGGGTTAATAAAGGGGTGAAAGAGGGTGTTTTTTATTCTTTTAGTTCAACTAAAGGATTTTGTGGGTGTTTGTGTTCATTTCTTTTTATTTAAAGATTAGTAATGGGGGTCTCATAGACCCTTCCGAATTTTAATCTTAGTAGCAGCTGTGAGATGAAATTAACCCCTTATTACCCTGATTTCCACTGCACCAGGGCAATCGGGAAGAGCCGGGTAAAGTTCTGGCATTGTCGCATCTAATAGATCCAGCAACTCTGGGCAGCTGCAGGCTGCTGTTTTTAGGCTGAGGGGGCCAATAAGAATGGAATTTAAGGTATCGTGACATTAAGTCCAGGGAATATTAATATACGGTTAAACCAAGAGATATTCCCAGTGCAAAGTTATTTTTTATTAATAAATAGTGCTAAACAATTTCAAACATGGAGGTATTCTCATTAGGTCATATAGATATAATTACAACCCCCTGTCCACTCTGGAGCAAACCGGAGAGCCAGGTGAAAGATAATCAACAATATTTCATACAGGTTACCATTAGATACATAAATGTATTATAAAGACTCCCAGTCAGCAAATGCACGGCAATATCTTGTTAGATAGCAATAGTCCATGACAGATATAACCTCCACTTCTGTGGACAGATAGAAAAGGTGCCGTTGAGCTGGAATATGGAAGTCCTCAGTATGTTGTACTGTAAATTATAGATGGTAAGTCTGGTGAATTTTATTGCTTGCCTCGACGCGTTTCCCCATTAATATATAATGGTTCCTCAGGAGGCTAAGGGTATAAACACAGACTATCAGAGATCTCTCCATACAACACAGTGCATACAGTTAAAACGATACAATAACAACAATTAAAACAACCAGAAATACTTGCCCTGATTGAAGATTAGATACGGGATAGTTAGCATCAGAAATGCAGATCCATGGTGTCGATAATCCTGGATAATACTGCTTGTAGGTACAGACAATGCTGATATCACCCTCAGCAGTCAGGGAGCACCATAGAAATGCATGTCCGGAGGGAGGCTTTAAATATCCTCACCCACTTACACCTGTATCCACTCATCAATCAGTGGTAACATAGTAACATAAAGCGTCCTGCTGGTGTATTAACGCGCATGCCCAGACCGGCTACGGACCGCTGCGGCGACCAAATACCTAACGTCCAGGAGCCGGCCCGCGCATGCGCCCCACCAGCAGACGCACGTCCCTCATTCCCAGTCATGTGACCTACATGAGCTAGTGACGCGACCTAAGCCACGCCCCATGTCCATATCAGATAGCGTGAACGGGGCTTCCAGCGGCAGGCAGGTAAACATCACTGTTCAGAAGGATGTCACATGCGATCCCAGCGCCTGCAGTCATAATAAATCGCAGACAGGTTTTTAAGGGAAGGAAAGATACCGGGTAGATATGGTAAAAACAGATCATAAATGTTACATATATACGGCGTATGCCAGCAAATATTTTTATGCATAATTACAATGGCAGTGCAGAAACAGGGTAAATCTAATAAACCCGGATCATAGATATTGTAAGGCATAACAGTAATTCCCATATAATTCCAGGACATTTTAATTTATTAGGATACAAGTTAGATGAAGCCTAACAATCCAGACAATTCCCAAAGGAATTCAAAGCTCATTGAATATGGAACAACAGGATTATAGAGTCAAACATAGGTAGTCAACAGCTAAGACGGGAGAAAGCACACAAACGATAATTGTTCATTTAGGCCCTTTGGGGTAAGTGACCCCATCCTATAAATCCAGGCTGCCTCTTTCTGTAAAAGTATTTTGTCAAAATTGCCTCCTCTTGGATTAGGTTTTACCAATTCCATCATCGCAAAGCGAATATGTCCCAGGTTACCCCCATGCACCGTATTCATGTGCCTCGCAATGGGAGTATCCCTTCCATTGCGAATATCAGATAAATGCTCTCCTATTCGTTTCCTTATTTCCCGAAAGGTCTTCCCCATATAGTCTAGGGGGCATGTACATGTGGCTCGATATATAACCCCAGATGTTCTACAATTTCCGAAGTCCCTCAAATAAAATCTCCTACCATTCACTGAACTTGAAAAAGACTTGCACTGATCTATGGAGTTGCAGATACTGCAGTTTCCGCAACGAAAAAATCCACAGACCCGTCTATCCAGCCACGTGCCCTCCGGACGTGGACCTTGGTACATGCTGTGGACTAGTTTGTCCCCAATAGTGCGTCCACGCCTATATGTTATACCAGGATTTTTTGGAATGAATTTAGTCAAATCAGGGTCTGCTTTCAAGACATTCCAATATTTTTTAACTATTGCAAAGACCCGTTCCGACTGCATGTCATACGTTCCAATTATACGCACCATCTCCTGATCTAGTTGTCTCAACCGTGGGGTCATAAGAGAATGTCTATCAACAGTTCTAACAAAGCCAAACGATTGATCCAGAATTGGCTTTGGATAACCTCGATCAAGGAATCTATCAAAGAGATCAGAAGACTGAACCCTAAAATCATTATCCCTGGAACAGTTCCTGCGAATCCACAGGAACTGTCCCTTAGGGATCCCCCTCCTTAGTGGGTAAGGATGGTGACTGTCCCATCTAAGGAGGGAATTAGTAGCCGTAGGTTTACGGTACGTCATGGAATGCAGTTTTCCATGGGTATCCTTACAGATAGTCAAATCCAGAAAATTGATTGTATGGGGATCACAGACTGATGTAAAGCGCAGACGAAGATTGTTTATATTTAGATTATCCACAAATAAATTAAACTCCATAACAGAACCGGTCCAGAGGATGAGAATGTCATCAATGTATCGGACCCAAAGTCCGATACATTGATGAGAGTCCCCATCCTCACCCCCAAAAAACACCGTTTCCTCCCACCAGCCTAGGAATAAATTAGCATAACTGGGGGCACAAGGGCTCCCCATCGCTGTACCCCTAAGCTGGTGGAAGTACTTGGTGTTAAAAAGAAAATAATTATGGGTGAGTGTAAAAGACAACAACTCCTCTATGAAGATATTATGTCTTCCACACTCAACCGCCCTAGATCTGAGAAAATGGTTGACCGCCCTGATGCCCAGATGATGGGGTATAGAGCTATAGAGTGCCTCAACATCTATAGAGGCCAAGATGGTATTTGGTCCTACACTCATGTCCTCAAGTTGTTGAAGGAGATGGGGAGTATCCCGTACATATGAGGGTAAAGAGGTAACGAAGGGGCGCAGAATCCTATCGATATATATATCGAATATTAATTAGGGAATATTAATATACGGTTAATATTCACAGATATTCCCAGTGCAAAGTTATTTTTTATTAATAAATAGTGCTAAACAATTTCAAACATGGAGGTATTCTCATTAGGTCATATAGATATAATTACAACCCCCCGTCCGCTCTGGAGCAAACCGGAGAGCCAGGTGAAAGATAATCAACAATATTTCATACAGGTTACCATTAGATACATAAATGTATCATACAGGGATAATGATTTTAGGGTTCAGTCTTCTGATCTCTTTGATAGATTCCTTGATCGAGGTTATCCAAAGCCAATTCTGGATCAATCATTTGACTTTGTTAGAACTGTTGATAGACATTCTCTTATGACCCCACGGTTGAGACAACTAGATCAGGAGATGGTGCGTATAATTGGAACGTATGACATGCAGTCGGAACAGGTCTTTGCAATAGTTAAAAAATATTGGAATGTCTTGAAAGCAGACCCTGATTTGACTAAATTCATTCCAAAAAATCCTGCTATAACATATAGGCGTGGATGCACTATTTGGGACAAACTAGTCCACAGCATGTACCAAGGTCCACGTCCGGAGGGCACGTGGCTGGATAGACGGGTCTGTGGATTTTTTTCGTTGCGGAAACTGCAGTATCTGCAACTCCATAGATCAGTGCAAGTCTTTTTCGAGTTCAGTGAATGGTAGGAGATTTTATTTGAGGGACTTCGGAAATTGTAGAACATCTGGGGTTATATATCGAGCCACATGTACATGCCCCCTAGACTATGTGGGGAAGACCTTTCGGGAAATAAGGAAACGAATAGGAGAGCATTTATCTGATATTCGCAATGGGAGGGATACTCCCATTGCGAGGCACATGAATACCGTGCATGGGGGTAACCTGGGACATATTCGCTTTGCGATGATGGAATTGGTAAAACCTAATCCAAGAGGAGGCAATTTTGACAAAATACTTTTACAGAAAGAGGCAGCCTGGATTTATAGGATGGGGTCACTTACCCCAAAGGGCCTAAATGAACAATTATCGTTTGTGTGCTTTCTCCCGTCTTAGCTGTTGACTACCTATGTTTGACTCTATAATCCTGTTGTTCCATATTCAATGAGCTTTGAATTCCTTTGGGAATTGTCTGGATTGTTAGGCTTCATCTAACTTGTATCCTAATAAATTAAAATGTCCTGGAATTATATGGGAATTACTGTTATGCCTTACAATATCTATGATCCGGGTTTATTAGATTTACCCTGTATCTGCACTGCCATTGTAATTATGCATAAAAATATTTGCTGGCATACGCCGTATATATGTAACATTTATGATCTGTTTTTACCATATCTACCCGGTATCTTTCCTTCCCTTAAACCCCTGTCTGCGATTTATTAGGACTGCAGGCGCTGGGATCGCATGTGACATCCTTCTGAGCAGTGATGTTTACCTGCCTGCCGCTGGAAGCCCCGTTCACGCTATCTGATATGGACATGGGGCGTGGCTTAGGTCGCGTCACTGGCTCATGTAGGTCACATGACTGGGAATGAGGGGCGTGCGTCTGCTGGTGGGGCGCATGCGCGGGCCGGCTCCTGGACGTTAGGTATTTGGTCGCCGCAGCGGTCCGTAGCCGGTCTGGGCATGCGCGTTAATACACCAGCAGGACGCTTTATGTTACTATGTTACCACTGATTGATGAGTGGATACAGGTGTAAGTGGGTGAGGATATTTAAAGCCTCCCTCCGGACATGCATTTCTATGGTGCTCCCTGACTGCTGAGGGTGATATCAGCATTGTCTGTACCTACAAGCAGTATTATCCAAGATTATCGACACCATGGATCTGCATTTCTGATGCTAACTATCCCGTATCTAATCTTCAATCAGGGCAAGTATTTCTGGTTGTTTTAATTGTTGTTATTGTATCGTTTTAACTGTATGCACTGTGTTGTATGGAGAGATCTCTGATAGTCTGTGTTTATACCCTTAGCCTCCTGAGGAACCATTATATATTAATGGGGAATCGCGTCGAGGCAAGGAGTAAAATTCACCAGACTTACCATCTATAATTTACAGTACAACATACTGAGGACTTCCATATTCCAGCTCAACGGCACCTTTTCTATCTGTCCACAGAAGTGGAGGTTATATCTGTCATGGACTATTGCTATCTAACAAGATATTGCCGTGCATTTGCTGACTGGGAGTCTTTATAATACATTTATGTATCTAATGGTAACCTGTATGAAATATTGTTGATTATCTTTCACCTGGCTCTCCGGTTTGCTCCAGAGTGGACGGGGGGTTGTAATTATATCTATATGACCTAATGAGAATACCTCCATGTTTGAAATTGTTTAGCACTATTTATTAATAAAAAATAACTTTGCACTGGGAATATCTCTTGGCCAATAAGAATGGGCCTTCCCAGCCTGAGAATACCAGCCCCCAGCAGTCTGTTTTTATCATGGCTGGGTATTAGAAGTGAGGGGGGACCACATGCCATTTTTTTTTTTAAATCAAATTCCTCTTATTTTGATACACAGCTGAGATAGGTGCATGACTGGGAGCTGCAGCCTGTAGCCGTATGCTTTATCTGTGCTGACAATCATAATACGTGGACCCTATCCCAATTTATTTATTTACTGTAGTTATTTTTATACCATGATGGTGACCTGCAAACAGGGTCTGTGATTGCAAGCAGTCAGACACACTGTCACACAGGCTGGGGGCGTGTCTGACTGCAACCAATCACAGATGCCAGGATTGCTGGTGGGTGGAGGAAGCAGTGAATATGGATGAGCAATAATGAGTGTTCAAGGAATAAGAGTTAGTGGGCCGAAAACAGTTATAGCAGTGTCGAAGGCTCGGTAAGTATAGCGCGCTTGCTTTATTTTTCTTTATTTTTTTTTATGTCCCAAGTTGCTCGACCCCAATGTTATGGGTGACGGATTGCAAATAATAAAATAATAATGTTTGCAACCGTAACCCGGGGTCCGCGATGCAGCGAGGGAGAGCTGCAGTTAAGTTACCCACAGGGCTAAGAAGATCTAAAATAATAATAGTAATGTTCCACTCATACTTGTGTTAATTAGAGTATACCAGAACAGCTGTACTCCCTGTTTACGTCACAGGGAACGTGCAAATAAATAATTTAGTCGCAATAACCTCAGTTGACTGAACAGGGGATACGCTAGCAAAGAAAACTTGTTTCAGGGTACCCAGGAAGTGGGTGGAGTTAGCAATCAGTGGGTCACTCTATTTCCACAGTGGAGTAGCCCACTCCAAGGATCTATGGGACAATAAGGAAATAATGAACCCCACTTTTGCCCTCTCGGAGAAAAACTGTGCACCCAACAATTCCAGGTTTATAAAACCTTTGCAAGTTTTGCTGTCACCAGAAAATTTCTCTGGCAACGCAAAGCGAGGGAGAGGAGTTCTAGCAGCTGAAGTGGTGGCAGCAGCAGTGGTAGCTAAGCATACCGCCTGAGAAGCAGCCTGTGCTGCAACTTTGGCGATATCCGCAAGTAGGGGTAGCCTGCTTCAGAGTCCGCAGCCTGGACTGCTGAATATAGCACTGCAGCTGCTGATTATCTGCCATACGTAGCAAGACCCTGGCTAATACTGTTATGCGTGATGGATTGCAAATAATAATGTTTGCAACTATAACCCAGGGTCTGCGATGCAGCGAGGTAGAGCTCCAGCTAAGTTACCCACAGGGCTAAGCAGAACTAAAATTATAATAGTAATGTTCCACTCTGACTTGTGTTAATTCACACTCTAAAGTTTACCGAAACAGCAGTACTCCCTCTTTACGTCACAGGGAATATACAAATAAATAATATATTTGCAATAACCTCTGTTGACTGCACAGGTTATGTTAGCAAGAAAACAAACTTAAAGAGGTATGTACACTGTACAACTAGTGTGCCTGCACTGGTGACCCACCAGGATGTGGAGTAACCATCACATGATGCGGGTCCTGGAACACACAGTACCTGCCTAGGGTGACTCATCTACTAAATCCCTTGAGCAGACCTGAGCTTACCCAGGTCATGCCCGAAACTACCTGCCTGAGTCACCGGACCAGCACGTGGAGTAACCGATACTCACGATACTGGAGGTACCATGGACCAATGTGGAGAAGCCTCTCACTGGAACAAGACTGTGGTATAGCGGTAATAGCTAACAGGAATTAGCAAATGGTAATGGCGCACAGCACACACACACCTCCAACATAGAATGATCAGCGGGTGCCGCCATGCGCTCAGACGCGCCTTAAATAGAATAGGCCATGCCCCAAACACTACACCCAGTCAGCGGTGACGTCAACTGCCGGCCAATCGGGTGAGGACATGTGTATCGCCCCGCTCTCAGCAGCCGAGCTGCTCGGATCCGGACCTTCTGTGGGTGGCTCAAGGGTCTCCGGACCCGGGGGTCTCGCGGTCACTTCGATCAAAAAGGGGGTTATAGTGGTGGATGTAGGACGTATATGCACGGACTGAGCCGTATTAAGCTCGCGACACCACCCACGGTATGTGGTGAGGTTGGACACCACCGCTGCAGTTACGGGGGCACCCGGGGGAGATGTTATGCAGCAAGTTGTTAACCCCTCCATGGGCAGGGATGGTGGCCCCGGGACCCGTTGGGGTTTTGGTGCAGGGAGATGGGCGACCGCAGGGTGCTGGTATACTCACTATTGAAGGAAACACATGAGTCTCTGGTAAACCAAGGTGATGATGGTCGGTGCCCGCAGCCGGCTGCGTTCTGGTTCCCCCACCCGGCTGGTGGTCTCTGTCTTTCTCCTGCACCTTTATAAGATGGTGGACTGCCTGTGCTTGCAACTTCAGGAGTCCGCTCCTGGCTGGATGTGGCCTAAGGAGCCCTTGCCCTCAGATGCAGGCCTGTGGGATCTCTGAGCCCTGGCGGTGGCCTTCTATCCCCCTCGGTGGGCTGCTGTCTTCTAATAGGGACTTTGGGTGGGACAGGACCTCTAGTCCTGGCCTCAATCGGTAAATTAACCGCTTCCAGTCGCTTCTGGTCCCGGCTTCAGGGTCCGAGTACCCCCCTGTGTGCTCCGGTTTCTGAGTCGGTTCCCCGGGTCGGTACCAGCGGGCCACTACCCTGTCCCGGTCCACCTCGGTTCCACCGAGCTGTCTTCCCGGCTCCTGCAGACGGAGACTGCCGTCTGCCTCCTAGCCAATGGCACCAGGGCTCCTATCTTGGCGCCGTTCAATTGGGAGTATTCGCCTCTGCTGGAGCTGCACACAGCTCCAGCCCACACTTCTCTCCAACTTGAACTCTAACTGAATCTGACCACTTTCCCGCCCCGGGCTGTCTAGACTCCTTGGTGGGCGTCTTCCAACTGCCTGGTTCCGCCCCCTGGTGTGTCTATCCAACCCCGAGGGGAGTGACTAGGGTTTTAAAGGTTGGCTGATGTCACCTGTGAGGGAAAGGTGTAGTGCAGGGGCCTATCTGTGACTACCTGGCCCAGCCAGGGC
Organism: Anomaloglossus baeobatrachus; assembly: GCF_048569485.1. Classification (NCBI taxonomy): domain Eukaryota; kingdom Metazoa; phylum Chordata; class Amphibia; order Anura; family Aromobatidae; genus Anomaloglossus; species Anomaloglossus baeobatrachus. The sequence goes on from NC_134363.1 coordinate 70,806,806, forward strand.
GCCACACATGTCATTAGGTCTGCTGACATTGGACCACCAATAGGGTGCTGCTGCGTCATAGTCATGCGCATTGAGGTGGATTCTGGACATAGTTTTTGAAGATAAAGTTTTCTTCATCTGCACCTGCATCACAGCATTCACTATGCTCACAGGAGCAGTGCTTCTAGCAAGATCCTGGACATTGTGGGCCGTGGCTAGGATTTTTTTGCCAGGAGATGCAGATTTGCTGCAGGAATTGGTGTATAAATTCCAGCACCAAATCTGCATCTCTTGGAAGAAAACCACACAAGAACCAGTGTTTTGATGTCGTTTTGGTTTGGTTTTCTAACAAGAGATGCAAATTTGGTGTAGAAATCTGGTAAAAACATCTGCATCTCCTGAAAAAAATAGAGTTTAGGTGCACTTGAACAGTGGGGTTTTATTTGACAAAGAAATGCAGATTTGGTGCTGAAATTTATACACCAAATTCTTGCACCAAATCTGCCTCTTCTGGCAAAAAATGCTCTACTGTGGGAACCCAGCTGTCACCTCAGGTTAAGTCATTGAACTCAATGACGGATTGGGCAATGTGTGAACACTGAGTATTTGAGTGCATGGCAATTGCCACCGCACCAGGGTAATCGGGATGAGCCGAGTAAAGAGCTGGGATTGCCGCATTTAATGGATGCTGCTGGCTGCTATCTTTAGACTGGGGGAGCCCAATAACCATGGGCCTCCCCTGCATGAGAATACACCCCGTAGGTATAGTCTTAGCTGGGTATCAAAATTGGGGGGAACCCGTAATTTTTTTTTAAAGTTATTTACCTTAAGTGGGATGGCATGTGAGAGTGTGAAGATGAGACCTGCAGGGTCTCCTCCCATCCCCCAGAAGGGTCTCTTTGCAGCCTGGATAAAAGACTATGTGTGGTCAGCTACAGGACAGTGTGCGAACCAGGTCCACAGAATGAAGAGACGTGTGGTGAACTGCTCTCGGCCCCTTTATTGAGATTACTGAATCTGATAGAGACTGTCTGCTGATTGTGTGAAAGGTGTTAATGCCACATCGAGAAAGCAGGGATTTGCTGTCGTACTGAGAAATGACTTCAAGACTCCTTGGGTGTTGCCGGCATGAAACTCTTAGCTAAACCAGTTTCCATGGTGTCATTTTCTGGATAGTTGTTGACCACCAAAAATACAAATACCCCATTTGAATCTACTGAAGATACAGATACTCCACTTGGATCTACCAATATCTTTTTCGGCCCTATATTCCTGTGCCGGATGAAAGGAATTATAAATCCTGGGCTCAGGCCTAGCGTGGCCATTTCTGGTGGGAAGTGTGCACACATCCATTATTGTTTGGGGCCAAACTAGGTGGGACTGAACTTGTTCACATGTAAAATTACAGTTACTGTTATATTTGGCACCCGGGTAGCCTGTTGCTATGTGTGTGGACAGGGAAAGGGGAGGTTAACCTTGTAGTTATGTTTGTAAGCCATTGTGCTGACCCACCGAGAGGTCCTTCAGAACAGCCAGTGATCCTCAAAGCACACATTGAGTAGAAATTGCACCCTTGTAGTAGGCAGGGCACCTGTTAGGTAAATTTATCCATGCAATATTATAAATTTATCTATGCAAATTATTTTGCGCTGCTTCCAATCCAATTTGATCATAAAGAACTAATTGATTCTTCTCTCTCCTTATTTGCACCTGACATGCCCACCAGGGCCGTGGGTCTACTCGAAATTGGAGGATGTCATGGCGGCAGGGCCCGACTGCCAGTGGCTAGGTATGGCCAACACTGTTTTAAATGGGACCGCTGGGGCAGATGGTGATGCATCTTAGATGGTACAGCTCCCCACAGGTGGACCTGGGACCCCAGGGCAACCGTAGGCAGCTAATAGCCGGTAAGGTGTTGGAACAATGCAGGGCTGGCGGCACAGGCAATAAGTCTAGGACACAGCGGGTTGCAGTTATTAGTTTCGAATGGTCAAATGCTGCCCTGGGAGTGCTGAGTCCTGCAGTGACGGGATCCAGCAATCCCCAAGTAATTAGGAGGAACAAGATCGGTGTCCCTTTCTATATCCCTTTCCTGGTCATCTTCCTGCGCTGGCTTCACCCTCCTGCCCTGCGCCCTCACACACAGTGCCCCTAGCCGGTGTCCGCGGGCCTTGTTTGGGAGGATCTCCTGCCTGGTCTCCTGGCTCTCTGCAGTCACCTTTTCAGCAGATTCGTGTGTGGCTGTGGCTTCGGCACATAAAGTTACCTAAGCCTCCGGTTTGCTAGCTGAGCCTGGTTGTTCTCCACTAGTCTAGGTGCCAGTCCCTTTTGCGGCCTAGTCCCTTCACACCGGTGCGTCAGATTTGGACGTGAGCCTATGGGTGGATCTCTCACTTCCCGTGACTCTGGGAACCCTTCTCCCTCTCTTTCCTCCTCCTGGCCCTAGGATGAGCTCCTCCAGCTCCAGCCCCCAGGAACTCTCTCCTCCGCATTCTCTGTCTAAGTCTCTAGTTTTTCTTTCCCTCTCCACACTCCATTCTATCTGAATACCCACCTACCACCCACCAACTAACCGTTCCACCCACCAACTAACTCCACCTCCAGACTGGCTCTGGGACTGTGCTCTCCCCAAGGAGCAATTTTGCCCTAACCATGGCCTGAAGTGGTGTAGCTATACTAAGGGGGGCTTTACGTGTTGCGACATTGCTTCCGAAATATCGTCGGGGTCACGTCGTTAGTGACGCATATCCGGTGCCGGTAACGACATCACAATGTGTAAATCCTAGATGCGCCAATAAATGATCGCAAAAGCGTCGAAAATTGGTGATCTGTGTAGTGTCGTTCAGTTTCATAATGTCGGGCTGACCGCAGGTACGATGTTGTTTGTCGCTCTTGCGGCAACACACATCGCTGTGCGTAAACCCGCAGGAGCGACGAACATTTCCTTACCTGCGTCCCGGAGGCAATGCGGAAGGGAGAAGGTGGGCGGGATGTTATGTCCCGCTCATCTCCACCCCTCCGCTTCTATTGGCCGGCCGATTAGTGACGTTGCGGTGACGTCACTGTGACGCTGAACGCACCTCCCCCTTGAAGAAGGGATTGTTCGGCAGTCACAGCGACGTCGCCGAGCAGGTATGTCCGTGTGAAGCTGCCATAGCGATAATGTTCGCTACGGCAGCAACCACCACATATCGCATGTGCGATGGGGGCGGGTACTATTGCGCTCGGCATCGCCAGCCGATGCTAGTGTGATGCCCTGTACCCCAGGGGTCACAGAATAAAACCACATACACACACCCCCTCTCCTGGTTAGGTATACCAGTCAAACAAAATCCTTGTTGCCTCCCTCCAGGCTTTATGTCCACACCAGGTGGGGCAGAGCCAGGTGGTTGACCCCACCCACCGAGGAGTTCACAGGCCTGGAGGTGGGAAAAGCAGTTCAGTTGAGTTCAGTGAAGTTGAGGAGTAGAGAGTGGAAGTGAGAGGAGTAAGGACTGTTTGAGTCTGGGTTGGAGCCCAGGCACAATCGGCAAGGTCGGCAGACGGGGGTGGCCGTCTGCAGGAGTTGGTGGAGATCAGTGGAACCGTAGGACCGGGGTCAGGCAGTGGCCCGCTGGTACCGAACTGGGGAGCAGATTGACGCCAAGCACCAAGGCAGGGTACTCAGACCCCGACTAGGCTAGGAGCCGCCGTAAAGGTCAAATTCTCTGATTGCGGTCTGGACCTCAGGGGTTCATTCCCAACCAAGTCCCGTCAGAAGGCAACAGCCCAACCCATCCGGATAAGAACCACTGCCAAGGGCCAGAGATCCAAGGGCCAGCGCCTGCGGGCAACCGGGCTCTCCCGACACGTACACGCCGGGGAGCGGACTACCCGTGGGAAGCCATAGGAGTCAAATACACATACATAGGTGCAGGAAACAACAGCCACCATCAACCCGTCCAGGGAGAGTGAGAACACTGCAGCCGGCTGTGGGCCCTGTCCATCCAGCCGTTTGGTTTACCAAAGACTCTGTCCTTTTGTGTCTGAGTGAGTACAACAGTGCCATCCGGCACCGCGCTGCACCGCAAAGTTACACCCGCGCCCACGCTGCCTGCCCGCATCGGCACCTGCACCTATATCTCCTCCACTCCCCAACCGGGGCCCCGAGACCAACAGCCCCTACCCACGGAGGGGCCAACACTTCAGCTGCTCTCCGCCATTGGTCCCAGGAACCCCCATCACCAGCAGCGGTGGTGCCCACCATCACCACAACCCGTGGGTGGCGTCACGACCGACATCCCACCACAAACCTCCCCTTTTCATTCGTGGGCGAGGAGGCGCTGCCTCTGGCTGAGGGGCAGTAGCTCTGTGGTGACTGGACCCTCAGGGGCGCCAAACTCCCACTGTATTTTGAAGGATACCTCTCCGGTTCACACAAGCATATGTTAATCTCAAAAGATTCCATCATCGATAGTATTATACCTAAAAAAGATTTCTGCTTTGATATTGGGCTTAAGTCATTTTTTCAGTAGAAAACCTACCAAGAAAGGTTCTATGACTTTCCAAAGAGAAATAAGTGACATATTTCCTGTGAGATATGAAATAGCATCGTGTTAAGTACGATGTGCTGTTGTGCACTGAAAGTTGTATGTAGCCAAATGTACAAACAGCTGCAGGAGATTTATAATGCTTACACACAAATAGGAGCTTATTCATGACATTGCTACCTGCAGGATTTCTCAGGGGGGAAGGTAAGGTTAACTTTTGCTTGCTGCAGGGGTCAAATGTGTACATCACCCAAGCATACTGTAATTAGGAGGAAAGGATGGTTGGTTTGATAATGAATACCTTAAACCAAGCAAGAAATCTTTAATGGCGTGGAATGCTTGCGTTAATTGCCTTTTTTCCTCCATACTGTGAGTGTTTAAAAGAACTTAAAGGTGAACTGCAGTTTTAGTGCTGTGCTTTGTCAACTTTTAGCCGCATATTGTGTCCATGTGTTAGATTGGTGACTACATTAAAGAGGTGTAAAAATAGAACTTGCAAGTTTAAAAGAATTTAAAGGGAACCTGTCAGCAGAAATTTCGCCAAAAAGCTAAAAGATTCCCCCTCTGCAGCTCCTGGGCTGCATTCTAGAAAGGTCCCTGTTATTATTGTGCCCCCTGTGAGACCAAAATAAAGGCTTTATAAAGTGGTACCTTTTTGTATTCAGATAGCGTAAATGTGACACGGGGGCGGGCTCTCTGGTGTCCGTTATTCTGCCTCCTGGTCCTGTATGCCGCTCCCATCGCTCCTTTCCATAGCTGATGCACCGCCCACTGCTCCAGCCATCCCCGCGCATGCCCAGTGCCAGTCTCACGGGACTGAGCAGTGTGACCGCTGGTGACGTGTGTGCAGGCAAGTGATTATGAGCGGGGCTGTGATTGTTATCAGCAAGTACCTGCTCATAATCTCGTGAGCGCGTAAACCTCTCAAGCGGTCACACTGTGCTTAGGGTAGTGCTAGACTGTATGGGCTGCTTCCAGGGATGACGTCCCTTTTGTCACGTTACGATCACGATACTATCACGTGACAAAAGGGACGTCATCCCTGGAAGCAGCTCATACAGTCTAGCACTACCCTGAGCACAGTGTGACCGCTGGAGAGGTTTGCGCGCTCACGAGATTATGGGCGGGTACTTGCTGATAACAATCACAGCCCCGCTCATAATCACTTGCCTGCACACACGTCACCAGCGGTCACACTGCTCAGTCCCGTGAGACTGGCACTGGGCATGCGCGGGGATGGCTGGAGCAGTGGGCGGTGCATCAGCTATGGAAAGGAGCGATGGGGGCGGCATACAGGACCAGGAGGCAGAATAATGGACGCCAGAGAGCCCGCCTCCGTGTCACATTTACACTATCTGAATACAAAAAGGTACCACTTTATAAACTCTTTATTTTGGTCTCACATGGGGCACAATAATAACAGGGACCTTTCTAGAATGCAGCCCAGGAGCTGCAGAGGGGGAATCTTTTAGCTTTTGGGCGAAATTTCTGCTGACAGGTTCCCTTTAAAAGCTAGTAATTTTTAAGCTCACACAAAAAAGACATCATGGCGCCAAGAGTTAACTCTTAACATTCAAAGAGGTGTTCCAAACTCATCAACACTCGCACAGGCTGACTTTTTTGGGACCTACTTTTTCGAAAGTGGACAACCCCTTTATCACAACAAATTCCATTGAATTTGTATAGTTAGGTGACAAGTTACCCTCTTCTTCACCAGGATATCTTTTTGTATCTTGATATCTTTGTCATTTTAAGAATGGTTGCATCTGTACTTTAAATAATAAAAACATTACATCAGACTATATAAACATATCTTACCAATATTACATAATGTAACTGCCAAAAAAATAAATGTGTGTCAGACAGGTTTAGGAACTGAGCCTGTAGCATTTCGAGCAGTATCAAGATAAGATCTGTGTTGTATAACCATTGAAATGTTGCTGTCAATGTCTGAAAAAAGCATTTCAATGGACTGGTTGCAGGCACATAGTTGTGACCCATCGTAATCACTGGGTGGAGATTGGCTATCATGGGTAGCCAGAAGCTAGCTGAAGTTTTTTTTATCACTGTCATCTTTGTTCTTCTATAAAACCAGCTGTGTACCAGCAATGGCAGCAGACCACACACCTGCTAAAAAGCCCATGAGTCGGTGGAGGGGGAATGGACCATGTGACCATGTTGCTTCTTGGTCCAAGTAAAGGTTCCTAATCAAGCTGATCAGATGGTTCGGCACACTAATATCCTTCATGGTATTCCAAAGTTTCTGATGATCAACACAGTGAAAGGCTTTGATGTAATCGATGAAACAAAAATGGAGGACTATAGGGATGCATTAGAATTCGAGATGAGTGAACCAGTGGAAGTTTAGTTTGGCCAGTTCAGCTGCACTTATGATAAAGTTTGGTTTGGGACCCAGTGTCATGATCCAGAACTAGTATTCCCTGCTCCAAAGTTTCCCAGACCTGACCTAGTCATGTCAGGGGTTAACTCCCATCAGCCTTGTTCTGGTTTCAGGAGACACTACATCTGGTCACTGCACCAGCATTCCAGTGCTGGTTATAGTTTTGCTTTGCAGGCTGTGACTGGCTCTGGTGAGATTTCCTGTTTGAGCTGACTCCTTGTTACTGTGCTCTGACCTGTACCCTCCCACGTTTGTCCGTCTGTCCCAGTCCCTGACTTCCCGCTCCTGTCAGTTGTTTACCCATCCTGGTTCATCCCCCTTCCCGTGTTTGTGTCTCCTCACCCTCCGGTCTTTTCCGTGTTTTCGTGTTTTCCTCTGCATTCCTGATCTCTTGGCATCCGACTATGGTTCTGTTTTCTGACCTGATTTTGATCCTCCCTTTGGAGTGACTTGACTTTCCTGGCTAGACCCTGATTGCTTGACTACTCTATTGCCCCCAGTGGTTCTCCTGCCTGCTGAATTTACTCCGCCTTACTTCCGCCTCCTTTCTGTTACAGTGTTACTTTGACTCTCCTTCACTACTCTGCTACCACTTAGTGGGTAATACGCTATACTACGTCTTACCAGCCCTTTGTACAGCATGACATTCAGACTTGACTCGAACCCCAATGGAAATCACTAATTGGGCAGTTCAGGTGTCTACCCACATGCAGCCCGCCATAAATTGATCCCTTCCGGGGACGGTTGAGCAGGTTTTTTCCTTTTTTTGTTGTTTGGTGCACACTACCTTCGATCATGCTGTCATTGCTACTACCTTTGGAGGTTCAGTTCACAGGACACATTCAAACCTTAGATAAGGTTCAGTTTATGACCCTGACTTGATCTGAACCTCAATGGAACTCATTAATTGGGCGTTCATGTCTCCACCCGCATGCTTGCAGCTGTAAGCAGAACACTTCTGGGGGAGTGTGGGCGGTTATTTTTATTTATTTTTTTTGCTTGGTGCACACTCCATCAGATCACGCTGATTTTACCCCACAGTGCGAGCCATTTAGACACCACACGGCTCGCACAGGGCTGAGCATCAATCATACCCAAGCACAGCGCTGCTCTCCTGAGGGGTTTGCACTCGTAACGTAACTTGCTCGAACTTAAATTGAATGGCATTGGTATGTTCGCCGAACAGCTCAGTGAAAACTGGGAAGCTCAGTAAAGATCGGTGAACTGAAGTTTGAAATGTTCACTCATCTCTAATTATGTGGCCCGCAGCCATAATTTTTGAGAGACATCAGGTGTCCCTCATTGATACAATTGAAAGGGCCTTCTCCCATAAATTTGGGAGAATCCGCTATCACATATTTGAGAGGGTCCACAGGTGGCCCACTATCAGAAAATTCTCTCATGCATTTGGTATACACTGACACACTGCGCACAAGATGATGTCTGTGAATCTTTTTTTTTTGCCTTACTCTGGACACACTGCACACAAGATGGCTTCTCTGGATATTTTTTTTGGGCTTCCTCCTTCACCATATCCAAAGAGTCATCATGTGACCCTCAGTCATAGTTTTGGAGGGCCATTAGGCATACCTCACTCATACATTTGGGAGGACCTCTCTCATCTATTTAGGAGGGCCCTCAGGTGGCCCTCTAGCAGCAATTTTGGAATGCCCTCTCTCATACATTTGGTAGGGCAGTGAGGTTGCTCAGTGGTTAGCATTGCAGTCTCTGGACACAGTGTGCAAAAGATGGCATCCTCCTCCTCCTCCACCCTATCCACAGAGTCATCATGTGCCCCTTAACCATAATTTGTGGAGGGTCATCAAGCATCCTTCAATCATACATTTGGTAGGGAGCACAGGTGGCCCTCTGCCAACAATTTTGGAGAGCTCTCTATACATTTGGGAAGCCCTCTCTCACACATTTTTTAGTGCAGCACGGTGGCTCAGTGGGTATCACTGCAGTCTCTGCACACAAGATTACATCTGTGGATCTTTTTTTTACTTTTGACCTCCACCTCCACCATATCCAGAGTCATCATGTCACCCCAACCATAATTTTTGAAAGACCATCAGGCATCCCTCACTGATACATTTGGGAGGACCTTCAAAAGACCCTCTACCACCAATTTTGGAGGGCTCTTGTGATGCCCTGGCAAAACCAGGTAGTCACAGAAAGAGTTAATTCTCCTTGGCAGCTACACAATCCCCACACAGATGTACACCAGACAATCAGGCCCTACTCAGCCCCTCCCCAGGAAAAAGGGAGGGGGCGAGAGGAGCTAAGGAAGTAAAGAGGAGTCAGGTTTCAGTTTGTTCTTAGGCAGTGGAGAGCTTACAGGGGTAACTTGGAGCTCCCCGGAGAGAAGGTGGTAGCCGGGGTTGTAGCCCCGGACTACCGGACTAGGTGGCAGTGAGGGCCACAGGCGACGGAGATCCGGTCGCGGGGAACCTGAGGCAACCGGGACAGGGTTGTAGCCCGCCGGTGCTGGGAGAGGGACCCGATCGGGAGTCCGTTCAAACGGACTAGTCCAGACAAGAAAGAGACAGACAGAGTGTGGAAGGAAGGGCCCCTGGCTGTACATCTGGGTATGGGACTCGAAGACACCCGCCAAAGGAGACCGGCCATTTGGCAAATTGGTTTACAAAAGACTGTGTTTACTGACTCCACACATCAATACAGCTTCATCCAACACCATGACTACCAACTGTAAGTGCTCTACTTCCTGCCTCTTAAAGACTACTCCTTGCAACCTCTCACATTACCCTGGGCCCCGGGACTACACCTCCCCTACCCGTGGAGGGGATCCCACCTTGCTGCCCTGCTCCATAAGCCCTGGGCACCCCCATATCTAGGCAGCAGCGGTGTCACCATCTATCACCGCAACCCACGGTTGGCATCACAGACAATCTCAATTGTAAATATCCCTTTTAACTTGTGGGCGGCGGACCGCTGTTCGAGCCCGGGTCTGGTTCCCACTCGATCCACAGTAAAGCCCCGGATTCGAGCATCACCGAGCAGCCCCTTAGCTATGGTCTGGCCCCCCGCCCGCACCACTCTCTCATACATTGGGAGGGCCCTCTTTCATACATTTGGTAGAGCAGTACAGTGGCTCAGTGGTTAGCACTGCAGTTGCTGAACACACTGTGCACAAGATGGCATCTCTGGATTTATTTTCTGTTTTTTTTCTCCAGCATATCCACAGAGTCATCATGTGGCCCTCAATTATAATTTTTGGAGGCCTTACCCATACATGTGGACGGGCTCTCAGGTGGCCATTTACCAGCAATTTTAAAGGGTCCTCTCCCATACATGTGGTAGGGCAGCATGGTGGCTCAGTGTTTAGCACTAAAGTCTCTGTACACACTATACACAAGATGTCATCCGCAGATCTTTTATGGGAAGGTTTCCTCCTTCCCTATATACACAGTTGTGACGCCCTGGCAAAACCAAGTAGTCACAAATAGGCCCCTGCATAACACCTTCCCTCACTAGGCAACACACAGCCAACCTAGAAACCCTAGTCACCCCCCCCTTAGGGAAAGATAGACACACTAGTGGGCGTGACCAGACAGTCCGGAGCGGGAAAAACAGTAGTTAGATCAGTTTGGAGTTCAGTTTGGAGAGGAGTGTGGGCTGGAGCTAAGTGTAGCTCCAGCAGGTGAAGCTCAAGTTGAACGGTACCAGGGTAGGAGCCCTGGTGCCTTGGCTAGGAGGCAGACGGTGGTCTCCGTCAGCAGGAGACGGAAAGACAGCTTGGCGGAATCGAGGTGGACCAGGACAGGGTTGTAGCCCTCCGGTGCCGACACGGGGAATCGACCCGGAAACCATAACACAAAGGGGGGTACTCGGACCCTGAAGCCAGAACCAGAAACAAGCGGTCTGGTTAATTCACCGATTGAGGCCAGGACTAGAGGTTCTGTCCCACCCAAAGTCCCTCATAGAAGACAACAGCCCACCGATAGGGATAAGAGGTCACCACCAGGGCCCATAGATCCCACTGGCCAGCGTCTGCGGGCACGGCTCCTAAGGCCATATCCAGCCGGGAGTGGACTCCTGAGTTTCAGACTAGGAGAGTCAACCTTACACAAAACAGTGCAGAGGAAAAGGATAGAGACCACCAGCCCACCAGCCGAGTGGGGGACCCGAATGCAACCGCCTACGGCACCGGCCACCAGCACCTTGGTTTACCAGAGACTTGTGTGGTTTATTAACCGTGAGTAAATAAACACTCCCTGCGGTCGCTATAACCTGCACCAGAGTCACTGGGTCCCGGGCAACCATCACATCCAGGGGGTTAACATCCAGCTGCCATTACATCTCCCCCTGGTGCCCCATCACAGCAGCGGTGGTGTCCCAACTCACCACACACCATGGGTGGCGTCACGAACTTAACACGGCCTAGCTCGTACATCTATGTCCCCCCATTTATTCGGCGTGTCCGCGAGACCCCCCGGGTCCGGAGACCCTCGAGCCACTACCCTAGCAGGTCCAGATCCGAGCAGCTGGCACGGGGGCGGCACACAGTCATCATGATTAGAGATGAGCGAACTTTTGAAAGTTCGTTTCGGAGGGTACTGTCAAACCTTAGATAAGGTTCGTATTCTGACTCTGACTTGACTCGAACCTCTATGTAAATCAATAACTAGCCAGTTTGTGTCTTCACCTACATGCAGCCAGCCATAAGCAGAACACTTCCGTCTGAGAGTGGACAGAGTTTTTCAATTTTTAATTTTTCTTGTGTGCACATGTGTCGCCCCTGTGCCAGCAGTCAGGCTGCTGCTCGGATCCGGACCCGCGTGGCTCGAGAGGTCTTCAGACCTGGGGGTCGTGCGGCCACTCGATGAAGGGGGGGGCAATGTACAGTGGGATTAGAAGTTCGTGACGCCACCCACGGTGTGTGGTAAGATAGGGTACCACCGCTGCTGTTAGGGACACCCGGTGGCAGTAGTAAGGCAGCTAGATGTTTAACCACGGAGGGGGGGGTTTCCCCGGGAGCCCTGAGATGGCGGTGAAGGGGTGTCATTTGAAAGTAGGGGGTTACTGCGTACTCACTCAGTCCAGGAATGCTGACACCGACAACTTGTAAAGCAGAATTCTGAGCACCTCTGCAGCAGGGAAGGAGTACGCGTGGATCCGTGCCCCTTGGTGTTGCTTGTTAGCCTGTGACCTTTTCGTGGCACCTTTGTCACTAGTTGGACCCTGTAGTGTGGAACTAGTCGGGTCCCGCTCACCTGCATCGCTAACGGAGTGAGCTTGCTCTCAGTGTTCACGCTCGGGATTTTCTGGACTGTATTTGGGAAAGTCCTATCCCATCGGTGCACTAGTAGCCGATTTTGGAGCAAGTGAGGGATGAATCCTGAAGACTTCACCCCGTCGGGTAAATTACTGGGCTGCGTGAAGCTACTTCCCGGCCTAGGGTCCACGTACATTGTCGTGCCCGGAGATGGCTCAAGACCGCCAGCTGCCCTCCTCGGGAGATCCGTGCCCCTTGACACGATCCCCTGCAACCGGGGTTCCAGCTCCTACCAGGTCCAGAACAACGTCTGCCACCTAGTGCTGAGGAGCCCAGCTCCCAACCTGTGACCTCTCTTCTTAAGAGTCAACTCAGAACTCCCCTCTCTTTTTTGACACTTCTCACCTCCCCTAACCAACCCTTACCAACCCCCCAAGTGGGTGGCCCTATTCCTTTCAGGCCCCCCAATGGCGTGTCTGGTGGGTGTGGTGCAAAGTGTTCCAAGGATTTTGACTGGCTTGGCTTTTAATAATGTGAAGCCCCTTGCTCACCTGCAGGTCGCTTCAGGGTCTTCACGTGTTGGGAATCTTCTGGCCACAGGCAGGTCAGGTTAACTTCAATGGGATTCGTGACGCCACTCTCGGTAATTGCAGTCAGGGGGTGACCGCCACTGCAGTTTAACGAGCGTCGGGGGCTGATGGTAAATGTAGTCTGGTGTTATGGTCTCCCGAGAGTGCAGCTGGCCCCAGGGCTTGGGTGTAAGTGTGTAGTACCACAAGTCGCAGAAGAACTCACACACAGGCAGCAATGTCTTTTAGGGTTTTTACCCACTTCTGATGGTAACGTGAGACAACCCGGGCGATGCTATGATGAACCAGGTGGAACCAGGTATCCCGCAGGCTAGATGGCTCCAGGCTCGATCCTCCTTATGGGCCCCCTTGTTGCTGTTGATGCTGCGGGTTCTGTGTTGGTTGGTGTGGGACTTGTTGTCCACCCCACCGGCAGGATTCAGCAGACCATTTAATGGATGTCTGTCTCTGGGAACCTGTACCCCGTATGTGCTTTCACTGCCAGGAGTTCCCGTACTCGACTCTGTACTTCTCCCTCTATTCTGGTGTCTTTCAAAGCAACTGTGTGGCAGTGTTCTCCTCCATCAGCAGCCACTGCATGTGCAGGGTCCGACAGTGTTCCTGTTGTGAATGTCAGTTATGCTTTTGCTGCTGTGAGGCTCCCTCTTTTGGCCAGGAATGGTTTGGACAGAGACCAGGTGTGTTGAGCAATGGGCGTTTCCATTGCTAACTCTCTGTCTATTTAAACCCTGGTCTGCTAGCAGGCTATGCCGGATGTTAGTTGTTCTTTGTTCACCAGCCTGCTTCATCCTGCTCCAGACCACATCAACCCCAGATAAGTGCTTGGCTCTTTATTTGTTGTTTTGTTCTTTTTGCTCTTATCTGAGTTTGTCATTTGCTGTGGTTGTTTTCAGTTTATTTGCATGCAGGGATCTTCCCTCTCAGTTGCTTAGCTGGGAAGCTCCCTGCAGCCATGTTTGGAGTATTGCTCCTATAAGTCCATGTGTTTGTTGCTTCTTGAATGTGTAATGATTCCTGCTTTCTGTTCATTGGTATGACAATAGCGCCTGGTATAGGACGGAGTTCAGATCTAGCGATCTGAGGGCTTTTTGTACTATCAGGTTTTTTGATTTTTTGCAGGGTTTTTCTCTGGCCACCATCAGTCCCTTTCCTATCCTGTCCTATTTAGTCAGTAGAGCCTCACCTTTTGCTAATCCTATCATCTATCTGTGTATTGTGTTTTCCTATATCACCGCAGTCTTTGAATGTGGGGGGCTTGCTATTCTTAATCTATTTTCTCAGGCAGAGAGTTATTCATCTTTCCTTCCTTTAGGATAGCTAGTTCTCCGGCTGAGTTCGCGGTGCACAGGATGTTAGTTCACCCCTCGGCTACTTCTAGTGTTGATGGTTAGTAAGGGGATGGCGGCCAGATTAGTTGCCAATGCTCTTGTCACCTTTTACCAATGATTTATGGTTGTCTTCCATGGTTCCGGATCATAACAGTTCCGCTCTTCAGCCCTTCACTTCAGACACGGGTGCTCCACTCCTTCTCCTCTGACTGCCACTGCACAACTCTTCTTCCAGCTACACTACTACCCCACACTAACTGAGATGCGAGGGCTACGCCCCCTCCCTGGGTCTGACCAGGGGTCCCCTCTAATGTGTATGTGTGTCCAGGTTAAAGGATGCCTGTTTGTGTCCACACCCTACTCAGCTATCAGAATTACCTGTTTTGTACTGACCCAGCATGGGTGCAGTACTCAGTGGTGCCTGACCAGGTCAGGGGTGCCATATTCCCCCTTATTTATCATCAGCACGTCCTCGGGCTGCAAAGACAAGAACATTTTTAAAGTGCAAACTTTTCACATAAAAACATTTAAAACATCATAAACATGTAAAACATTGTAAAACACACCAGGTACCATTTTTCACAACCCACCAACCACAAGTCCATTACCCACCCAAAACCCTCTCATCTTCTTCTTCTTGGGATGGTGGTAAAAGGTAGGCCCCATAAACAGGCGTACTCACTTCGAGTGGTGGAGAGCCAGGCCCCATAAACAGGCATGCTCCCTTGTTGTAGGCGAGCCAGGCCCCATAAACGGGCGTGCTCTTGGCTTTTGGACAGCAAGTGCCATCACAGGCGTGCTTCCTGGCGGTGCAGAGCCAGGCCCCATAAACAGGCATGCGCTGGGTGGTACCGCTGAGGTAAACCTTTTTACACTGCGAGAGTTTGTGGCTATAGCCAGTTCATAGCCTATGGTCTTTATTAGAAATTCACAAAACCAGGTGCTTAAAACAAGTAGTACATGAGGATTCTCACAAGAGTTCTTGTGGGCACATATTGAACTTTAACGTTGCTGTAACTTCAAAACTGGTACAACTTCTATTTACTTTTCTTCACTGGGATCAAAGAGAACTATGTCTTTCAAAACCAGGGTTTGGCACTTCGATGCACTGAAAGCTGGACGCTGGTTCTGGAGCAATTTGAGCTTGCTGTGGTCGCTGTGCTTGCTGAGCTTGCTGTGGTTGCTGAGCTGGCTGTGGTGATGACCTTAGGGACTGAAGGGAAGCTGCAGCCTCCACAATAAAGCTGTAGCCAGTATGTAGGTTGAACTCAACCACTCCACGGTGGATGGGACCTTTCACCTGGTGCTTGGCTCTTCGGAGGGACTGCTTCTCCTCTAGATCTTGGGCCCTCACCATCTCCCTCTTCTTGTCTGAGATAGGCTGCACAGGGGGTGGTCTTGCCCTCACACGGCACCGTTCTCTACCGGCTGGCCTCTTCATTATCATCACCTCACTGTCTGCGGGCTCCCAGGTCAGACACATACTCGGCATAAAGGTTTCTGATTCTTCCTCTGGCCACTTGGGGATCGTTGTCTCGGCCTCCAGGCCTCTCCTCCTCCCCCTTAGTGGTGCTGTGCACTCCTCCGGTTGCTCCGGCAGCAGTGCTGGGGATGGGCTGTAGCTAGCTGGCCAGGATGGTGGTGGTCGGGCTGTCTGTCTGTAGCTTCTGCCCTTGGCAAGCAGCTCAGCCCGTGGCAAAGGTGTCAGCTCCTCTTTCTGCTGCTGGCAAACGGTGTCCGCTTCTGGCTGGAGCGCGGGACCCGGTGCCTAAGTCAGCGACTGGGGCGCTGTGACCGCTTCTGGTCTGCATGTAGAAGGCGTTAAGAGATCAAAAAGAACCGGAGCTTTTAGAAGCAAAATACAAAAGTTTATTAAAGTTAATCACATAGCATTATTTAGAACATGAAACAGACAGTTTAAAAGTTTGTGCTGAAAGGGGGAAAGAACACCCATGAAAAGTGGGACTACAAGGCGAGCTCATAAGTCTATCATAGACATAGGGTTTTTCTTGGCCAGACAAGCTCAATAGTGGGCTATAAGTAGGAGAAAAATATCCAAAGTCTTAGGCCATACACTTACCCATTATAGTTAAGCCTCGCACCTGCGTCTCACGATTCAAACGGACCCAACCGACGCACGTTTCACATTGCACATCACAGCTTCCTCAGGGCGGGTTAAAATTCTCAGATTCAAGACCGGAACTTATATATTTTTAAGGGACGCTCCCATTGGTCATCCCATGTGTCCATCAGGAGGGATCGTAATAGCGGCGCATGCGCATCACAGACGAGACGTCCACTTCCGCCCTGTCCGGCAATACATAGAGGGAGGGCACCCGGAAATCCAGGTAACCATGGACGTCATACGTCACTACCCTCGTCATAGATGCGCCGGGCGAGGCGGAGGGACGAATCGTACCCATGACGGGCATGCGCACTACGATCCCTCAGAACATGAAACAAGTGCTGCAGATCGATGCATAATATACCGTTAACTCTGCATATGCCAATAAGAACGTAACAGATACAATCAGGAACACATCTCGTAACCACAACATGGAAAAGTGAGAATATCAAATTCATATAGAGTATGAACATACATTAGAGTGGGAAATAAGGGTAAAAGAAACATTTATAATAGGAAAAATACACCAATTTCTGGTTCTCCTCAGTTGATAGTAGTCAGATGTTGCACTGCTCTCATATTTTTGTCTCTCTTATTCTTCCCTTTATTTTCATATTATTTTCTCCTCATTTCACACTCATCACTATTCCATGTCTAAGCCACATTATAGATCCTATAAGTCAGGATTGAGAATACATGGTTTTAGAAAACATATAGCACAATAATTAAAGAATTAAAAAAAGACCAACATTTAAAAATTACGAATTAAAAAAATTCCTCTGACACGGGAAAGTATCCTATAGCATAAATCATAGGAATCAAGGAAAGGGGGATTTTTTAACTAGTTTTTTCATAAGAAAGGCGCAAAATTAGCTGCTTCATTCAGCCCAATTGGGGCAACGGTATCTAGCATAATTATCCATCTCATTTCTTTCTGCGCCAACAATTTTTTAACATTCCCACCTCTTATTCCTAGATGGATCACATCTATCCCTCTTGCCATAAATGTCTTGGGATCACAGGAATGAAATTGCCTAAAATGGCGAGGGATGGTTTTTAGTGTTGTAATATCGGTCGCTGTCTTTGCCGCCACAATGTCCCTCACATGCTCTCTGATCCTGACTCTCAGTTCTCTTGATGTGAGACCGATGTAGATCTTATTACAGCCACAAGTGGCGTAATATATCACATTGATGGTATCACATGAAATATGTTCCCTAATAGAATATGTTTTCATACCAGGAAGCCGACGTCTGTGAACTCATTGCTCCATGCCACCTCGGCACATACCAACTCAACTATTTCGGCTATCCCGGTTGGGCAGTACCTTAGGATCAAGCGGATCTGCTCTCAAGAGGACTCCTTTCATGACCAAGCAGATGATTTAAGGATGAGATTTAAGGCACGGGGATATAGTGATCGTTGTGTGAAGAGGGCATACCAGCGAGCAAACGTGGCCCCCCGCGACGAGTTATTGCGTGAAGGAGGTGGACGAACTAAAAGGGCACTGCAGAATGAATCTCAAAACATCAGATTCATTTCAACATTTAATGAGAAGTGGAGTGACATGAAACAAATTTTTAAAAAATATTGGCATGTCCTTCAATCAGATCCCTCCATTAAATCATTTTTACCAGAGGTGCCTATGATGACTGCAAGACGCTGCAGAAATTTGAGAGATATATTGGTGAAAAGCCATTATGTTGCCCCACAAAAGGAATATATTTTTGGATTGCCTGGTCCGGTTCATGGCTGTTTCCCATGTGGTCGTTGTCTTTCCTGCCCTAATGTGTCTCGCTGCTCTGAGTTTATGACCAGTGATGGTATGAAAACCTATTCTATTAGGGAACATATTTCATGTGATACCATCAATGTGATATATTACGCCACTTGTGGCTGTAATAAGATCTACATCGGTCTCACATCAAGAGAACTGAGAGTCAGGATCAGAGAGCATGTGAGGGACATTGTGGCGGCAAAGACAGCGACCGATATTACAACACTAAAAACCATCCCTCGCCATTTTAGGCAATTTCATTCCTGTGATCCCAAGACATTTATGGCAAGAGGGATAGATGTGATCCATCTAGGAATAAGAGGTGGGAATGTTAAAAAATTGTTGGCGCAGAAAGAAATGAGATGGATAATTATGCTAGATACCGTTGCCCCAATTGGGCTGAATGAAGCAGCTAATTTTGCGCCTTTCTTATGAAAAAACTAGTTAAAAAATCCCCCTTTCCTTGATTCCTATGATTTATGCTATAGGATACTTTCCCGTGTCAGAGGAATTTTTTTAATTCGTAATTTTTAAATGTTGGTCTTTTTTTAATTCTTTAATTATTGTGCTATATGTTTTCTAAAACCATGTATTCTCAATCCTGACTTATAGGATCTATAATGTGGCTTAGACATGGAATAGTGATGAGTGTGAAATGAGGAGAAAATAATATGAAAATAAAGGGAAGAATAAGAGAGACAAAAATATGAGAGCAGTGCAACATCTGACTACTATCAACTGAGGAGAACCAGAAATTGGTGTATTTTTCCTATTATAAAGGTTTCTTTTACCCTTATTTCCCACTCTAATGTATGTTCATACTCTATATGAATTTGATATTCTCACTTTTCCATGTTGTGGTTACGAGATGTGTTCCTGATTGTATCTGTTACGTTCTTATTGGCATATGCAGAGTTAACGGTTAGTGATGAGCGAGCATGCTTGTAACTACTCGGTACTCGCACGAGTATCAATGTACTCGGGCTACTCGGCGGGGACAGAGTAATCTCGCGATACTCGTGCTGTACTCGTGGTCTTCATGTTGGCACTCTTTTTACAGCCATCCCTTATGCAGGGATTGGCTGGCAGACCACTGCAATGCCACAGCCCTGTTGTGGAATTGCAGTGATTGGCCAGCCCGCACAGCGTGACCGTGCCTTTAGCCCGACACTTCCCCGCTCGGCTACGGCCCTTCCCGCACTCCACTCCGCGTGTATATATATATGCACACTTACACACACACGTACGTTTTTTTTTTTAATTTACAGTTTTATGGTTTCTACATGCTGCCGGGGGTCATTTCAGAAAAATACTCGGGTCTCCCATAGGATAACATTGGGCTCGGTGCTCGGGCCGAGTACACGAGTATTTTGGGATGCTCGGCCCGAGCCTCGAGCACCCGAGCATTTTAGTACTCGCTCATCACTATTAACGGTATATTATGCATCGATCTGCAGCACTTGTTTCATGTTCTGAGGGATCGTAGTGCGCATGCCCGTCATGGGTACGATTCGTCCCTCCGCCTCGCCCGGCGCATCTATGACGAGGGTAGTGACGTATGGCGTCCATGGTTACCTGGATTTCCGGGTGCCCTCCCTCTATGTATTGCCGGACAGGGCGGAAGTGGACGTCTCGTCTGTGATGCGCATGCGCCGCTATTACGATCCCTCCTGATGGACACATGGGATGACCAATGGGAGCGTCCCTTAAAAATATATAAGTTCCGGTCTTGAATCTGAGAATTTTAACCCGCCCTGAGGAAGCTGTGATGTGCAATGCGAAACGTGCGTCGGTTGGGTCCGTTTGAATCGTGAGACGCAGGTGCGAGGCTTAACTATAATGGGTAAGTGTATGGCCTAAGACTTTGGATATTTTTCTCCTACTTATAGCCCACTATTGAGCTTGTCTGGCCAAGAAAAACCCTATGTCTATGATAGACTTATGAGCTCGCCTTGTAGTCCCACTTTTCATGGGTGTTCTTTCCCCCTTTCAGCACAAACTTTTAAACTGTCTGTTTCATGTTCTAAATAATGCTATGTGATTAACTTTAATAAACTTTTGTATTTTGCTTCTAAAAGCTCCGGTTCTTTTTGATCTCTTAATGCTATTATGGAGTGGCAATTTTATGTGATTGGTGCATAAAGATGGAGATGTGCATTCTGTTCAAGTATCTAACATATCTGTTGTTTTCTGTGTTATCCACAGCACATTCTCATAATACTATGAATTTCAAAGCCCGCGAGGAGGCGTGGCTATGTCAAATTAATGATATGCTGAAGGGGGATTCCACTTTGGTTTTAGACACTACTGGCACGGGGGCCAAGGAATATTTCAATAAAATGAAGGAATTGTTGAGGAAAAAGACGAAAACATGGTGGAATTGCATTTTTCTCCAGCGTTATGTGGAAATGGGGTTAATCCCCCGAGGACTTAGAGTCCAGGTATTCCCTTCCTTTCTGGTCGATAATGAAACATTTAAAAACAGGTGGGAGAATGCTGCTACCACTTGCTCGAGACAGTTTCTTGAGCTCTTGATAGACCTTGATAAGGAATCCCTTAAAACCTTGGAGGTGGAAATTACTGAACTCTATAATAATATGGAAAAAAATCTGACACCAGCTGTTCTGAAAAAATGCAATGAGGATCTGGACACTGAGATTGACATCTGGGGTAAAGAAATACAGGGGAGGAAGATCCAAAAACTACAAAGAGATTTGGAAGATAAACAGGGTAATAAAATGTATAGGTGGCGCAATAAGAAGGAGAGACCACACCCCTACTATAGACCCGGATTTAATCGATCCAGATCCGGATCAATGACCTCTTGTACCTCAGGGGAGGAAACTTTAACTAGTGGAAATGGATCTATGCCTATGAGGGGTAATCATGAAACAGGGAGAATCAACTGGAATAACCGATTACGGCCATCCAAAAATAAGAACCAGGCTCCAACCAAAAATAAAACTGGTGGGAAGTTGCAGGTAATTAACCTTTCGAAACATCAATTGTCTACTGCCCAGATTCAGGTTTTGAACAAGGGCTTAACATTCTCTCCTAGTAATGCATTTAACTTTTTTTCAGCATTAAAAGATGTCCACCTTTTCTCACGCAAGCTCATTCTCAAGAAACTACATACCAGAACCTCTGCCCCTTCGGCCATGGATGAGACAGAACGGCGAGCACTCCAGGATCTTGAAGATCTATTAGATGAACAATCTACCGATCTGCCAGGTGGGTTTCCTCCTAAAATAATGCCCAAATCCACGACTTTCCCCCCTTATCTCTGTGCCCGGCTGTGGAGGTATTCACTAAGCTTGTCACTGACGAGCTGCGTGGGATCTCCACGTGCCGGGCACACGATAACCTTACGGTGGTCCAAAGAAAGGCTCTTGTTGAATTACAAAACATGAAGGATGTGGTCTTCAAGGCCGCCGATAAGGGCGGGAATGTCGTGGTATGGCCGATAGAGATGTATGAGAGGGAGGCCCACAGGCAGTTACGGGACAAAGTCACTTATACGAAACTGGACTCCTCCCCGTTGGTCTCATTCTCGGCCGAACTATATCTCATTCTTAATGATGCTTACGAACAAGGGGTCATAACCAAGAGGGTCTTTGATGGACTAGTTGTCAAATATCCTAAGATTCCAACACTATATCTGTTGCCCAAGGTCCACAAGGATCCCGTCAATCCACCTGGAAGACCTATCGTGTCGGGGATGGAGAGGTTGTGCAGTCCAATCTGCCAATTTATTGAGTACTATTTAAGACCATTAGTCGAGACACTTCCATCCTACGTACGCGACACCACTGAGGTACTAAAGAGAATTGACGGGATCCATGTGGACTCTGAGACCCTCTTGGTGGTAGCCGATGTTGAATCACTATACACGTGCATTCGGCATGATGATGGCTTGAGGGCGGTCCGATTTTTTCTGGGTGTCAGCAATTGGGATAGTCGTGTCTGCGAGTTGGTCCTCGAGCTCCTTGAATATGTACTGACCCACAACCTTTTTGTCTTTAAAGACAGGTATTACCTACAGAGGCGGGGGACTGCCATGGGCGCGGCCTGTGCGCCTTCGTATGCAGGTCTCTTTCTCGGGTACTGGGAGAGAGGCCTGTTTGAAGGCGGAGGCGCATGGGCCGCCCCCATGACACAGCTGTGGGTCAGATATATTGATGACCTTTTCATGATATGGCATGGTACACCATCTCAGCTCGGGGAGTTCGGGGACCAACTCAACGACAATATATACAATATCAAATTGACTTTTTGTCATAGTGCAAGGGAAATTGATTTTCTAGATATTAGAATCTCTGTGAATGGAGCGATGGCTTTACAGACGGATGTTTTTAGGAAGCCGACGTCTGTGAACTCATTGCTCCATGCCACCTCGGCACATACCAACTCAACTATTTCGGCTATCCCGGTTGGGCAGTACCTTAGGATCAAGCGGATCTGCTCTCAAGAGGACTCCTTTCATGACCAAGCAGATGATTTAAGGATGAGATTTAAGGCACGGGGATATAGTGATCGTTGTGTGAAGAGGGCATACCAGCGAGCAAACGTGGCCCCCCGCGACGAGTTATTGCGTGAAGGAGGTGGACGAACTAAAAGGGCACTGCAGAATGAATCTCAAAACATCAGATTCATTTCAACATTTAATGAGAAGTGGAGTGACATGAAACAAATTTTTAAAAAATATTGGCATGTCCTTCAATCAGATCCCTCCATTAAATCATTTTTACCAGAGGTGCCTATGAT
The DNA here is from genome assembly GCF_048569485.1 of Anomaloglossus baeobatrachus. NCBI lineage: Eukaryota > Metazoa > Chordata > Amphibia > Anura > Aromobatidae > Anomaloglossus > Anomaloglossus baeobatrachus. The sequence continues at coordinate 70,829,535 of NC_134363.1, forward strand.
GACTGCAAGACGCTGCAGAAATTTGAGAGATATATTGGTGAAAAGCCATTATGTTGCCCCACAAAAGGAATATATTTTTGGATTGCCTGGTCCGGTTCATGGCTGTTTCCCATGTGGTCGTTGTCTTTCCTGCCCTAATGTGTCTCGCTGCTCTGAGTTTATGACCAGTGATGGTATGAAAACCTATTCTATTAGGGAACATATTTCATGTGATACCATCAATGTGATATATTACGCCACTTGTGGCTGTAATAAGATCTACATCGGTCTCACATCAAGAGAACTGAGAATCAGGATCAGAGAGCATGTGAGGGACATTGTGGCGGCAAAGACAACGACCGATATTACAACACTAAAAACCATCCCTCGCCATTTTAGGCAATTTCATTCCTGTGATCCCAAGACATTTATGGCAAGAGGGATAGATGTGATCCATCTAGGAATAAGAGGTGGGAATGTTAAAAAATTGTTGGCGCAGAAAGAAATGAGATGGATAATTATGCTAGATACCGTTGCCCCAATTGGGCTGAATGAAGCAGCTAATTTTGCGCCTTTCTTATGAAAAAACTAGTTAAAAAATCCCCCTTTCCTTGATTCCTATGATTTATGCTATAGGATACTTTCCCGTGTCAGAGGAATTTTTTTAATTCGTAATTTTTAAATGTTGGTCTTTTTTTAATTCTTTAATTATTGTGCTATATGTTTTCTAAAACCATGTATTCTCAATCCTGACTTATAGGATCTATAATGTGGCTTAGACATGGAATAGTGATGAGTGTGAAATGAGGAGAAAATAATATGAAAATAAAGGGAAGAATAAGAGAGACAAAAATATGAGAGCAGTGCAACATCTGACTACTATCAACTGAGGAGAACCAGAAATTGGTGTATTTTTCCTATTATAAATGTTTCTTTTACCCTTATTTCCCACTCTAATGTATGTTCATACTCTATATGAATTTGATATTCTCACTTTTCCATGTTGTGGTTACGAGATGTGTTCCTGATTGTATCTGTTACGTTCTTATTGGCATATGCAGAGTTAACGGTATATTATGCATCGATCTGCAGCACTTGTTTCATGTTCTGAGGGATCGTAGTGCGCATGCCCGTCATGGGTACGATTCGTCCCTCCGCCTCGCCCGGCGCATCTATGACGAGGGTAGTGACGTATGGCGTCCATGGTTACCTGGATTTCCGGGTGCCCTCCCTCTATGTATTGCTGGACAGGGCGGAAGTGGACGTCTCGTCTGTGATGCGCATGCGCCGCTATTACGATCCCTCCTGATGGACACATGGGATGACCAATGGGAGCGTCCCTTAAAAATATATAAGTTCCGGTCTTGAATCTGAGAATTTTAACCCGCCCTGAGGAAGCTGTGATGTGCAATGCGAAACGTGCGTCGGTTGGGTCCGTTTGAATCGTGAGACGCAGGTGCGAGGCTTAACTATAATGGGTAAGTGTATGGCCTAAGACTTTGGATATTTTTCTCCTACTTATAGCCCACTATTGAGCTTGTCTGGCCAAGAAAAACCCTATGTCTATGATAGACTTATGAGCTCGCCTTGTAGTCCCACTTTTCATGGGTGTTCTTTCCCCCTTTCAGCACAAACTTTTAAACTGTCTGTTTCATGTTCTAAATAATGCTATGTGATTAACTTTAATAAACTTTTGTATTTTGCTTCTAAAAGCTCCGGTTCTTTTTGATCTCTTAATGCTATTATGGAGTGGCAATTTTATGTGATTGGTGCATAAAGATGGAGATGTGCATTCTGTTCAAGTATCTAACATATATGTAGAAGGCGTTGTAGCCTTGTCTTGTCTGGCCGGGTGGAACGCTGCTGCGGCCTGGTCTGGTCTGGCTGGGCATGGCGTTGCTGCACCGGACGTCGCAGCAGGGGTCTCAGCGGGCATCACAGCAGGCATCGCAGCTTGGATCACCGCGGGGGCATCGCAGCATTGATCACCGCGGGAACTGCGGCAGGGGTCGCCACCGGTAAGAGCGCCGGAGGGGTCAGCGTACCCGAGCGGGCAGGGGCAGCGTGGGACTCACCCAAAGGCATCAGCAAGGGGGTCTGAGTGGCCACTTCTCGGCTCGGCACTTGTCACGTGGTCCACCTCTCGTAGGCCCGAACCGCCGCCGCCGTCTCCCTTAGCGCCGTGCGACACTCCATTACTTGTTGCATGATCCGGACCAGGTTCTGGTCACGTTGCAGCCGGACTTTCATTTTCTCTTAGTTTTGCTTCTTCTTCCACCAGCCTGGGACGTGTCCACCATCTAGGGTCAGATCCACCCCCATCTTGCTGGTCTCGTGGAGACAGAGTGCTCCAGGGATTCTCTGGGTAGTCAAACCTCCTTGTGGGCGGTTACTTCTTCTTGCGCGGGCTGCTGTTGTTTCTTGGTGCGCTTTCTGTGGTGGCAATATGGCGGCGTTTCAAATTTTTTAAGCAGACCGCCAAGGCGCACGGTCACCTGTCTGAACTGGTCTAGTCCTTATCCTGTTCGTGACGCCAGAAATTGTGAAGCCCCTTGCTCACCTGCAGGTCGCCTCAGAGTCTTCACATGTTGGGAATCTTCTGGCCACAGGCAGGTCAGGTTAACTTCAATGGGATTCGTGACGCCACTCTCGGTAATTGCGGTCAGGGGGTGACCGCCACTGCAGTTTAACGAGCGTCTGGGGCTGATGGTAAATGTAGTCTGGTGTTATGGCCTCCCGAGAGTGAGGTTGGCCCCAGGGCTCGGATGTAAGTGTTTAGTACCACAAGTCGCAAAAGAACTCACAAAAAGGCAGCAATGTCTTTCAGGGTTTTTACTCACTTTCCTGATGGTAACGTGAGACAACCCGGGCGATGCTATGATGAACCAGGTGGAACCAGGTATCCCTCAGGCTGAAATAGGGGTGACTGCTGACTCGCCTTCCTGCACCTTTGTTTCGGATCACCCCTGACTTGAAGTGTATCGTGGGAAGCGTCCAGGGAAGTCGCTACTGCCGTTCTCCCCTTTCTGACCCGTTTGCTGACAGCGTTGACCAAGGATAAGATTGCTCCAGGCTCAATCCTCCTTATGGGCCCCCTCGTTGCTGTTGATGCTGCGGGTTCTGTATTGGTTGGTGTGGGACTTGTTGTCCGCCCCACCGGCAGGATTCAGCAGATTATTAAATAGATGTCTGTCTCTGGGGACCTGTACCCCGTATGTGCTTTCACTGCCAGGAGTTCCCGTGCTCGACTCCGCACTTCTCCCTCTATTCTGGTGTCTTTCAAAGCAACTGTGTGGCAGTGTTCTCCTCCGTCAGCAGCCACAACACGTGCAGAGTCCGACAGTGTTCCGCTCTTCATCCCTACTCTTCAGACACGGCTGCTCCACTCCTTCTCCTCTGACTGCCATTGCACAACTCATCTTCCAGCTACACTACTACCCCACACTAACTGAGATGCGAGGGCTACACCACCTCCCTGGGTCTGCCCAGGGGTCCCCTCTAATGTGTATGTGTGTCCTGGTCAAAGGGTGCCTGTTTGTGTCCACACCCTACTCAGCCATAGGGATTACCTGTGTTGTACTGACCCAGCATGGGTGCAGTACTCAGTGTGCCTGACCAGGTAAGGGGCGCCACAGTAACACCAAAGAACAGGGATGCGTAGCCAAGGAGGATGTGAATACTGTGCAGAAGGGCAGATTGCGCAATACCCTGTGACCACCTGATAGGCCAGGACGTCACACACACTACATCTGATCACGCTGATTTTAGCCCCAGTGCGAGCCGATCAACACCGCAAGCAGCTTGCACAGGGCTGAGCATTACTCATTCACAAGCACAGCATTGATCGCTTGAGTGGTTTGCACTCGTAACTTCGAATCCAAGCTCTGGTTTTTTTTAGTCTGTGTTGGAGACCAAACTTTGAACATCTGTGCCGCCCCGCACATTACCTTCAGGTGTAGGTCGTTGCAGGGTCGCCACAGGCTTGGAGATCTTCTGGTCACAGGTAGGTTGATTTCTGTTGGATTCGTGACGCCACTCTCGGTATTGCGGTCAGGGCGACCTCCACTGCAGATTAGGGGACGCCTGGGGCTGATGTTGAATGCAGTTAGATGTAGTGGCCTCCCAAGAGTGAGGCAGGCCCCAGGGCACAGTTTGGGTGTGTGGAACCACAGGTCGCAGAATGACTCACACACACAGCAAGAATGTCTTTCAGGGTTTTTACTCACTTTCAGGTGGCAGGGGTGAGTAACCCGGATGAAGCTGTGATAAAAAGGTGGAACCAGGAATTCCTTCAGGCTGACTTGTGAGGGTGACTACTAGAGATGAGCGAACCGGTCCCGGTTCGGCTCGAGGTCGGTTCGCCGAACGGAGGTCCCGTTCGAGTTCGGCTCGTCGAACGTTCGACGAACCGAACTCGAACTGCATAGGAAACAATGGCAGGCAATCACAAACACAGAAAAACACCTAGAAAACACCCTCAAAGGTGTCCAAAAGGTGACAAACAACTCAAACACATGGGAAAGTGACAAGGACATATACTCATGCGAAAACAAAAGAGCTGGACAAGGAAAAAGAGGAGGACACACAGATATATGAGTATATGCAAGGAAACATCGATTCCATTATTGTGCAACTTGAGCCCTGCTCATTTTAGGCTTCCAATATTGATAAATTGCCTGAGCTCGCCACGTACGCCTTGGGGATCTTGTCGTGTCCTGCAGCCAGCGTTCTCTCGGAACCTGTCTTCAGTGCTGCTGGGGGTCTGCTGGCAGATAAGCACACGTGTCTGTCCACTGACAATGTGGACATGGCTCTCAGAGGACTTTTCTTCCCCTGGGTCAGCCAGGGGACGGGAAAGGCACGCATATTTTTGAGAGTGCTTCATGCAAAGCATCTTTTTCTTTTTCAAAAGGGGGCTCCACCGATACCAGGCAAGTGGGGTGTGTGTGGCCCAGTTAGTGGAAACGAGGGAGACTGTGGTTGGAGTCCCCTCGCTGTGTTTCTAAAAGAACCAAGATGAACAAGTCATGGCTCTCAGAGGACTTTTCTTCCCCTGGGTCAGCCAGGGGACGGGAAAGGCACGCGTATTTTTGAGAGTGCTTTATGCAAAGCATCTTTTTCTTTTTCAAAAGGGGGCTCAACCGATGCCAGTCAAGTGGGGTGTGTGTGGCCCAGTTAGTGGAAACGAGGGAGACTGTGGTTGGAGTCCCCTCGCTGTGTTTCTAAAAGAACCAAGATGAACAAGTCATGGCTCTCAGAGGACTTTTCTTCCCCTGGGTCAGCCAGGGGACGGGAAAGGCACGCGTATTTTTGAGAGTGCTTCATGCAAAGCATCTTTTTCTTTTTCAAAAGGGGGCTCAACCGATGCCAGGCAAGTGGGGTGTGTGTGGCCCAGTTAGTGGAAACGAGGGAGACTGTGGTTGGAGTCCCCTCGCTCTGTTTTACATGCTTTTAGAAGGGCATGACATGGCTTAGAGGTTGACTTTCAGCATCTGGAAACTGTTGGCTACCAAAATGCTGCCTTTCCAACCTTTTTAACCGAGGATTTTCGAGACCTTATGCCCATCGCAGTGCCCCAAGAGCCGATGCCCAGGCGCCACTCCTTCTCCAACAAAGGCGTGCACGCGCTACACCAGCATGTCGCACTAAACATCACTGATTCCTTGAGAAACTCTGTGTGACAGGGTGCTTTTCACCACAGATAATTGGCCCAGTAAGCATGGACAGGGGCGTTACATGTCGCTGACTGGGCAATGGGTTACTGTGGGGAGAGATGGAGAAGGGTCTGCTGTACAAGTCTTGCCGTCCCCACGAGTTGTTTCAATCCTTCTTCTGTATGTAGAAGTTAATACACTGCTTCTGCCTCTTCAACCTCGTGTGGGTCCTCCACCTTGGCGCAAACCCTGTGTGGTCAGGCCACCCTTCCTTGTAACTGCGCACAAGGACTACCACACACCTCCTTACTATGCTGGCAGCAGAGTTCAATGCCATCAGGCGGTCAAAGTTTTACTTTGAAATGTATGGGAAATGTGAGTCACACCGCTGAGAAGTTGTGGACGGTTAGCTCTGGAGACCGAGTTTCATCAATGGTTGTCTCCACTCAACCAGCAGCCAGGGAAGGCCGGGTGCGACAATGATGCAAACATGGGTGCGGGCCTTCGCTGTGACAATGTGACACACGTGCCTTGTGTGGTTCACGTGTTGAACCTGGTTGTCCAGCAATTTTTAAAGCACTATCCTGGCCCACATGGCCTTCTGCAGAGAGCACGGTGTAACGCCTTCCTTGATCCACACACTCAGATGGGCTGTAAATGATAGGCTAGAGGGAAGCCACTCACCAAGCAGGACCCCTAGAACCCTGAAACCCTTTAACCCCTATACAGGGATTAGGAATTGCACAGGGCCCAAGGTGATTAATACCTGTGGAAGACTGCAGTTGCAGAGAATAGTAGTCAGGCAGGGTCAAAACATTAATTGAGGAACAGGAACAGAATGGGACGGCCAGGACTTAATCAGAAAACAAGCAGAGGTGAAATGCGGATCGGCCAACAAGGTACATAAACAGCAAGCAGGAAAAGTAGTCAGGTAACAAGCACACAAAATCATAAAACTGAACTGGGGGTAAAAGCAGAGCTATGTCTGGCAGTGGTCTGCAGACAGGATGGGCATAAAAAAGGGTGTGGTGTCTTCCCATTGGTTGTAGCTGAATGATGGTACTTCATCTGTGAGATACCCACCAGCTACATTCAGCCAGAGATTCTGCATCTGTCAAGGTAATGCAGCCCAGTGGGTGAGCATAACCTGCGTCCACCTGCGCCGCTGGCATCGACTCCTCTCCCATCATCAGCACTATTCATGAAAGGAACACGTTGTCACCTGGCGACCGGAGTACAAATTGACGGAGCGGACTCCGTTGGTGACTTAACAGCCGTGTGCGGCAATGATGCAAACCTGGCTGCGGGCCATCGTCAGGGCAATGTGACACACGTGCCTTGTATGGCTCACGTGTTGAACCTAATTCTCCAGCAATTTTTAAAACACCATCACGGCCTACATGGCCTTGTGCAGCGTGCACGCTCGCTATGTGCTCACTTCCATCGTGCGCACACAGCAGCTCAACAACTTTCGTCGCTACAGAAGTCTTTAGGTCTGGTGGTTAAACGCCTGAAATGCGATGTGCCCACACGCAGGAATTTGAATCTGCACATGTTGCAGCGTTTGTGGCAGCACCGCCGAACCCTGCTGCAATACGTTATGACATATAGCCTGGGATAACTTGATCCAGAGGTGGTGCAGATCACGCTGCTGGAGTGGTGTCAGATCAAGGACCTATGCACCCTGCTACACAGTTTACAAATGTCGACGAAGATGTTTAGCACTGGCAATGTCATTCTCAGCGTGACAATTCTGGTCATCTACATGATGGAGCACACTGTAATTATTATTCGGAGTCAGGTGTTGGGACAAGAGGAAGGGGAGGAAGAACAGGAGGAGTCATATGCGGAAGGGATAACAAGATCTACGAGGTCCAGATGGTCAGCGGCACCTATGCGGCAGTCATGGTGAGGGAGAGGGATTAACAAGGGCGCATAGTATCAGCACCACCACCAACACACCAAGGACTTGGTCCTCCTGGATGCACAAGACACATGAGCGCCTTCTTGCTGCACTACCTACATGACCCTCGGATTGTACGAATTCAAAGTAATCCAGAATACTGGGTTGCCACACTGTTAGATCCCCGGTACAAGACAAAATTTGGCAAAATAATTCCTGCCATAGAAATGGACGCACGTATACAGGAGTATCTGCAGAATGTGGTACGCAATCTTAGATCTGCTTTTCCACTAAACACCAGTGCTGCACAGAGTGAATCTCAACGCTTTGTCATGGATAGGAGGAAATGGTCTTTTACTTGTCCACATCTGAGGGACCGAGGGCTGGCTGCTGTGCTGAGATGGCGTTGAGTACGGTGTCCCTGCAGAGTTGCACTTTTGGTCATATACCAAAATGAGTTGAAAAAGGACAGATGCTGGTGGAAAGGGGAACAGGTGTGTTGGAAAGGGGAAAAAAGTTTTGGTCCGTGGATTTGGTGGTTAAGCAACAGTAACATTTGCTGAAGAAACACCATCTGTTACAGTGGGACTGGCAGATTTGGATAAAGTGGTATATACTATGTTACCGCTATATAACGAAAATTAATAAGAAAAGAAAGAGAAAGGTATATATCCCCATCAGCAGTCAGTGTCCACCGTGCTCCCAGTTGGAAAAGGAGAGGTTGGCAACTGGAAGGTTTGGTGGAGGATACAGAGCTGTGTGGCTATGAAACTAATAGTAGCCTGAACCGAGTTAGACGCCATTCGGATCTGGAGACTGTGAGCCCTGTTAGCGTCACAGGGTCCACATGCCCACCCAGCCCAGGAACTCCTTGTTAACAACACAGGGGCCATTGAGTACGCTGACCGTGTGCGTAGGGGCCACACCTGTGGACAGCAGGCGCATCAGCAGCAGCAGGTCTGTTAATGCCACTGGGCTGCACAAGCAGGACTGGTAAGACAGGAGCTGGTCTTAACCGGTCTGCAATACCAACTGTGGTGGTGGCCTGCATCGACACCCTATCCCTGCCTACCTCTGGCCTAAATCCGCAATGGGTTCAACACATGGAGGTGTGCTCTTTCGGAGCATAATAGAAGACTGCGCACCTCCTTGTTGGCTCCAGCCCCTTTTATAACCTGGGTCCGCCCCAAACCAGGGTGAACCACAATGCACCTCCTGGAGACAAAAGTAGAGTGACCCGTCATGAGTGGCATAACTAGCGTCCTATTTGGAACCGCAACTTCAATGATGACCTCATGGCTGCCATGACCCAAACACCTCACCAGTCATCGTCTGACCATCAATAATGCGGTGACAAGTCATAGGGGTGGGCGCCTGCAAGCCATTTGGGAGGACACCTGATGCCCTGTGGTCTATATGGGACCCCCACATCAGGGGCAGGGCCAAAGAGTTCATTACCGGACCTAGTCTCTGATGCAGTAAGTGCCTGAGCATGCTCAGTAGCATGAAATACAGTCTCTGAAAAAAGACTATCAGCTTTAGCATGGTGTCTAGGCACAAAACAGGACTTAGACCCGGCACGGAATGCAAGCACCTGTGCAAAGAGGCTTTTCACACTTAGTGTGGGAGCATGCGCTGTATCCCGAAATGAAGACTTAGCGTCAGGAATGGCACAGTCAGGCTGAGCATACTCACTAGGCGAAACACTGTAATTAGGCTGCAGCTGGGGTAAATCGGCACACGCATGCGCACTAGCTGCCTCTCCACACTTAGACGTGGAGGGGAAATTGCTCTTGGAGATGCTGTCTATGAACAGAAGGAAAAGCTAAAGGAAGCCTGACTTTCTATCCCTGCGAATTATCAAATGCAGCAATGAATTCCATGAGTTTGCTATAACATTAGCGTAGCAAAATGTGCATGAGGGTGTCATGTAGAGGTGCTAGAAATAGCTTGGCACCAGTGGGGCACTAATGGAATACAACAGCCAGTTCTATGATGCCACTAAATGGCAGTATTTTTTGCTATCATTATAGCTTATTAAAAACAGAGCAGGAGGGTGTCCTGCACAGGTGCTAGAAATAGCTTGGCACCAGTGGGGCACTAATGGAATACAACAGCCAGTTCTATGATGCCACTAAATGGCAGTATTTTTTGCTATCATTATAGCTTATTAAAAACAGAGCAGGAGGGTGTCATGCACAGGTGCTGCACATAGATTTGCACTAGTGTGACTAGACAAAAGTCCAATAGCCACGTTTAGGATGCCACTACTAGGTACACTGACTGTTTTCTAGTATAATGGCTTAGTTAAAAAGAGTTTGAGTGTGCAATGCAGGCAGACGTGCTGCAAATATCTTTCCACTAGTGTGACTACACAAAAGTACAATAGTCACGTTTAGGATGCCACTAGGTACACTGACTGTTTGCTAGTATAATGGCTTAGTTAAAAAGAGTTTGAGTGTGCAATGCAGGCAGAGGTGCTGCAAATATCTTTACAATAGTGTGAATAGACAAAAGTACAATAGCCACGTTTAGGATGCCACTAGGTACACTGACTGTTTGCTAGTATAATGGCTTAGTTAAAAAGAGTTGGAGTGTGCAATGCAGGCAGACATGCTGCAAATATCTTTCCACTAGTTTGACTACACAAAAGTACAATAGCCACGTTTAGGATGCCACTAGGTACATTGACTGTTTGCTAGTATAATGGCTTAGTTAAAAAGAGTTGGAGTGTGCAATGCAGGCAGACGTGCTGCAAATATCTTTCCACTAGTGTGACTAAACAAAAGTACAATAGTCACGTTTAGGATGCCACTAGGTACACTGACTGTTTGCTAGTATAATGGCTTAGTTAAAAAGAGTTTGAGTGTGCAATGCAGGCAGAGGTGCTGCAAATATCTTTACAATAGTGTGAATAGACAAAAGTACAATAGCCACGTTTAGGATGCCACTAGGTACACTGACTGTTTGCTAGTATAATGGCTTAGTTAAAAAGAGTTTGAGTGTGCAATGCAGGCGGAGGTGCTGCAAATATCTTTACAATAGTGTGAATAGACAAAAGTACAATAGCCACGTTTAGGATGCCACTAGGTACACTGACTGTTTGCTAGTATAATGGCTTAGTTAAAAAGAGTTGGAGTGTGCAATGCAGGCAGACGTGCTGCAAATATCTTTCCACTAGTGTGACTACACAAAAGTACAATAGTCACGTTTAGGATGCCACTAGGTACACTGACTGTTTGCTAGTAAATTGGCTTAGTTAAAAAGAGTTTGAGTGTGCAGTGCAGGCAGAGGTGCTGCAAATATCTTTACAATAGTGTGAATAGACAAAAGTACAATAGCCACGTTTAGGATGCCACTAGGTACACTGACTGTTTGCTAGTATAATGGCTTAGTTAAAAAGAGTTTGAGTGTGCAATGCAGGCAGAGGTGCTGCAAATATCTTTACAATAGTGTGAATAGACAAAAGTACAATAGCCACGTTTAGGATGCCACTACTAGGTACACTGACTGTTTGCTAGTATAATGGCTTAGTTAAAAAAAGTTTGAGTGTGCAATGCAGGCAGAGGTGCTGCAAATATCTTTACAATACTGTGAATAGACAAAAGTACAATAGCCACGTTTAGGATGCCACTAAGTACACTGACTGTTTGCTAGTATAATGGCTTAGTTAAAAAGAGTTGGAGTGTGCAATGCAGGCAGACGTGCTGCAAATATCTTTCCACTAGTGTGACTACACAAAAGTACAATAGCCACGTTTAGGATGCCACTAGGTACACTGACTGTTTGCTAGTATAATGGCTTAGTTAAAAAGAGTTGGAGTGTGCAATGCAGGCAGACGTGCTGCAAATATCTTTACACTACTGTGACTACACAAAAGTCCAATAGCCACGTTTAGGATGCCACTAGGTACACTGACTGTTTGCTAGTATATTGGCTTAGTTAAAAAAAGTTTGAGTGTGCAATGCAGGCAGAGGTGCTGCAAATATCTTTACAATAGTGTGAATAGACAAAAGTACAATAGCCACGTTTAGGATGCCACTAGGTACACTGACTGTTTGCTAGTATAATGGCTTAGTTAAAAAGAGTTTGAGTGTGCAATGCAGGCAGAGGTGCTGCAAATATCTTTACAATAGTCTGAATAGACAAAAGTACAATAGCCACGTTTAGGATGCCACTAGGTACACTGACTGTTTGCTAGTATAATGGCTTAGTTAAAAAGAGTTGGAGTGTGCAATGCAGGCAGACATGCTGCAAATATCTTTCCACTAGTTTGACTACACAAAAGTACAATAGCCACGTTTAGGATGCCACTAGGTACACTGACTGTTTGCTAGTATAATGGCTTAGTTAAAAAGAGTTGGAGTGTGCAATGCAGGCAGACATGCTGCAAATATATTTCCACTAGTTTGACTACACAAAAGTACAATAGCCACGTTTAGGATGCCACTAGGTACACTGACTGTTTGCTAGTATAATGGCTTAGTTAAAAAAAGTTTGAGTGTGCAATGCAGGCAGACCTGCTGCAAATATCTTTCCACTAGTGTGACTACACAAAAGTCCAATAGCCACGTTTAGGATGCCACTAGGTACACTGACTGTTTGCTAGTATAATGGCTTAGTTAAAAAGAGTTGGAGTGTGCAATGCAGGCAGACGTGCTGCAAATATCTTTCCACTAGTGTGACTACACAAAAGTACAATAGTCACGTTTAGGATGCCACTAGGTACACTGACTGTTTGCTAGTATAATGGCTTAGTTAAAAAAAGTTTGAGTGTGCAATGCAGGCAGACGTGCTGCAAATATCTTTGCACTAGTGTGACTACACAAAAGTTCAATAGCCATGTTTAGGATGCCACTAGGTACACTGACTGTTTGCTAGTATAATGGCTTAGTTAAAAAGAGTTGGAGTGTGCAGAGGACAGGAGGGTACAGTGCCAGGATTGTGGGGCTCTGGGTAGAGGAATGGAAGCCTGCCTTTCTATTCCCTCCTAATGGTGAAATGCAGCGACGAAATCCCTGACCTTGGCTACACAGACGCTGTCGCTGTTTTCAGGACCTGTCACCTATGGCTCTGACCCTACCGGTTTGAGCCCTTAAAAGGACTGATAGAAAGTGCTCTCCCTAAGCTGTCCAGCGCTGTGTATGGAGCGCATACAGCTGTATCGGCGATAGGACTCAGGAGGACGGAGCTGCGACAGTGATGTCTGACACCAAAGACGCAGAAGAGATAATGGCGTCCTGGAGGAAAATGTCCGGTTTTATAATGCAGGGACATGTGACATGGACATCCTATCACACATGCCGTTGCTTCTCTGGCTAAAAGTCCACTTAGCTGTGTGTGTGTCTGGGATTGGCTGACATGCGGCCCGCCCCACTACACGCGCGCGCTTAGGGAAGGAAGACAAGGAAAAAAAAAAAATGGCGATCGCCATTATACATACAGCAGTGATCTGAATGCGCTGTTCCCGCACACTATACACTGAAATGTCATAATAGTGTGATTCACAGAGTGACTTACACTATTACAGCGGAAAGCCAGCTAGGAATTAGCTGTTTTTTTGCTGCTAGAACCGTTCTTGAACGTTTCTAGAACTATCGAGCTTTTGCAAAAAGCTCGAGTTCTAGTTCGATGTAGAACAGGCCCCAAAATCACTCGAGCCTAGAACTGGAGAACCTCGAACCGCGAACCGCTCTAGTGACTACTGACTTGCCTTCCTAGCCCTTGTGTTTTTGTGGTGACCCAGACTTCTAGTCCTACTGGGTCACCCAGGGAAGTTGCTTCTGCCTGTTCTCCCCTTTTTTGTCCCGTCTGCTTGTAGCCTGGACCAAGTCACTCCGGCAGCTTGCCTCTTGTGAACTATGGGCCCTCTCATTGCTACGTGGCTCTGGACTGTGTGGTGTTATGGTGGAGGGTATGAAGTACCCTACCTGCAGGTTTGGCAGGCCAACTGAATATGACCCTGGGCTGGGAACCTGTAACCCCATGTGGCCTGGTCCTCTCCTGGCAGTCCCCGTACTCAGACACCCCTTTGCACTCCAGCCTTGGGTGGATTTCTGGCGGCACTACCAGGTGACCGTTCTCCTCCGTCAGTAACCACTGCACCTGCGGTGCCTGACTAGTAACAGCCTCCAGGTTTCCTCCTTGCGACTGCTCTACCTGAGCTTCACTTCAGACTGGCTCACTACTCCCTCCCCTCTGTGCCTGCCTACACAACTTAGCAACCAGGCTCTCTACCACACCCCTTGAGTGGAGATGGAGGCCACGCCCCCTCCTAGATTTCCCAGGGGTCCCTTCAAAGGTCAATGTGGGAGACTTGATTACTATGCGCCTGTGTAACCACACCTCGGTCAGCCTTCTGGATTACCTGTGTTGTACTGCCCACAGCATGGGTGCAGTACTCAGTGGTGCCTGACCAGGTCAGGGGCGCCACATATCAACCATCAGGTTCTCTCATCTCTAATCATGAAGCCCTCAACCATAATTTTTGGAGAAGTCACTCATACATTTGGGAGGGTCACAGGTGGCCCTCTAGGAGAAATTTGATAGGCGCCACAGATGGCCCTCTACAAGAAAGTTTGCATGGCCTTCACTCATACATTTTGAAGTTGCCATAGGTTATCTTTTCCAGACATTTTTGGGGCCCTGTCTCATATAATTGGGAGGGCCCACAGGTTGCCCTCTAATAGAAGTTTGGGAGGGCCCTCTCTCATATATTTGTTAGGGCAGCCCAGTGGCTCAGTGGTTAGCAATGCAGTCTCTTGACTCACTGCGCACAAGATGGTATCTGTGGCTCTTATTATTGTTTAACTTTTGGCCTCCTCCTCCATCTACACTACATGTACAGTGTCAATATGTAGCCCTCAACCATAATTTTTAGGGGTTGTAAGGTGTCCTCTCATACATTTTGGATTGTCTTCTCTCATACATTTGGTAGGGCAACACTGTGGCTCAGTGGTTAGAACTGCAGTCGTTTGACACACTGCGTACAAGATGGCATCTTACATCATACATTTTGGAGGGTCTTCTCTCATACATTTGGTAGGGTAGCACGGTGGCCTTGGCACTTCAGTCACTGGACACACTGCGCACAAGATGGCGTCTGGATCTTTTTTTGTGTGGATTTTTTGGCCTCCTCCACCATATCCACAGAATGCTTATGAGGCCTACAACTATAATTTTTGGAAGGCCATCAGGGGTCCCTCACTCATACATTTTGGAGCACCCTCTCCCATACATTTGGGAGGATCCTCTCTCATACATTTGGTAGGGCATAGTGTCACCCAGGGAAAGGGGGTACTCAGATCCGGGCCAAGGGGTCGCTTCTGAAGGTATTAGGGTGGCGTGACCCAGTCTGTGATCCCAGGCACCACAACAAAAGGGGCCATTATATACAGGAGAGACTTGGTAGTCTATGTTCCGTGACTCCACCCGTGGTGTGCGGTGAGGTAATGGAGCACCGCCGCTGCCGGTCACAGGATCCCAGGGATGGTAATGGGAAGCAAGGTGGTGATTTTGCCTCCACGAGTAGGGTGTTGATGTCCCAGGACCCCGGTGTGATGGATTGGGGAGTAACGGGTGCAGTCCACGGCTTGGACCCGGTGGTGCAGGAGTACTCACAGTATAAGGCAATAACTGACACGAGTCCAAGAATTAACCAAGTTGCTGGTAACTGGTGCCCACGGCTGCTGTGAGGACGGGTCCCACCCGTATGTGTAATTCGGGTGTTTTTCTCCTGCCTGGTGTCTGTGTCTGTGTCTGCTACATCCACAGGAAGCGGCTGGCCTATTCCAGAGGCCCTCACCGCCACCTCTCCTAGCCCCATGCAGGGGCTGCTTCCAGAACTCTCTCCTCCTGTAGACTGACTGAAACTACACTCTGCTCTCCCCAAGCTCCTCTCTCCCCCTCCCGTCTTCCTGAGGAGGGGGCGAGTGGGGCCTGATTGGCTGGTGTGTATTGGTGTGGGAAACTCCCCAAGGGAGAGTGACCTCTGCACCATAATGATATATGCAGGCCTATGTGACACCCTGGTTTTGCCAGGGTGGCACAGCATCATGGTGACTCAGTGGTTGGCACTACAGTCTCGGGACACATTGCACATAAGATGGTGCCTGCAAATCCTAGTTGTTTTTTTTGGCCTTCTCTTCCTCTTCTGTCTCCACCATATTCAATAAGTACTTATGAGGCCCTGTACCATATTTTTGGGAAGGCCATCAGCCAGCCCTCACTCATACATTTTGGATGGTCCTCAGGTGGCACTTTAACAGAAATTTAGGAGGGCTCTCTCTCATCCTTCAACAGAAATTTGTGAGGGCCCTCTCTCATACATTTGGTAGGAAGCACGGTGGCTCAGCGGTTAGCTCTGCAGTTGCTAGACACACTGCGCACAAAATGGCATCTGTGGATCTTTTTTTTTTTTTTTAGTCACCCCATTTTCCTCCATATCCACAGTCATCATATGGCCTTCAAAGATAATTTTTGGAGGGCCATCAGGCATCCCTCACTCATTCATTTGGGAGGACCCTCTCTCATATAATTGGAAGTGCCCACAGGTGGCCCTCTATCAGATTTTTGGAGAGCCATAACTCATTTATAAATTTTGAAGGGCCTAAAGGGGCCCTATACCAAAATGTTAGGAGGGCTCTCTCTCATTTAATTGGAAGGGCCCATAGGCAGCTCTTTACCAGAAATTTAGGAGGGCCCTCTCTTATACATATGGTAGGACAGCACAGTTGTTGACAGTGCAGTCAGTGGACACTCTGTGCACAAGATGGCGTCTGTGGATTTTTTGTTTTGTTTGGGTTTTTGCGTCCTCTCCTCCACCATATCCATCATTATGAGACCTTCAACCATATATTTTGGAGGGCCATCAGCCAGCCCTCACTGATACATTCGGGAGGGCCCATAGGTGGCCCTCTACCAGACATTCGGGAAGACCCTCTCTCATAGATTTGAGTCGGCCACCAGGTGGCCCTCTACCAAAAATTTGGGATGGTCCTCTCTTATATAATAGGGAAGCCACACAGGTGGTCTTATGCCAGAAATTTGAAAGGGCCCTCTCTCATACATTTGGTAGGGCAGCACGATGGCTCAGCAGTTAGCACTGCAGTCGCTAGACACACTGCGCACAAGATGGAACCTGTGGATCTTTTTTTTTTTGCCTCCTCCATCATATCTATAGAGTCATCATGTGACCCTCAACCATAATTTTTGAAGGGCCAAGAGATATACCCCTCTCATACGTTTGGGAGGACCCGTTCTCATTCATTTGGGAGGGCCCTCAGTTAGTCCTCTACCAATTATTTTGGACGGCCTTCTCTCATACTATACATTTAGGAGGGCGCTCTCTCATACATTTGGCAGGGTAGGACGGTGGCTTAGGGGTTGGCACTGCAGTCTCAGGAGACACTGTGCATAAGATGGAGTCTATGGATGTTGTTTTTTTTTTTGCCTCCTTCTATTTCTTTTCCACCATATCCACAAAGTCATCATGAGTCCCTCAGCCATCATTTTTGGATGGCCATCAGGCGGCGCTCACTCAAACATTTAAAGGGCACTCAGGTGGTCCTCTATCAGAAATTTGGAAGGACCCTTTCTCAAATATTTGAGAGGGGTCAATGTTTGTCCTTTAACAGAAGTTTGGGATGGCCCTCTCTCACATAATTAGGAGGGCCCACAGGTGGCTCTCTACCAAATATTTGGGAAGACCTTCCCCTTCTCATACATTCAGAAGGGCCCACATGTGGCCCTATACCAGAAATTTGTAAGAGCCCTCCCTAATATTTGGGAGGCCCCATAGGTGGCCCTCTACCTGTAATTTGGGAGGGCCTGCTCTCAGGTAATTGGGAGGATCCACATCTAGCCCTCTACCAGAAACTAGGGAGGGCCCTCTCTCAAACATTTTGGTAGGGAGCACGGTGGCTCAGTGGTTAGTACTGTAGTCGCATGACACACTGCACAAAGATGGTGTCTGTGGATCTTTTTGTTGTTTTTTTGTGCCTGCTACATATCCACAGTCATCATGTGGCCCTCAAGCATCATTTTTTGAGGGCTATAAGGCTACTTTCGCACTTGCGTTCAGCGCATTCCGTCACTATGGAGAATAGCGCAGTCTGTTAACGCACTGCGCTATTCTCCATAGACTTGTATGGATGACGCACTGTAACGCAAGTGTCTGCATTGTGTGGCGCCCTGGACAAGCCAGGACGTCAAAGGTACTGCAACAACACACCCTACACCCCGGTTAGGAACATCAAGGTCAGACACAAATCCTTATTGCCTCCCTCCAGGGGCTGATGTCCACACCAGGTGGGGCGGAGCCAGGCGGTTGGCTCCACCCACCGAGGAGTTCACAGTCCTGGAGGCGGGAAAAGGAGAGGAGTTCAGTTAGGGAAGTCAAAGTGCGAGGAAGTGGTAGTAGAGGAGCTGACTGGCCGTTTCCGGGCACAGAAACAGCAAGGTTGGCAGACGGTGGTGACAGTCTGCAGGAGAGGCCGATTGACGCACAACCGTGAGGACCAGGGACGGGCGATGGCCCGCCGGTACCCAACCGGGGAGCGAAGAGAAGCCAGCACCATCCGGCAGGGCCTACGGACCCCGACCAGGCTAGGAGTCGCCGTTAAACCGGTCAAATCCGTCAGCGATGGGAACCTCCAGGGTTTCCCAGCAGTAAAGACCCGACTGAAGGCAACCGTCCAAACCGTGAGGGAGATAAAGCTACCGCCAGAGCTAGAGCTCCCAGGGCCAGAGCCTGCGGGCAAAGGAAGGGCTCCCTTAGCCAACATACTGCTGGGGAGCGGGCTACCAGTGGGAAGCCATTGGGGCCAAGAACAGAACCCCGGTGCAGGGAGAGACAGTTACCGCCAACCTACTGGGAGTGACCGCCGCAGCCGTCTGTGGGACTCGTCCATCCAGCCGTTTGTTTTACCAGAGACTCCGTGTGCGTTACTGGCTGAGTGAGTACCACCGTGCCGTCTGGCACTGTGCTGCCCCGTGGCCCAGCACCTGGCCCAGCCCCGCAACCCGCCTTCCGACCTTCACCACCGGGCCCCGGGACCACCAAAACCCCTTATCGACGGAGGGGAGAAAACATCTCAGCTGCTCCCTGTCAACACTCCCGGGATCCCCGTACAGAGCAGCGGTGGTGTCCCAACCTCACCACAAACCGTGGGTGGCGTCACGGACATTATCCCTAAACCAAACCACCCCTTTCACTCACGGGCGAGGAGCGCCGCTCGAGTCCCTGGGATCCGGCCCACCGCTCAAGCCACCGACCGAGTGAGCAGCAGCAGCAGCCGGACCCGAGCAGTGGGTGAGCCCAGCGCCCTCCCCGCCCGCGACAGTTGCATTCTCTGGATGACACAGCGTCGTTATTTTGACGCTGCGTCGGGCGGAAGGAACACAGCATGTAACTTTTTTTGAGCAGCGCAATCCGTAGGATTTCACTGCGCATGCTCTTTTTTTTTTTTTAATCACAAACTTTATTTTTGTTGTTTCTCGGTGGCCGAAGCTGAGCGCCAGCCCGCCGGCATGCCCGGCCGCCGGCAAGTGACAGCGCTCAGCTGAGCGCCCGCCCGCCGGCATGCCCGGCCGCCGGCAAGTGACAGCGCTCAGCTGAGCGCCCAAGTGAGAGCGCTCATCTGAGCGACTGGCCGCCGGCAAGTGACAGCGCTCAGCTCAGCGCCCAAGTGAGAGCGCTCAGCTAAGCGACCGGCCGCCGGCAAGTGACAGTGCTCAGCTGAGCGCCCAAGTGAGAGCACTCAGCTCAGCGACCGGCCGCCGGCAAGTGACAGCGCTCAGCTGAGCAACCGCCCGCCTGCATGCCTGGCCGCCGACAAGTGACAGCGCTCAGCTGAGCGACCGGCCACCGGCATGCTCGGCCGCCGGCATGTCAGGGCGCTCAGCTGATCGCCCGGCCGCCGGCATGTGAGGGCGCCCAGCTGAGCGCTCGGCCGCCGGCTATTGAGAGCGATCGGCTGATCGTTCACAATAGTTGGCTGCCGGTAAACTGTAAAGAAGAAGAAAAAAAAAATAAAGCTTTCCATTGTTTTGTACGATCCGTAGCATTGCGTTGTGCCACTATATGCAACGCATCCGTTGCATCCGTCACACAACGCAATGCTACGGAAGCCATCCAATGCAAGTGTGAAACTAGCCTAAAGGCTACTTTACACGCTGCGATATCGGTACCGATATCGCTAGCGTGGGTACCCGCCCCCATCTGTTGTGCGACACGGGCAAATCGCTGGCCGTGCCGCACAACATCGCCCAGACATGTCACACATACTTACCTGCCCGGCAACGTCGCTGTGACCGGCGAACCGCCTCCTTTCTAAGGGGGCGGTTCGTTCAGCGTCACAACGACGTCACAGCTGCGTCACTAAACCGCCGCCCAATAGAAGCGGAGGGGCGGAGATGAGTGGGACGAACATCCCGCCCACCTCCTTCCCTCCGCATAGCGGCCGGGAGGCAGGTAAGGAGAGCTTCCTCGTTCCTGTGGTGTCACACGGAGAGATGTGTGCTGCCGCAGGAACGAGGAACAACCTCGTTACTGCTGCAGTAACGATTTTTGAGAATGGACCCCCATGTCACCGATGAGCGATTTTGCACGTTTTTGCAACGATGCAAAATCGCTCATAGGTGTCACACGCAACGGCATCGCTAATGCGGCCGGATGTGCGTCACCAATTCCGTGACCCCAACGAGTTTGCATTAGCGATGTCGTAGCGTGTAAAGCCCCCTTTAGGCGTTTCTCACTCCTACATTTGGGAGGACTCTAAAGTGGCCATATAATAGTAACTTTGGTGGGCCCACTTTCATATTTTTCGGAGAGCACTCTCATTCATTTGGTAGGGCAGCAAGAAGCTCAGTTGGGTGGCACTTCAGTCTCTGGACACATTGCATACAAGACGGTGTCTGCAGACGGATCTTTTTTTTTTTGCCTCCTTTCCCTTTGCCTTTTCCACCATATCCACAGTAGTCATCCACAGTCATCATGAGGCCCTCAACCATAATTTTTGGAGGGCCATCATGCGGCCCTCTCTCATACATTTGTGAGCGCACTCACTCATACATTTGGTATGGCCCACAGGTAGCCCTCTATCAAATATTTTGGAGGGCCTAACCTCACTCATACATTTGGGAGGGCCCTCAGGTGGCCCTCTACCAGAAATTTGGGAAGGTCCTCATTCATACATTTCCCAGGGCCATCTCTCATACATTTGGAAGAGCTCACAGGTGGCCCATTACCAGAAAAATTAGGAGGACCCTCCCTCACTCATACATTTAAGAGGGCCCACAGATGGCCCACTACCAGAAATTTGAGTGGGCCCTCATTCATACATTTGGGAGGGTAGTAAGGTGGCTCTGTAGTTAGCCCTGCAGTCACTGGACTTAGGGGTACTTTGCATACTACGACATCGCAAGCCGATGGTAGCGATGCCGAGCGCGATAGTCTCCGCCCCCGTCGCAGCTGCGATATCTTGTGATAGCTGCCGTAGCGAACATTATCGCTACGGCAGCTTCACATGCACTTATCTGCCCTGCGACGTCGCTCTGGCCGGCGAACCGCCTCCTTCCTAAGGGGGCGGGTTGTGCGGCGTCACAGCGACGTCACAAGGCAGGCGGCCAATAGAAGGAGGGGGCGGAGGTGAGCGGGACGTAAGCATCCTGCCCACCTTCTTCCTTCCTCATTGCAGCCGGGACGCAGGTAAGGCGATGTTCCTCGCTCCTGCGGCTTCACACACAGCGATGTGTGCTGCCGCAGGAACGAGGAACAACATCGTAACATCGGTCCTTTCGAAAGTATGGAAATGACCGACGCTACACCGATCATACGATTTTGACGCTTTTGCACTCATTAATCATAGTAAAAAGGATTCACATACTCTGATGTCGACAGCGACGCCGGATGTGCGTCACTTTCGATTTGACCCCACCGACATCACACCTGCGATGTCGTAGTGTGCAAATTAACCCTTAAGGCTGCTTTACACCAGACAATCTATCGTGCGATAGATCGTCGGGGTCACGGTTTTTGTGACGCACATCCAGCATCGCTGGCGATGCCGGCCTGTGTGACACCTCCTAGCGACGCAGTATCGCTCACAAATCGTGAGTCGTGTACTGCTCGTTAGGTTCCATAATATCGTTTAATTTAGTTGTTCATCGTTTCCGGGGTAGCACACGTCGCTCCCGCTCATCTCCACCCCTCCGCTTCCATTGGCCGGTGGCCGTGTGACGTCGCTGTGACGCCGAACGTCCCTCCCACTCCAGGAAGTGGACGTTCGCCGCCCACAGCGTGGTCGCACGAGAGGTAAGTATGTGTGATGGGGGTTACTGACTTTGCACGACACGGGCAGCGATTTGCCCGTGACGCAAAAAGGATGGGGGCGGGTACGATCGATTGTGAAATTGCACAATCGGTCGTACCGTGTAAAGCAGCCTTAACTCCACACAAGATGGCATCTACAGATCATTTTTTTTGGTTTTCTTCACCTCCACCATATCCATAGAGTCATCATGTGGCCCTCAACCATAATTTTTGAAAGCCTTCAGGCGGCCCTCACTCATTCATTTCAGAGGGTCCCCAGGTGGCCCTCTACTAGAAATTGAGAGGGCCTTCCCTCACTCAGACATTTGGGAAGGCCCTCAATGATATATATGGTAGAGCAGCACAGTCGCTCAAAAGTTAACAGTGCAGTCTCTGAACACACTGCGCACAAGATGGCGTCTGCGGATTTTAATATTTTTTTTGCCTCTTTCTCCTCCTCACCCAAAATTCACAGAGTCATCATGTGGCCTTCAACCATAATTTTTGTTGTTGAAAAGTCTAATAAACCAAACAAATCTGCGTCTCTTTCCATCTGAACCTGCAACAAGCCATGGCCGTGTGTGTACTCATGCTTATCTAATATATAAAGCTGAATGTGTGTGTGTATGTGTGTGTGTATGTATGTCCAGGATTGGCATCTGCACCGTTGCAGCTACAGCCACAAAATTTTGCACACTCACATGTCTGGACCCCGAGAGCGTCATAGGCTATGTTGTGTGGCGAAATTTTAACCCCGCGCATTCCAATTTACCAATCAATTTTGCCCCTATCTACATAATGGGGAAAAAGTGAAACGAAAAGTGTACCCGCAACGTCGCATTTACAATCACGAAATTTTGCACAGACACCTCATGTGACCCAGGGAACGTCGTAGACTATGTTTTGACAGGAAAATTTAACCCCTCGCTTTAGAGTTTCTCTCCAAAAAACATGCCTCCATTAAAGTAAATGGAGCCTGGAACTACAGGTTATTAGTAGGAGCTGTGATTGGTTGCTATAGGACCAAAAGACATTCATAGTATAAGAAGCTTATATGTGAGGTAATAAGATGTCGGTGGGGAGACGGATAGAGAGAGACAGACCGAGAGACAGACCGAGAGACAGACCGAGAGACAGACCGAGAGACAGACAGAGGGACAGACAGAGGGACAGACCGAGAGACAGACAGAGAGACAGACAGAGAGACAGACAGAGATACAGACAGAGAGACAGACACAGAGACAGGCAGAGAGACAGACAGGGAAAGAGACAGAGAGATAGAGAGATAGAGACAGACAGGGAAAGAGACAGACAGAGACAAACGGTGAAAGAGACAGACAGAGACAGACGGTGAAAGAGACAGACAGAGACAGACCTGGAAAGAGACAGACAGAGACAGACCTGGAAAGAGACAGACAGGGACAGACCTGGAAAGAGACAGACAGAGACAGACCTGGAAAGAGACAGACCTGGAAAGAGACAGACCTGGAAAGAGACAGACAGAGACAGACCTGGAAATAGACAGACCTGGAAAGAGATAGATGGGGAAAGAGACAGACAGACATGCAGACAGGGTTCAGAGAGAAAGGCAGACAGGGAAGGAGGAGACAGCCAGAGAGACAGACAAAGATAGATGGGGAAAGACAAAGACCTTGATAGAGACAGACGGGGAAAGAGACAGAGAAATAGAGATAGACAAGGAAAGAGACAGACAGAAACAGGCAGACAGGGAAAGAGACAGACAGGAAAAGACACAGACAAAGATACGGGGAGACAGACGGGGAAAGAGACAGACCTGGGAAAGAGACAGACCTAGAAAGAGACAGATGGGGAAAGAAACAGAGAGATAGAAACAGACAAAAAAGAGACAGACAGAGACTGGCAGATGGGGAAAGAGACAGATGGGGAAAGAGACAGACGGGGAAAGAGAAAGACCTGGAAAGAGACAGACCTGGAAAGAGACAGACTTGGAAAGAGACAGATGGAGCACATTACTTGGCCAATTTAGTTAAATCTGTGTAGAATATCTGTAGTGTTGAAATATATGCTGTGAAATGCTTCTATTAGCTTAGTTTTTGCCTTTTAATAATTACATTTCTATCTATTTGTTTTGTGTTTTTTGTGTGCAGAATTAATTTTTTGTTAATACATTCTATTTTGTTAACAACAGTTATTAACCCGGGCGAAGCCGGGTAGTACAGCTAGTCTAATATATAAAGCTGAATGTGTGTATGTATGTGTGTGTGTGTATGTCCGGGATTGGCATCTGCACCGTCGCAGCTACAGCCACAAAATTTTGCACTCTCACATGTCTGGACCCCGAGAGCGTCATAGGCTATGTTGTGAGGTGAAATTTTAACCCCGTGTGTTCCAATTTACCAATCAATTTTGCCCCTATCTACATAATGGGGAAAAAGTGAAAAGAAATGTGTATCCGCACCGTCGCATTTACAATCACAATATTTTGCACAGACACCTCATGTGACCCAGGGAACGTCGTAGACTATGTTTTGACAGGAAAATTTAACCCCGCGCTTTACAGTTACTCTCCAAAAAACATGCCTTCATTAAAGTAAATGGAACCTGGAACTTCAGGTTTTAGTAGGAGCTGTGAGTGGTTGCTATAGGAACAAAAACATTCATAGTATAAGAAGCTTATATGTGAGGTAATAAGATGTTGGTGGGGAGACGGATAGAGAGAGACAGAGAGAGACAGACAGAGAGTGAGACAGACAGGGAATGAGACAGAGAGATAGAGACAGACAGGGAAAGAGACAGACAGGGAAAGAGTCAGACAGAGACAAACGGTGAAAGAGTCAGACAGTGAAAAAGACAGATGGGGAAAGAGACAGACCTGGAAAGAGACAGATAGGGAAATAGACAGACAGACATGCAGACAGGGACAGAGACAAGCAGACAGGGAAGGAGGAGACAGCCAGAGAGACAAAGATAGATGGGGAAAGACACAGACCTTGATAGAGACAGACGGGGAAAGAGACAGAGAAATAGAGACAAAGAAAGGCAGACAGGGAAAGAGACAGACAGGGAGACAGACAGGGAAAGAGACAGACCTGGAAAGAGACAGATAGGGAAATAGACAGATAGACATGCAGACAGGGACAGAGACAAGCAGACAGGGAAGGAGGAGACAGCCAGAGAGACAAAGATAGATGGGGAAAGACACAGACCTTGATAGAGACAGACGGGGAAAGAGACAGAGAAATAGAGACAAAGAAAGGCAGACAGGGAAAGAGACAGACAGGGAGACAGACAGGGAAAGAGACAGACCTGGGAAAGAGACAGACCTGGAAAGAGACATATGGAGAAGAAACAGAGAGATAGAGACAGCCAAAGAAAGAGAAAGACAGACGGGCAAAGAGACAGACTGGGAACGAAACAGACGGGGAAAGAGGCAGACAGGGAAAGAGGCAGACGGGGAAAGAGGCAGACGGGGAAAGAGGCAGATGGGGAAAGAGGCAGACGGGGAAAGAGGCAGACGGGGAAAGAGGCAGACGGGGAAAGAGGCAGACGGGGAAAGAGGCAGACGGGGAAAGAGGCAGACGAGGAAAGAGGCAGACGAGGAAAGAGGCAGACGAGGAAAGAAGCAGACGAGGAAAGAGGCAGACCTGGAAAGAGGTAGACCTGGAAAGAGAGACAGACAGACGGGGAAAGAGACAGATCTGGAAAGAGACAGATGGAGCACATTACTTGGCCAATTTAGTTAAATCTGTGTGGAATATCTGGGGTGATGAAATATATGTTGTGAAATGCTTCTATTAGCTTAGTTTTTGCCTTTTAATAATTTCATTTCTATCTATTTGTTTTGTGTTTTTTGTGTGCAGAATACATTTTTGTTAATACATTCTATTTTGTTAACAGCAGCTATTAAGCCGGGCAAAGCCGGGTAGTACAGCTAGTAATAAATAATAGTAATAATTTTTATTCATATAACACCAACATATTCCGCAACACTTTACAATTCAGAGGGAACATGTACAGGCAATATGAGATATTACAGGATAACGAAATTCAACAGATACCAAAAAGAATGAGAGCCATTCTCACAAGCTACAAACTATGAGGAAATAGGGGAAGCACAAAAGGTAAACTGGGGAGAAAAAAAAAAAAGCTTGTGTCACTGTATATGATCCAGCTATCAATATCATTAGGGATTCAATTCCAGCTGCATGAACCGGTCATTAGCAAAAATGTATAAAAGTACAGACACAGAGTGTAAAAAGGTACATGAAGAGGAATGCAACCAGAATATACAGGGGATAGAAATTGGAAGAAAATTGTGTAACAGGTAGAATGGGACTAGATTATATGAGGGAGGTGAGGTGATTAGACTAGTTTAAAGAAATGCGAATTTAGGACCCGCTTAAAAGTGTGGATGTTGGTAATTAATAAAATTGTTCTTGGTAGTGAGTTCCAGAGCAATGAAACAGCTCATGAGAAATCTTGCAGGCCAGAGTGGGAGGCTCGAATTATTGAGGAAGTCAATCTTATGTGGCGCCCCTGAGGGTCCAGTCGCCACAGAGGTACTGCACCTCAGCCAGTAGTGGGATGCCCCATTCCCTGGTAAGGAGGAGGTCACAGGTCGTTGGTCACACATACACTTTTAGTATAGGCAACACCACTTCAGGCCTTGGTTAGGGCGAGATTGCTCCTTAGGGAGAGCACAGTCCCGGAGCCAGTCTGGAGGTGGAGTTAGTTAATGGGTGGATACTTGAGAACATTTTAGAATAAAGTGGTAGTTGGAGTTGGAAAGAGGACGTGGAGGAGAGAGGTCTTGAGGACTGGAGCTGGAGGAGCTTGTCTCAGGATAAGGAGGAAGAAGGAGTCTCAGAGTCATGGGCAGTGAGAGATCCACCCGTGGCCTCTTATCCACAGCTGACGTACCGGTGTGGAGGGACTAGCCGCAAACGGCTGCCCTGGGGCCCAGCTCCACCTGTGGGGAGCTCTACCATCTTAGCTGTGTCACCATCTGCCCCAGAGGTCCCATCCAGCAGCGTCGGCTATACGTGACCGAATACCACAGGTGGCGTCACAACACTCATCCCCTGTAAATCATTTAAAATGACACAGCCAGGGTCATGAAGTCAGGCTCTGTCGCCATGACATCCTCCCTGAAAATGGAACCGACCCAGTTCCGAGTGCCTCCACGGCCCTGGTAGGCGTGCCACTCTGACTGGCACAGGGTGGAGGCATCGGTGAAGCAGCTGGAGAGAAAAATGATCCTGACTGTGGCATTCAGGATGGATTGGAGAGGGGAGACTTTAGTAATAGGGAGACCAATTACTAGAGAATTACAGTAATCCAGGCGAAAATGAATAAGAGCGACTATAATAGTTTTTGCAGAGTCAACGGTAAGTAAAGGTTGAATTCTAGAGATGGTTTTGAGGTGGAACTGACATGAACGAGTGAGTGAAAGGATGTGGGAAGTAAAGGAGAAATCGGAGTCAAATATAACCCCACAACACCAGGCATGCTGCTGCGGCATAATGGTAGAGCTACATTTGCCACCCCCGTGCCAGCAGCAGGGCTGCTGCTGCTCGGACCTGGATCCGCGGTGGCTTGAGGGGTCTCCGGACCTGGGATCGCGTGGCCACTCGATGAAAGGGGGGACTATATACAGGTTTGTTTTTGGAAAGTTTGTGACGCCACCCACGGTGCATGGAAATGTGTGGGACCACCGCTGAGGTTGGGGAGCCCGGTGACGATGGTGTGGCAGCTTGATCT
The DNA here is from genome assembly GCF_048569485.1 of Anomaloglossus baeobatrachus. Classification (NCBI taxonomy): domain Eukaryota; kingdom Metazoa; phylum Chordata; class Amphibia; order Anura; family Aromobatidae; genus Anomaloglossus; species Anomaloglossus baeobatrachus. The sequence continues at coordinate 70,857,124 of NC_134363.1, forward strand.
TTTAACACGTCCGTTGGTAGGGGGTTTGTGTCCCGGGGCCCATCGGACGGTTGGTAAATGGGTACCACTGGGGTAGGAACAGGGGTATCTCAGTGTACTCACTCAATCCAGGAATAACCACACCAACAGCTTGTAAACCAGAATTCTGAGCACCACTGCAGCTTGTAGGGAGCACGCTTGGGTCCGAGCCCTTGGTCTTGCTGTTAGCCTGTGGCCCTGTCCTTGGCACCTCTGTCTCTGTTGGACCCGTGGGTATAAAACTCTTCGGGTCCCGCTCACCCATATGGCTAACGGAGTGAGCTTGCTTTCAGGGTTCACGCGTCGGATTTCTTTGGACTGTATTGGGAAAGTCCTATCTCATTGGTGCGCTAGTACCCCGATTTTGGAGCGGGTTGGGGATGACACTTGAAGTCGTCACCCCCATCAGATAAATTACCGGAAAGCGTGAAGCTACTTTCCGGCCTAGGGTCCACGTACCCCATCATGCCCTGGTCCCTGCCGGTGATAGCTCAAGACCGCTGGCCGCCCTCCTCGGCAGTCCGTGCCCCTTGACACTGTCCCCTGCGACCGGGGTTCCAGCTCCTACCAGGCCCAGACCAATGTCTGCCACATAGTACACAGGAGCTCTCCTCCGTGGCCTCTCCTCACGAGAGTCAACACTACACCTCCTCTCCTTTCGCTCTCCACTGCTCAACTCTCCAGCTCCCCTGTCAATTTCCTCAATTTCCCCTCACCAACCCCCCCATGTGGGCGGCCCTCTTCCCTTCAGGCCCCCCAATGGTGTGTCTGGTAGGTTAAAGTGGGAAGTGTTCCTAGGATTTTGACTGGCCAAGCTGTTAGCAACACCAAATGACCAAAATCCGTAACCAAGGAGGGTGGATACTGTGCAGAAGGGCAGATTGCACAATACCCTGTGATGACCTGATAGGCCAGGGCTTCGCACTACACACGGAAATGGAAATATTGAGTTTGGAAAGGTTAGGAGAGGGAGGAAACAGGAGAAGTTCAGTTTTCGACATATTCAGTTTTAGATACAGGGACGACATGATGTTGTAGATAGCGGACAGACAATCGCTAGTATTTTGTAATAGTGCAGGGGTGATCTCAGGAGACGATGTATACAGTTTGGTGCCATCAGCAAAGAGATACTACTGGAAACCAAATCTGCTGATGGTTTGTCCGATAGGGGCAGTGTATAGAGAGAAAAGGAGGGGGCCTAGAACTGAACCCTGAGGAATCTCGACCATAAAGGGAAGAGGAGAGGAAGAGGAACCAGCAAAAGATACAGTGAAGGAGCGGTCAGAGAGGTAAGAGGAGAACCAAGAGAGAACGGTATTATTGAGCCTGATATAGTGTAGCATAGTGAGAAGGAGCTGGTGATAAACAGTATCGAATGCAGCAGTAATCCAGGAGATCTTCAGTGAGTGACCATTAAATTTAGCTGTTACTAGATCATTAGAGACTTTAGTAAGAGCAGTTTCAGCAGAGTGTAAAGAGTGGAAACTGGATCGTACAGGGTCGAGGAGAGAGTTATCAAACAGATAGCGTGCAAATAAAATTAATAAATTGGAGACCCATGTTACAAACAGATTACAATGTGGTGGGCATTATGGAAACCTGGCTGGATGAGAGCCATGACTGGGTGACAAACGTAAGGGGTTACACCACATTCAGAAAGGACAGAAAAAGGTGGAGGAGTGTATATTTTTTGTTAAATCCAAATTAAGAGCAGTGCTTAATGATGCCATTGGGGGAAGTTGCAACAGGGTTGAGCGAGTATGGGTAAATAAATATGGGGATGGCAATAATGGTAACTTGCTAAATGGAGTTTGCTATAAGCCTCATAATATAGCTGAACAGGCAGAGGATAAAAAACTGCTAAATTAATTATGGGCTAAAACTCTGATAAAGATTTTAGTGCTGTGTCTAATCTACAACAAATTCTGTTTGGCCACTGTGCCCATTTTCTGTGGGATAAAGCTCCAAAACAGCTTTATGTGGCTCAATCTCTGAAAATACCTTCTCTTGCACTGCACCAGGCCCTAAGTGGCTATTCTATAACATGCTCTATTTGGCCACTGTGCACCAGTTTCTGTGAGCTGAATCAAAAAGGTCTGTGTGGCGACTGTGCACCATTTTTTGCTGGGTCAATCTCTGAAAAAGCTTTTAGTGCACTGTATCATGCTCTGTGTGTTTAAAGGGAACCTGTCATCAGAAATTTCGCAATAAACCTAAAAGATTCCCCCTCTGCAGCTCCTGGGCTGCATTCTAGAAAGGTTCCTGTTGCTATTGTGCCCCCTTTGAGACCTAAATAAATACTTTATAAAGTCTTACCTTTTTGTATGCAAATTTATTTATGGTCACGGGGGCGGGAAGTCTTGCGTCCATTATTCGCCTCCTGCCGCTTTACGCCGTCCCCCATTGCTCATTTACATACATGAGGACGCCGCCCAGTACTCCCAAGGTCTCGCACATGCCCAGTGGCACTATCGCGGGACAGCACTGTGTAAAGCATGACCACTGGTGAGGTGATTGCACAGGCACGAGATTATGGGCAGCGCTGTGATTGTCATCAGCAGCGTCATCTAAGTACCCGCCCAGAATCTAGTGCCCGCACTTTTCTCTCTGCCTCCACTGTTATGCGCAAGCGCTGGCCATATGAACCCACGTCACCTATTACCGCTGGCGTGAGATTATGGGCGGCGCTGTGATTGTCATCATCAGCGTCATCCAAGTACCCGCCCATAATCTCGTGCCTGCGGTAATAGGTGACGTGGGTTCATATGGCCAGCGCTTGTGCATAACGGTGGAGGCAGAGGGAAAAGCGCAGGCACGAGATTATGGGCGGGTGTTTGGATGACGCTGCTGATGACAATCACAGCACCGCCCGTAATCTCACTCCTGCGCAATCATAGTGCTGTCCTGCGATAGTGCCACTGGGCATGCGCGAGACCTTGGGAGCACTGGGCGGCGTCCTCATGTATGGAAATGAGCAATGAGGGATGGCGTAAAGCGGCAGGAGCCGAATAACGGACGCAAGACAGCCCGCCCCCGTGACCATAAAAAATATTTGCATACAAAAAGGTAAGACTTTATAAAGTATTTATTTAGGTCTCAAAGGGGGCACAATAGCAACAGGAACCTTTCTAGAATGCAGCCCAGGAGCTTCAGAAGGGGAATCTTTTAGGTTTATTGCGAAATTTCTGCTGACAGGTTCCCATTAATCTATAAAAAGCTCTATTGCGCCACTGTGCACCAGTTTCTGTGGGCTTAATCTCAAAAAAAGCTCTTTGCTGACACTGTGCACAATTTTTTGTGGGCTGAATCTTTGAAAATGCATTTAGTGCACTACACCAGGCCCTCTGAATTTAATCTATAACAAGCTCTATTTGGCCTTGTGCAACAGTTGTTGTGGTCTGAATCTCCAAAAACAGCACTGTGTGGTGACTGTGGACTATTTTTTGTAGGCTCAATTTCTAAAAAAGCTTTTAGTGCACTGCACCAGTCCCTGTGTGTCCAATCTATAACAAGCTCTATTTGGCCACTGTGCACCAGTGTCTGTGGGCTTAATATCCCAAAATGTTCTGTGTGGACATTGTGTGCACCACTTGTTTGTGGGCTCAATCTTTGAAAAAGCTTTTAGTGCACTGAACCAGGCCCTGTGTGTCGTGTCTAATCTATAACATGCTTTTTTTGACCACTGTGTACCAGTTTTCAAAGTAGACCCACACAGCCAAGATTGACAGAGTTCCCCCAGAGTGCAACAATTTAACAAAAGGCCCATACAGAGCCTGTTTTCAGTTAAAATCCATACAGTCAACGTTGGAAGAGTTCCTCCACAGAGTAACATTTTTAAAAAAGGCCCCTGCAAAGCCTGTTTTCACAGTTGACACACACAGCCAAGATTGGCAGAATTCCACCACAGAGTAACAATTTTAAAAAAGGCCCCTACAGAGCTTGTGTACACAGTTGACCCACATGGCCAAGATTGGAAGAGTTCCCACACAGAGCAATAATTTAAAAAAAGGCACCTACAGACCCTGTTTTCACAATTGACCCAGACAGCCAACATTGGAAGATGCCATTCCTTCACTCCTTCGTTTCTATTTTCTGGTCGACGCCTTAGCAGAGGATCTGATATCCATTTCCCACATCATGGATTGAAACTGCTACATACAGCATGGTGAACTTCCTATTTTTTTTTTCTTTTTGTTATATTGGAAGAGTTCCATCCCATAGAAACAATTTTAACAAAGGCCCATAGAGAGCCTATTTTCACAGTTGACCCACACAGCCAAGATTGGTAGCGTTCCCCCACAAAGCTAATATTTTGAAAAAAAGGCCCCGAGCCAAAATTTTATCTCCAGTAGAGTACACTACAGTTGCTGTAAATCAAAAGCCTGTAGTTGGATTTGGCATCAAGCTGGTGGTCTGCCAGCTAGCCTTGCTACCACCAGTATCAGTCCCTTTGACTTTGGGTGCTCTTGACTTAGTGTCTCGGGGAAGCAAAGTGTAAATATTGTTCAAAGCAGGCAACCACACCTGGATACTACAGATAGGGTTAATGAAATAGGACTCTGATACTATTTAGTTTGTTGTTGGGACTGGGACCATGATTAAGAGGGAACTAGGTGGAAGTGCGACGCCCTGGCAAAACCAGGTAGTCACACACTAGGCCCCCACACAACACCATTCCCCACAGGGTCACATACAGCCAACCTGAAACCCTAGTCACCCCCCTCAGGGCAAGACAGGCACACCAGTGGGCGAAACCAGGCAGTTAGGAAACGCCCACCTAGGGGTCTAGATAGCCTGGGGGGGGGAACAAGCAGTTAAGCTCTAGATTGAGTTGGAGTTCAAGTTAAACTTTAGAGTTGAGAGGAGTGGAGGCTGGAGCTAGGTGTAGCTCCAGCAGAGGAGAAGTTCAAGTTGAACGGTACCAGGGTCGGAGCCCTGGTGCCTTGGCTAGGTGGCAGATGGTGGTCTTCGTCAGCAGGGGATGGGAAGACAGCTCGGCAGATCCGAGGTGGACCGGGACAGGGTTGGAGCCTGCCGGTACCGACACCGGAGACCCGACCGGAAACCATGCACAGAGGGGGTACTCGGACCCTGAAGCCAGGACCGGAACTAGCTAATCAACCGAATGAGGGCATGATTATAGTTCCTGTCCCAACCAAAGTCCCAGAAGCAGACAACCACCCACAGAGAGGGATAGGGCAACCGCCAGGGCCCATAGATCCCACGGATCAGCGTCAGCGGACACGGCTCCTCAGGTACACAAAAAGCCAGAAGCGGACTCCCGTGTTCCATACCGGGAAGTCTAAACACACAACCAAAACTAGTGCAGAGGAAAAGACGGTGACCACCAGCCCGGGTGGGGGACCAGAGTACAACCGGCCGCGGTGGCCGGCCACCAGCACCTTGGTTTACCAAAAGACTCGTGTGATTCATTTAATTGTGAGTAACCAAACATCCCCTGGTACGACCGTGCGCGCAGGCCCCTGCCATCGCCATACCCTTCACAGAGACACTGGGCCCCGGGGCAACCATCCCTACCCACGGAGGGGTTAACATCCGGCTGCCACTACATCTCCCCTGTGTATCCCACAACAGCAGTGGTGGTGTCCCACTTCACCATATACCGTGGGTGGCGTCACGAACTGAATACGGCCAAGGCCGTACAACTACGTCCCCCTTTTTAGTCGGCGTGTCCGCGTGACCCCCGGGTCCAGAGGATCCCTCGAGCCACACAGCAGGTCCGGATCCGAGCAGCACGGCTGCTGCGGGCGTGGGGGCGGCACAGAAGCCAAAGTGAAAGAACTGAAACTAAATGAGACAGAACCATTACTCAGAACGTGGAGATGTGTGGATGCATACTTTTCTTCTATGTTGTTGAAATGCTGCCTCCCGCTTATATGAAGCCTATCAGATGGTGGCGTTGGATTTTGTGGCATGCTGAGGAATGCCCTGTCACATGCATGTGACTCGCCCACCGCAGGGCTATGGGACACCCGGTGCCGGGCCGGACTAGTCCAGGGGTCGTCAGTGGTGGCGGGGCCCGACTCCGTGGCCCTGGTGGGTGTCAATTAAATATGGCTGGTGAATAAAGTTTATGGTTGTCGTGACGCCACCTGTGGTTTGCGGCTATTAAGTCGCCGCTGCTGTAAGAGGCCTCCGGGGCTGATGGACTGGCAGCTATGGTGGTTATGCTCCCCACAGGTGGAGCAGTGCCCCGGGGCAACAGTTGGTGCTCGTGAGAGTCTATGGTGTGATGTTGTGTGAATAATACGGTGCAGGGCCGACAGGCAGTGAAAGAAACAGGCACAAACAGTAGTCTCTTTACCTTCTCCTCTTTTACTTGGCAACAGTTTAGTCCTGGGAGACCGTCACAGGTGGTAGAGGGCTCCGGCCGGCCTGGAAGTAACTGAGGTATCTTTTTGGCCAGATGAGTATGAGTCCTTCTCCTGTTCTTTCTTTACTGTTAGAGGACCCTGCTCTCTGGCTTAGCAATGGCCCTCTTGCTGCTGGGACCGGTGGTCGTCCCTCTCCCCGTGTGGTAGGCTGCGCAGGCCCTCTCTGGTGCTTCTCTGCTGGAGTCCACACCGGGCCCTGGTGATGCAGCTGTACCTTCGGGCTGTTTATGGGCCAGGTGCTTGCAGCTCTCTTGCTCTTCGGATTCGGCTACCAGGGAGTATTTTAGGCCCTGATGGCCACAGACTCCGATGTCCGAGTCTCTTCTGTGCCTCTCTGCTCTTCCTGCTTCACTGGGCCAAGCTATTCCAGCTCCAGGCCCCAGTCCGCAGGACAGCACTACTCTGCGTCTGCTTTCTCTGCTTTTTCTCTACAGACTGAACACTAACTCCTCCCTCAGGTCAGACTTGAGGAATGCTCCCTGGAACTCCAGGTTCAGAGCTCCCCCTGTTGGCTTGAGAGAGGATGGTGTTGGATGTTGGTACCTACTGGCCAATAGACCTCCCAATTACCTCGAGGCTCAGCATCACCCTTGGAGGGGCAATGCTGTTGTGGCGACCAGGTCCTGGGGTGCCACACATGCACCAGAGGAGGGTGCTTCATTTGGGCGTGTTGCAGGAACAGATCGAATACGTCCTATCCCTGCAGCAAATCCACCTTCACCACTAGCCGCAACACCACGGCCACACCCCCTGCTTGATGCTTTCCACATTCTTTGTACGCTCAAAAAAGTGCAGAGTATTACATGACCTGTATACAGAGAGAGTGCCCATTAGACTATTATATTGCCTGTTTTCACAGCTCCCCCACACAACCGAAATTTCAGCTCCAGTACTGCATACTACAGCTATTGCAGTTACAAAGCTGGTCATTGGATTTGGGATAGAGCTGCCATTCTACATAAGGATAAACGCTGCACATCAAACTTTGATAATAGTATAATGCCTTAAGCATATTGAAAAATATTGAAACATACAATGAAAAATGCTAATGAAATGCATACCTGCTATGAATATTAGGAAAAAGGAGATATTTAGCAATCGCATTGATCAATGTAACTGAGCCCCAAAACCTGGTCAAGGTATATCTCTATATTGGGGTCCCTAGCTCTATGACCCTAACTGTGTGTCATCTCATTGCAATTAAAAACTGCTGTGTGTGGAGAGGGGTAACCAAGGACTTGCTTATATAGGAGATGGAAAAAACATGGCCGAAAGGAGCGGAGCTGTGTTCACATTCAGAAAAACCTTCATATTAGAGCTGGCATTCTGCCATGAAGCTTGAAATAGTTCCCCTACAGGGCAACAATTTTAAAAATGGCCCCTACAGTACAGTTTTCACTGTCGACCCACACAACTAAGGCTGGCAGACAAACACTAAAGGGCACTTTACACACAGCAACATCGCTAGTGATTGCTAGCGATGTCGCTGGGGAAAGCACCCGCCCCCGTCGGTTGTGCGTCACAGGCAAATCGCTGCTCGTGGCGCACAACATCATAAGACCCCGTCACACATACTTACCTGCCTAGCGACGTTGCTGTGACCGGCGAACCATCTCCTTTCTAAGGGGGCGGTTTGTGCGGCGTCACAGCGGCGTCACTAAGCGGCTGCCCAATAGAAGCAGAGGGGCGGAGATGAGCGGCCGTAACATCCCGCCCACCTCCTTCCTTCTTCATTGCCGGCGGCTGCTGGTACGATGTATTTCCTCGTTCCTGCGGTGTCTCACATAGCGATATGTGCTGCCGCAGGAACGACGAACAACATCGTACCTGCAGCAGCAACGATATTTGAGATTAGAATGACGTGTCAACGATCAACGATATGGTGAGTATTTTTGATCGTTAACTGTCGTTCCTGCGTTTCACATGCAACGACATCGCTAAGGAGGCCGGATGTGTGTCGCGAATCCCGTGACCCCAACCACATCTTGTTAGCGATGTTATGCCGTGTAAAGTGGGCTTAAGAGTCCCCCTAGAGAGCAACAATTTAAAAAAAAAAAATACCCCTACAGAGCCTTTTTTTGGAGTTGACTCACACAACCAAGATTGGCAGAGTTCCCTCAAAGAGCAAAAATTTTTAAGAAGGACCCTGCAGAGCCTGTTTTCCCAGTTGACCAAAGAGCCAAGACTGGCAGAGTCGCCCCCACAGAGCAATAATTAAGAAGAAGACTCCAATAGAGCCTGTTTTCAGAGTCGACCCATACAGCCAAGATTGTCTGAATTCCCCTACAGAGCAACAATTTTCAAAAAGGCCCCAACAGAGCCTGTTTTCAGAGAAAATCCACACAGTCAAGATTGGCAGAGTTCCCCCACAGAGCAACAATTTAAAAAAAGACCCCCTACAGTGCCCGGTTTCACAGTTGACCCATACAAAGCCAAAATTGTAAGAGTTCTGCAACAGACACTGTTCTCACAATTCCCCCTACAGAGCCTAAATTTAATCTCCAGTAATATACACAACACCTATACAATAAAGATTGGCCGAGCAACAATTTTCAACAGAGCCTGTTTTCAGAGTAAACCAACACAGCCAAGATTAGCAGAGTTGTCCCACAGAGCAACAATTTAAAAAGGGCCCTACACAGCCTGTTTTGAGAGTTGACCCACACAGCCAATATTGGCAGAGTTCCACACAGAGCAAAAATTTTAAAAAAGGCCCCTATACAGCCTGTTTTCAGACTTTACCCACACAAAGCCAAGATTAGCAGAGTTACCCCACAGACCACAGAAGAACAATTTTCTAAAAGGCCCTAAATTAGAGGCTGTTTTCAATGTGGATCCATACATCCAAGATTGGCAGAGTTCCCCTACAGAGAAAGAATTTTTAAAAAGGTCCCCACAGAGCCTGTTTTCATAGTTAACCCGCACAGCCAAGATGGCTAGAATTTGCACACAGAGCAGCAAATTTAAACAGGCCCTTATACAACCTTTTTTGTACTTGATCCACACAGCCAAGATTGGCAGAGTTCCCCCACACGTGAACAATTAAAAAGACCCCTTCAAAGCCTTTTTTCAGAGTTAATCCACACAGCGAAGATTAGCAGAATTTCTCCACATAGAAACAGGTCTTTTTTGTTTGTTTTTTTAAAAAAAGGCCCATACAGGACTTGTTTTCCAAATTGACTCACACAGCGAAAATTGACAGAGTATCTCCACAGAGTAACAAATTTAAAAAAGGCCCTTATAAAACATTTTTTCACAATTGTCCCACACAGCCAAGATTGGCAGACTTCCTAGTAAGAGGAATAATTTTGGGGAAAAAAAAGACCTTACAGAGCCTGTTTTCAGAGTAGATCCACACAGCCAATATTGGCAGAGTTCCCCACAAAACAACAATTTTCAAAAAAATGCCCCAGACTATTTTTAGAGTAAACCCATAGAGTCAAGATTGTCAGAGTTCTCTCATACAGTAAAATTGTTTAAAAAGGCCCCCACAGAGCCTGTTTTCACAGTTAACCCACATAGCCAAGATTAGCAAAATTCTCTAATGGAGCAACAATTTAAAAAAGGCCAATATAAAGCCTATTTTCAGAGTAGACCCATGAAGTCAAGTTTGGCAGAGTTCCCCCACAAAGGAACAATTTTACAAAGGCCCCTACAGAGCCTGTTTTCAGAGTACACCCACACAGCCAAGATTGGTGAAGTTCCCCCTACAGAACAGCAACTTAAAAAGGCCCCTACAGAGCTTGTTTTCACAGTTGACCCACACAATTAAGATTGTCAACGTTCCCCCACAGAGTTACAATTTTTAAAAAAGGCTTCTACAGAGCCTTTTATCAAAGTTGACCCACACAGCCAAGAATGCAATAATTTACACACAGATCAACAATTAAAAAAGGCCTTTACAAATTTGTTTTGCAACAATTAAAGAAAAAAAAAAGCCTTACAGAGCTTATATTCACAGGTTACCCACAAATCCAACATTGTCAGAGTTGTCACACAGAGCACCAATTTAATGAAAGGCCCCAACAGTACCTGTTTTCAGAGTGGACCCTCACAGCCAAGATTGGCAGAGTTCCCCCACAGAGCAACAATTTTCCAAAAGTCCCCTGCAAAGCTTGTTTTAATAGTTGTGTCGTGCAGCCAAGATTAGAAGCGTTCTCCCACAAAGCAATAAGTTTAAAAAAGGCCCCAATAGAGCCTGTTTTCACAGTTAACCCACACAGTCAAGATTTGCAGAATTTCCCTACAGACAACAGTTTTTAAAAATGGCCTTTGCTTAGCCTGTCTTAATCTGTTATCTGTGAGAGTTTGGACAGAAGAACAGAAGGATGGTATTTAAGCAGGAGTATTTAAGTCAATTTGTTCTTTCGATCTGGGCATTGCAGGTATGCAAATTGTGACATTCACAAATGAGTAATCTGCAGTTACAGTCTGATAAATCTATAGCACTTATATTGCAATACAAGAGAAAAGGCCCACTGGGTCATATGTGCATTAGCATTAATCCTCCAGGAACTGGAGCTTCCAAACAAGCCATTAATCAAGGTAAGAATGTGTAGCCTAATGTTATTTCTTAATTCCACCTTGTTTGTCTTATTTTTCGCAGTTAATCATTTTCTGAATAAACAGAGCTCTAATGCATCTCCATATATACTGCCTTACAGCTAATATTTTATTACCATATACAAAGGAAAAAAATCCAATAATGGGTTAAATCATTGTTTTCTTAATTTTGTAGTAACTTGTGGACTATGATACCATATACAAAAGTAGCTTAAATTTTAAAATAAATTCCTGGCATTCTAACATACCATGCTAGTGCATTTAAAGGGGGTTTTCTAGCACAAAAATGTTGACCTACTTGCTCAGATTCCTGTTGATTTTAAGATAAAATAGAGAGTGGTTAATTTTCCAGGCACACTGACTTCAAATATGCAACCTCATCCATGGGTCTGAGTAAGAGTAACATGAACAAATTGAAGAACACAGTGGCTATATAAACCTTGAAGGGGCCATTCTGTTTTAATAATATCCTTGCATTTGAATTTGACTAACAAAACTCTGTCGACATTATTTGAATAGACCAAAATTCGATTTCTATGGACTTTCTGACTGAGCATTAACCCCGTATCGACATTAGATGTACTGGTACAACTTTTGTTGGCTCCCTAACTTTGATGCAGTCTCGCACGTCGAGCCCACATTTTTCCATGCACATGTCAGCTGATCTGATCAGCAGACTTGTGCTTCTAACAGGCACGGGTGCATCGGAGATCTGCCCATGCCTGTTAACTACACTGTGTGCAGAATAATTAGGCAAATGAGTATTTTGATCACATGATAATTTTTATACATGTTGCCTTACTCCAAGCTGTATAGGCTTGAGAGCCAACTACCAATTAAGTAAATCAGTGATGTGCATCTCTGTAATGAGGAGGGGTGTGCTGTAATAACATCAACACCCTATATAAGGTGTTCTTAATTATTAGGCAACTTCCTTTCCTTTGGCAAAATGGGTCAGAAGAGAGATTTGACAGGCTCTAAAAAGTCCAAAATTGTGAGATAGAAAATACAAGTAGTGGTAATAATAAAGAAAGAAAACCTTTCACAAGCAACGTTCCTGTCCTCCATAGCGCTCCCTCAGACCGTGCCTTTCTCTTGTATTTTCTGCTTCATTTTCCTCAAGTGGGATCCACAGCAGGAGCTGCTTTGTTTGTATGGGTTGGAATCCCAATCGGGATCAGTGGAGGCGCAGGTTTCATCTGACCGGTCACATGACCACTTCATAAGACACAACCCCCTTGGACGGAGAGAGCCATAGCAGCGTCTGGTCTTCAGCCTTGCTTCTAAACCCACGCTGTAACTGAGGTTGTGCAGGGTTGCACAACGTCTACAGGTGAACGGCTACATTATATCCTTACCTTCGGTTCCCTGTAATCCTACACATGCGCTCCTTCTTATCTCTTTACTCAAAATTGTGAGATATCTTGCAGAGGGATGCAGCAGTCTTGAAATTCCCAAACTTTTGAAGAATTGATCACCAAACAATCAAGCGTTTCATGGCAAATAGCCAACAGGGTCACAAGAAGTGTGTTGGGCAAAAAAGGCACAAAATAACTGCCCATGAATTAAGGAAAATCAAGCATGAAGCTGCCAAGATGCCATTTGCCACCAGTTTGGCCATATTTTAGAGCTGCAATGTTACTGGAGTATCAAAAAGCCCAAGGTGTGCCATACTCAGGGACATGGCCAAGGTAAGGAAGGCTGAAAAACGACCACCTTTGAACAAGAAACATATGATAAAACGTCAAGACTGGGCCAAGAAATATCTTAAGACTGATTTTTCAAAGGTTTTATGGACTGATGACATGGGTGTGACTCTTGATGGGCCAGATGGATGGGCCAGAGGCTGGATCAGTAAAGGGCAGAGAGCTCAGACACCAGCAAGGTGGAGGTGGGGTACTGGTATGGGCTGGTATTATCAAAGATGAACTTGTGGGATCTTTTCGGGTTGAGGATGGAGTGAAGCTCAACTACCAGACCTACTGCTAGTTTCTGGAAGACAACTTCTTCAAGTAGTGGTACAGGAAGAAGTCAGTATCGTTCAAGAAAAACATGATTTTCATGCAGGACAATGCTCCATCACATGCATCCAACTACTCCACGGCGTGGCTGGCCAGTAAAGGTCAAAAAGATAAAAAAATAATGACATGGCCCCTTGCTCACCTGATCTGAACCCCATAGAGAACCTGTGGTCTCTCATAAAATGAGATCTAGAGGGAGGGAAAATAGTACACCTCTCAGAACAGTGTCTGGGAGGCTGTAGTGGCTGCTGCACGCAATGTTGATCGTAAATAGATTAAGCAACTGACAGAATCTATGGATGGTAGGCTGTTGAGTTTCGAATTTAGGAGAAAAGACGGTGTGCGAATTACCAGGGATACACCTGTATAACAGTACAAAAAGGTCTTTATTTATAACATAATATGTGGACACAAACATGTTAAAACCACTTAAAAAAGGCATATAGAGCCTATATAAATAATTTTATCCCCTATAAAGGATAAACAACATCCCCCTGGCACAAAAAAGAGGTCACAAGGTTAACCCAATAAGGCTGTAGCTAGTATAAAGGGGATCCTAGTAATGCCGCATTATACTAGATTTAAATGTGTTGGTTGTAAACAGCAGATGTAATTGCCCAAGGTAGTATAACCACCAAGTACCATAGAACACAATAGCAGTACAGGGTATAAACATAGGTAATAACCCAGACAACATCTAGCTAAAAGTGGTATAATCACCAAGTATCATAGATCCCCCAAAGAGATCACAGGGTTAACCTGGTAAGGCTGTAGCTAATACATAGGAGATCCTAGTAATGTAACATCATAATAAATATAGATGTGTTGGTTTAAACGGCAAATGTAATTACCCAGAGTAGTATACCCACCAGGTACCATAGAACATAATAACAGTACAGAGTATCAGCATAGGTAATAACCCAGACAATATAAAGCTGGTAGTGGTATAACCACCAAGTACCATAGATCACAATGACAATGCAAGGTATCAGCATAAGTAAAAGCCCAAACAGCATAAAGCTGATATAAACATGTTAGAATACACAGAAAAATCACTTGCATAGGGTAAAGCTGGTGTCACACTAAGCGACAGCGACAACGACGTCGCTGTTACGTCACCATTTTCGGTGACGTAACAGCGACCTTGTAAGTCGCTGTTATGATCGCTGCTTAGCTGTCAAACAGCAGAAGCAGCGATCATAACGTCGCTGTGCTACATGTTCAGAGAGCAGGGAGCCGCGCTTAGCGCTGGCTCCTTGCTCTCCTAGGTACAGTACACATCGGGTTAATTAACCCGATGTGTGCTGCAGCTACATGTCACAGTGCAGAGAGCAGGGAGCCGCGCGCACTGCTTAGCGCTGGCTCCTTGCTCTCTTTGCTACAGTATGCATCGGGTTAATTACCCGATGCGTACTGCAGCCACATGTCACAGTGCAGGAGCCGGCACTGGCAGCAAGGGCGGAGGCTGGTAACCAGCGTAAACATCGGGTAACCAGGGAAAGGTCTTCCCTTGGTTACCCGATGTTTACGCTGGTTACAGCTTACCGCAGCTGCCAGTGCCGGCTCCTGATCGCTTCATTTCGTCGCTCTCTCGCTGTCACACACAGCGATGTGTGTGTCACAGCGGGAGAGTGACGACCAAAAAATGAAGCTGGACATTCAGCAACGACCGGCGACCTCACAGCAGGGGCTAGGTCGTTGCTGGATGTCACACACAGCGACAGCGACGGGACGTCGCTGCAACGTCACAGAAAATGGTGACGTAGCAGCGACGTCGTTGTCGTCGTCGTTATGTGTGACACCAGCTTAAAGCAATCACCAGATAACAAGGATCATGATATCATTACAAAGTATTACCATAGATAACAGTCGAGGAAATACAAAGACCCCAGGATAACCAGATTACCAGCCCATACTGAGGACACCATATACAGGTTCAGATAATAGCCAGGGTGGAGTAGAAGAGTCCCCACGCGTATCGCTGTCCCCTAGGACAGCTTCATCAGGGGTAGGATGTGCCCACATAGAAAGCTGGGGTTTAAATAACCCAAAACATTAATGTGACAGCTGTTTGAAACCTCACCTGATGGTTGAAAACGCCGCGTTCAGCGTGTGCCCGGCGTCCCGGAAGTCACACGCTCGCTGGCGTCCAATCAGGGAGGGAAAAGAGATTATTGGATATTTTCGGGCACCGCGCATGCGCGGGACTCCGAAAACATGGCGGCCGCCATGTATGGAGATAAATGCTCAAAAGTGCAGTTTTTCAATGAGGCAGGGAATATTACAAATCAGGAATCCCTTATTTTTAAGTCCCCTCTCAGAACATAAGATGGACAAGGAGCAAATTAACCATAAGTTGCCAAGAGCATGGAGAACTGTTTTGTATAGTATCTAGATCACTCGCATTTATAGATCGCTCAAATCTGGGCCCATACAGTTAGGTCCAGAAATATTTGGACAGTGACACAAGTTTTGTTATTTTAGCTGTTTACAAAAACATGTTCAGAAATACAATTATATATATAATATGGGCTGAAAGTGCACACTCCCAGCTGCAATATGAGAGTTTTCACATCCAAATCGGAGAAAGGGTTTAGGAATCATAGCTCTGTAATGCATAGCCTCCTCTTTTTTCAAGGGACCAAAAGTAATTGGACAAGGGACTCTAAGGGCTGCAATTAACTCTGAAGGCGTCTCCCTCGTTAACCTGTAATCAACTAAGTAGTTAAAAGGTCTGGGGTTGATTACAGGTGTGTGGTTTTGCATTTGGAAGCTGTTGCTGTGACCAGACAACATGCGGTCTAAGGAACTCTCAATTGAGGTGAAGCAGAACATCCTGAGGCTGAAAAAAAAGAAAAAATCCATCAGAGAGATAGCAGACATGCTTGGAGTAGCAAAATCAACAGTCGGGTACATTCTGAGAAAAAAGGAATTGACTGGTGAGCTTGGGAACTCAAAAAGGCCTGGGCGTCCACGGATGACAACAGTGGTGGATGATCGCCGCATATTTTCTTTGGTAAAGAAGAACCCGTTCACAACATCAACTGAAGTCCAGAACACTCTCAGTGAAGTAGGTGTATCTGTCTCTAAGTCAACAGTAAAGAGAAGACTCCATGAAAGTAAATACAAAGGGTTCACATCTAGATGCAAACCATTCATCAATTCCAAAAATATACAGGCCAGAGTTAAATTTGCTGAAAAACACCTCATGAAGCCAGCTCAGTTCTGGAAAAGTATTCTATGGACAGATGAGACAAAGATCAACCTGTACCAGAATGATGGGAAGAAAAAAGTTTGGAGAAGAAAGGGAACGGCACATGATCCAAGGCACACCACATCCTCTGTAAAACATGATGGAGGCAACGTGATGGCATGGGCATGCATGGCTTTCAATGGCACTGGGTCACTTGTGTTTATTGATGACATAACAGCAGACAAGAGTAGCCGGATGAATTCTGAAGTGTAAGGGGATATACTTTCAGCCCAGATTCAGCCAAATGCCGCAAAGTTGATCGGACGGCGCTTTATAGTACAGATGGACAATGACCCCAAGCATACAGCCAAAGCTACCCAGGAGTTCATGAGTGCAAAAAAGTGGAACATTCTGCAATGGCCAAGTCAATCACCAGATCTTAACCCAATTGAGCATGCATTTCACTTGCTCATATCCAGACTTAAGACGGAAAGACCCACAAACAAGCAAGACCTGAAGGCTGCAGCTGTAAAGGCCTGGCAAAGCATTAAGAAGGAGGAAACCCAGCGTTTGGTGATGTCCATGGGTTCCAGACTTAAGGCAGTGATTGCCTCCAAAGGATTCGCAACAAAATATTGAAAATAAAAATATTTTGTTTGGGTTTGGTTTATTTGTCCAATTACTTTTGACCTCCTAAAATGTGGAGTGTTTGTAAAGAAATGTCTACAATTCCTACAATTTCTATCAGATATTTTTGTTCAAACCTTCAAATTAAACGTTACAATCTGCACTTGAATTCTGTTGTAGAGGTTTCATTTCAAATCCAATGTGGTGGCATGCAGAGCCCAACTCGCGAAAATTGTGTCACTGTCCAAATATTTCTGGACCTAACTGTATAGTCTGGAAATTAATTTAATTATAATAGATATAATATGCATATAATGAAATCATCAGGGAAGCTCCCCAATTTATGGAATATGGAACCCCCCCAACATATAATCTGCATACAAAATATTTTATTTTATTTTTCCTTCTTTCCAAGGCCCAGACTAAAGAGAGCCACAGATGCGAAGTAAATCACTTATGGAGTTCCCAACACAAACCAGGATAAGCCAGAGTCCCAAACAGAGGGAAAGAATCACCTCTGTTTGTAAAATCCCGTAAATAAAAGATCCTCATTTATACCAGATGGGGCAAGACAATCTAGTTGGAAAATCCAGGCTGATTCACATCTAAGAAGATCCAAGGTGGTATTACCACCTCTAATATTAACTTTGATTTTTTCCAGTCCAAGGATCCTTATATTCGAAGTCCGCCCGCCATGTTCCTTCAAAAAGTGCATGGCCACTGATGATATGGTTTTTCCTTTTTCAAGATCCACTTTCGCTGTTCCAATAGTAGATAGGTGCTGCTGTATCCGTTTCCGAAGCTCCTGTCCAGTTTGTCCAACATATATTTTGGGGCATCCGCAAATCAGTCCATAGACCAAATTCCTTGTCCTACAGTTGAAAAAACCCCGAGGACTCTGTAAAGATGGAAACATGGTACAAAAAATTAGGTCTCTTGCTATCATGAGGGGACAAATACTGCAATTACCGCATGGATAAGAGCCTTCAACAGAAAACCCCCCATCTGTTCTTTTTGTGGGTCTGCAGAAGTGACTGGCTGTAAGACAATCCTTAAGGTTTCTAGCCCTCCTGGCCACCATACCCGGTACATCAGAAATGTGTTTAGTGAGGGCTTGTTCACTTTGCAGGATCCCCCAATTTTTCTGCAATATACGGCGTAACTCCGACCACTGATTATTATACACCGTAATGATACTGGTCTTTTGTTCTGCTCTAGTTTGATCTTGTTTGACCAATACATCTCTCCTATCCCTAGAAGCAGAATGTTGAAAAGCCTGAGAGATTACCTTTTTAGGATATCCTCTTGCCAAGAATCTTTTAGTCAGATCATGAGATTGTGCGTAGAAATCTTCCTCCTTACTGCAATTTCTTCGAAGGCGTAAGAATTGACCCTTCGGAATTTCCCTACGTTGGTGCGCTGGTTGGAAACTTGAATAGTGCAAAAGACTATTAACTGATGTCGGCTTCCGGAAAAGGTCCATTACGATTCTTGAGTTCAACACGGAAACCTTCAAATCCAGAAAATCAACTGTAGTAAGTGATAGATGGGATGTGAGAAAAATATTGAGTGAGTTGTTATTCAATTCCGTAATGATCTCCTCACAGTCCCCCCACGACCCAGTCCATAGCATGAAGACATCATCCAGATTTCTAAACCACCTGTAAACGTGTCTTCCATAGTTGGTCATAATCCGGACTCTCGTCTTCTCCTCAATAGCACTGATCTCATACCCAGACAAGTTGATAATTTTCAAATTACCTCCATTACTGTTGTTATCCACTATTTCCTTTTCCGGTTCCCCCCGTTTGTGGGGTGACCAAGCCATTCTCCTTATTCCACTTCTGAGGTTTATGCCCCCTCCTTCTGCCCCTCCTGTGTCGTTTTCTAGATCGCTTAGATCCGAAGATAAAAAATCTTCACTGGATGAAGCCTGATTGGTGGTATTAGGGATATGGGACTCCTGTCTCCTATTTCTTGATTTAGACCTACTGTTGCCCTTATGATTCCACTTATATACTTCTCCCATCTGGAGATCTTTCTGATCCCTAGCCAATTTACTCTTTTTCCTCCTAATGATCTCTTTTTCAAATTGATCAATAATACCTTTTAGTTTGGTCTGAAAAGGGCCCACCAAAGTGGCTTGATCAAAGTTTTTCAGTTTGGTTTCCCCAGTAGTAATTTCTTCCTTGATAGAAACAAGAAGCTCCTGATCATGCTTAATAAGCATATCCAAAATAATAACAGAGCATTTGGTTAGACCTGCCTCCCAAGTTTTCCTAAATTCAGGATCTGTCTCCCAGGCAGGGAAAATCTGGACTCTCAGTCCCCTTGGAGTAATGCCCAATCTTTTGTAATGCTCCAAACTTTTTAGGTTATACCATACTTTAGTCAAATTTTTATGTTGCTTAATCAATTCAGCACTGAGCTTATCAAACCCATTCTCATTACTTACAATATTATTAGTCTGATCAAGGGTACAAACATCAAAAACATCCACAGTTCGATGGGACCAAGAATTAATCCTTTCCTCCAAATTCATAACTGCTGTCAAAAAAGACCCGAGTCTATGGTTTAAAGATAAATATCTAATAGATAATCGGTGTGCCAACACTCCAGAAAAACACCCCAAAGGGAGGTGTTATAAAGCACAAATTGATAGAGAAGGGGGGAGGGCACCACCTGACGCATATTAATGATCCATAAATAGAGATAACCAGGGATCACCTTAACACACCTAATTTTGGACATAGAATTTAGGAGAAAAGACGGTGTGCGAATTACCAGGGATACACCTGTATAACAGTACAAAAAGGTCTTTATTTATAACATAATATGTGGACACAAACATGTTAAAACCACTTAAAAAAGGCATATAGAGCCTATATAAATCATTTTATCCCCTATAAAGGATAAACAACATCCCCCTGGCACAATAAAGAGGTCACAAGGTTAACCCAATACGGCTGTAGCTAGTACAAAGGGGATCCTAGTAATGCCGCATTATACTAGATTTAAATGTGTTGGTTGTAAACAGCAGATGTAATTGCCCAAGGTAGTATAACCACCAAGTACCATAGAACACAATAGCAGTACAGGGTATAAACATAGGTAATAACCCAGACAACGTCTAGCTAATAGTGGTATAATCACCAAGTATCATAGATCCCCCAAAGAGATCACAGGGTTAACCTGGTAAGGCTGTAGCTAATACATAGGAGATCCTAGTAATGTAACATCATAATAAATATAGATGTGTTGGTTTAAACGGCAAATGTAATTACCCAGAGTAGTATACCCACCAGGTACCATAGAACATAATAACAGTACAGAGTATCAGCATAGGTAATAACCCAGACAATATAAAGCTGGTAGTGGTATAACCACCAAGTACCATAGATCACAATGACAATGCAAGGTATCAGCATAAGTAAAAGCCCAAACAGCATAAAGCTGATATAGACATGTTAGAATACACAGAAAAATCACTTGCATAGGGTAAAGCAATCACCAGATAACAAGGATCATGATATCATTACAAAGTATTAGCATAGATAACAGCCGAGGAAATACAGAAAGCCATGGAACCCATAGGGTGTAGGGGCGACATGACAGCCCGGAGGGTAGGGAGTTGATGGGGTTAAACAGTGTTGGTTCGTTTAACAATGAGGAAAAGAAGGTGATTGGTTAGGGGGTGGAGTGTGGTGGAAGGAAAGGAGGGAGCTTTATGGTGTATATAGGAGGTGGGAGTCCATTACCTCCTCTTGCATTTCCTGGATGACAGCTTGGACGGGCTGGGGAACCTCCATCATGACATCCAGCACGATGGATCCGGACATCGCAGATCTGCAGCTTGGACGGGCTGGGGAACCTCCATCATGATGTCCTGAGGAATCCTCGGATCTGGTCAGCATGGCGGTGCAGGGCGCCCAGGTAGTGCAGTCCTACACCCAGGCTGCCTGGGTGTCTCCTCGGCACCTTCCCCTCCCCCCCCCTCTTTGCTGTAGTGCTGGCAGTTTCAGGACTCGCCGGGGTCTTTTGGGGAAGGTGGGGGTGAGGAGGACAACGTGAGAGCCCCCACTCCCGTGGGGACCCTCCGCAGCTGGGTGGGCAGCGGTAGCTTGCAGCGCCCGCTCTGGCTGTCGGGAGGAATCTCCTGCAGGGCCGCGACGGCCGAAAAGGGGGCGTGTCCAGCCCGGGGGCCTACTTCCGGTGTGAGGCCTCAGGCTGGATTTTTTTGAGCGATGCAGCCGCTCCCGGCAGGGAGCGCGCCCAGAGGCGGTGGATGGACAACACCCCCCCCTCCCTCCGCGGGGGGGCGGAGGACGGCTGCCTACAGGGTCACCTCACCTGTGTGGCTTGGATTATTGGGACCGGAGGACTGGGCGCAGAAGGCGGCGGCGAGGAGGAGACAGGAGGCGCCTGCAGGGTCACCTCACCTGTGTGGCTGGATTATCGGGACCGGAGGACTGGGCGCAGTAGGCGGCGGCGAGGAGGAGACAGGAGGCGCCTGCAGGGTCACCTCACCTGTGTGGCTGGATCATCGGGACCGGAGGACTGGGCGCAGCAGGTGGCGACGAGGAGGAGACAGGAGGCCTGCTGTCTATCCTGGAGCAGGCATTGGGACAAGGGTGCAGCTCTCATCAGTAGTGGCTTCCCCCAGGAGGGGAGCGCCCAGCATTGTGGAGGCGACAATCGGCCCAAACAGGGCATGTGGACACGGTGCTCCTGGCGTCATGGGGCGAACCCGGCGGGCATTCGGTGCCTGCAGCTTGAGGGACTGTCCCGGGATCAGCGACGGACGACTGGCGAAAAGGACGGTGACGGCTGATCTGAGGGCGTCCTCTGGAGGCAGCCTGGCGCGGTAATCAATTTAAGTTTCAGACTTTTTGTAGTGGTGGGGGGACAGTCGCTGTAGTGGAGTAGTGTCTGGAGATATGGGTAGCAGCTGGGGGGGTTTGGAGCATGTGGTTAGTTCATAGGTCGGTTGGTTGTTCTGGAGGCCAGGGGCAGAGTTACGGACTGGGTGGTCTCATGGCAGCGGGGCCGTGAGGGTGCAGGTGGCGTCAGGTCCGGTGGTTACAGTTGCAGGTTGGGGATGGCGAGGTTCGGCGTTTACCGCAGTTTAGGTCTTGTGAGACTTGGTTAAGGGGGCTGATGATTGCGGCACATGTGAGCGGGTGAGACGGCGCAGTTATTGAAGGTTTGCTGGGGTGTTTCATTATTAATCTTCTGATGCATGGTGGTTCTTATTGGATGAATTATGGTGGGTAAGGTAAAGGGGCGAGGGGTCCCGCGGTATGGTGTGTTCGAGGAGTTTTCAGGGGGTTTTTGTGAGTGATGTGTAGGTGCGGGGCCCCGGTATGGCGCGAGGGTTGCTGTGGATAAGTGAATAAAGTAGAGCGGAAATGTAGGAGAAGGTGAAGTGTTGGTTGCTGTAATGGGTTTGTAGGTTTGCAACCGCATCAATGGTAACATGGGGTTAATTTGTGGCTAGTCAGCATGTTATCCCATTGTGGAGGTTGGTGCTGGCAGGAATGTTGAGTCCAGCGTGACTGAATTGGTGTTAATGTAGGTGCTGGGCAGCTTTGGGCTGCTGTGGGTGAACTCGGTTAATCAGCAATGGTGGGCTGCGGACGGAATAATGGAGTTCTTCGGACAGCCGTGATTACGGGTGGGGACTATGCGAGTTATGGTTTGGACTAGAGGATTGGGTACTTGTGGTGCATAGAGTGTAAGTCGGATAGCTTAGGGCCATCTGGTATTATTGGGTGTTTTGCATGGGTGGACTCCTGGAATCTGTGGGCTGGTGGAGTCTATTTAATATTCATATACAATTTAAAAAAAAAAAAAAAAAAGGAATGCTTGGCCCGGTGGTAGGTATGGGCATCTGGGTAAGGGTTTGCTTAGGGAGTCGTGGTGCTCCGGTCTCACGGCACGAAGGTATTTGGTTTGAAGGTGCAGTTGTGCGTTACGGGAAAATGGTGGTACGCCCCACGGTGGTCGGCTTTGAGCGGATACTATGGTGTGGCCAAGGTTTTAATTTATCTTGGGGTGTAATATGAGAGCTCAAAGGGGGTTGCGTGTCACAAGGTTTTCCTTGAGATCGAAAGGCCCGGACATGGTGTTTGCTAAAGTTGTGTCTCCTGATGCCCATAGTTGCATATGGAGTCAATCGGGCCAGTGGTGTGGCTGCAATTTTCCGGTGGGCATTGTAGTACAGGGAGCTTGTCGTGGTCCAGTTTGCAGAGGCAAGCGGACTATGCATTATGGTTGGAGGTGTTGTTGGGGACCTTGGGATCGAAGGTAATGCTTCAATATCTTCGACTCCCTGTAAGGGGTACAGGGCGATGGTTGCGGTTGTTTTGTTTTTTGAGGCCGTGTTAATTTTGGGGTGGAGCATGGTTCTGTTAGGCCGTGTGGGCCTCGTTGAAATTAAGTGGGCCTGATTTCGGATGAAGAAGGTCCATTAGTGTGGTAGTTGAGTATGTGGGAAGATTTTGGGATTTTCTGGGGAAGACAGCTCGAGCCTCTGTTGTTGTCAGAGGGTGTGATGGCGGAATAAATCGGTCAGGGGAGACCAGTAGTGATATTTGGCTCTGGGGAAGCTGCAAGGTCAGCTGTAGGGGAAATTTCAAGGCTATGGATTGCAGTCGTTTTACAGCGGGGTTTCACTTTAGCGGTTTCCTGGGAGAACTAGGTTTGGGGTGCGAAGTGACCCAGTAGCATAAGCAGTGTGAATGTCATCCTGTTGTTGTATCTCAACCCCAGTGGTGGTTTAATTCAGCTGGAGACAGGAGGAGGACTGACTGTACAGGGTGACTGTACAGTGGTTCTTTGGTCGGTACTGGGGAGGACGATGGTACAGTCGGTACTGCATTTAATTGGTTATAATAAGGCCAGCGGGGCATGGTGTGGATTCCGGTATAGTTTGGGAGCTTGTGGCATGATGGGCCTGAGTGGCCGTCAGAGGGACCCGGTGGCTCCTGCCACCAAGGATCATGGGAGTGCGGTGCAGTAAGGTGGACTGGGTACGCTGGATGGTGCATATATGGGATGCTCAGAGTTTAAGTGATAGATGGAAAGGTTTTAATGGTTGGTTTGGCTTGCAAGTTGGGGGAGCAAGCGTTGGGTGTGTGGGGGTCCAGGCCACGCAAGGTGTCACGTGGCCTGTTCTGTGGCGGGGGTAGGTCTGGTCCAGAGGCGGTTTAACGGATAATGTTATTTGATTGGAGAGTCACTTGTAGGATATAGTGGCTCCGGTTACAAGGATCTTGCAGGCATGGGTCCTGCAAGGTGGGGGGTATTGATCCGTAGGTGATTCATACCTCATCTCCGGCCCGGTGTGTGTTGCGGCCAGGGATCATGTTTTGGTGGTGGAAGGTGGTTTCTGGACCGGGCCTACCCAGGGTTACGTATTGTATTACGTACTGTATTATTATTATTATGGTATTACCTATTGTTAAATGTTGGGGACGCCCGTTGGACGGCGCCCCCTTGTGTTAGTGTGTAAACAATAGGCAATAAAGGGCTGCTGTGGCCATTTTTTACCAAGTCGCAAGCAGTGTCCGTGTATTATTGATACCGGGTAAGGGTAATTGGGAATAATATAGGAATCAACGACCGGAAAATCCCTCCTGGAAATGTCAAGAAAGCCATGGAACCCATAGGGTGTAGGGGCGACATGACAGCCCGGAGGGTAGGGAGTTGATGGGGTTAAACAGTGTTGGTTCGTTTAACAATGAGGAAAAGAAGGTGATTGGTTAGGGGGTGGAGTATGGTGGAAGGAAAGGAGGGAGCTTTATGGTGTATATAGGAGGTGGGAGTCCATTACCTCCTCTTGCATTTCCTGGATGACAGCTTCCCACCCACCCTCCCTTCTATTGTGTATTGTTATTATTGGTGTGTTTATATGCATGTATAGTTATTCAATTTTTAGAGCCATTACAACAAAAAAAAAAAAAAGAGAAAAGAAAGGATTGGAGGAAGTGTCGTGTATAAAATAATAATAATAAAAAAAAAAAAAAAAAAAACGAAACAAAAGAGATTTCTATGTGGATTGTGATGTATATTGTCATTTGGGATTCTTGTAAGTGGGTGAATAAGATGGGGGTAATGTGGGAATATATGTATATGTATATGATGTGTATGATGTATATGTGTATGGTCAGCATAAATAATGGGGATTATGTCCTTTGTCACAGCAGCGGGGGTAGGTCTGGTCCAGAGGAGCTCTAATTGTTACTGGTGTTTGGATGGAGAGCCACTGGGGAAGGTACAGTGGCTCCGGTTACTGGTGACCTGCAGGTACAAGGTTGTCTGCAGGGAGGAGGTATTGCTCCGTTGGTGATCAATGCCTTATGTATGGGTCAGGGTTGTTGCCAAGGATTATATATTAAGGAGTTGATGGTTGCCAGGGAGTCACAGGTGGCTATAGTGCCCCAGGTGATAGGTAATTGAAAGTACGGGTGTTTTTGGTTTGGGTAAGGGTATTACTCCTTTGGTGACTTTTACCTCATTTAAATATGGGACCATTGTTATGGTCAGTGATCCATTTTGGTGAAATGGTAATCGCAGGAGGAGTCACTGGTTGGGGTCATGGTTCTGGATCCAAGTGCAGTGCAAGCACGTGGTTCTGCAAGGCATAGGGGTTTTGATCCGTAGGTGATTAATACCTCTTATCTCTGGGCTAGTTGCAGCCGGGGATGTTGTTGGATTAAAGTCGCTAACGGGCTTTAAGGTTTTTGAGGTCACAGTTACTGTTATGCACATGGGGGATTGATCCGTAGGTGATTGATGCCTCATATCTCTGGGCTGGAGGTTGCAGCCGGGGATAATATTGAGTTGGAGGTAAAGAGGAATGTAAGGTTTTGAGACACGGTTGATACTTGATGCTACTTGGGGGGGTTTTAATCCGTAGGTGATTAATGCCCCCATCTCTGGGTCGGTGTGTTGCGGCCAGGGATCGTGTTTCTGACAGTTGTGTGATTTGAAGGGTCACTTGTAGGATATAGTGGCTTTGGTTACAGGGATCTTGCAGGCATGGGGTCCTGCAAGGTTGGGGTATTGATCCGTAGGTGATTAATGCCTCGTATCTCTGGGTCGGTGTGTTGCGGCCAGGGATCGTGTTTTTCTGACGGTTTGTGTGATTGAAGAGTCACTTGCGGAATACAGTGGCTTTGGTTACAGGGATCTTGCAGGCATGGGGTCCTGCAAGGTTGGGGTATTGATCCGTAGGTGATTAATGCCTCGTATCTCTGGGTCGGTGTGTTGCGGCCAGGGATTGTGTTCTGGTGGTGGAGTATGGCTTCTGGACCGGACTTATGGCGGGGGTAGGTCTGGTCCAGAGGCGGTTTAACGGATAATGTTATTTGATTGGAGAGTCACTTGTAGGATATAGTGGCTCCGGTTACAAGGATCTTGCAGGCATGGGTCCTGCAAGGTGGGGGGTATTGATCCGTAGGTGATTCATACCTCATCTCCGGCGCGGTGTGTGTTGCGGCCAGGGATCATGTTTTGGTGGTGGAAGGTGGTTTCTGGACCGGGCCTACCCAGGGTTACGTATTGTATTACGTACTGTATTATTATTATTATGGTATTACCTATTGTTAAATGTTGGGGACGCCCGTTGGACGGCACCCCCTTGTGTTAGTGTGTAAACAATAGGCAATAAAGGGCTGCTGTGGCCATTTTTTACCAAGTCGCAAGCAGTGTCCGTGTATTATTGATACCGGGTAAGGGTAATTGGGAATAATATAGGAATCAACGACCGGAAAATCCCTCCTGGAAATGTCAAAAGACCCCAGGATAACCAGATTACCAGCCCATACTGAGGACACCATATACAGGTTCAGATAATAGCCAGGGTGGAGTAGAAGAGTCCCCACGCGTATCGCTGTCCCCTAGGACAGCTTCATCAGGGGTAGGATGTGCCCACATAGAAAGCTGGGGTTTAAATAACCCAAAACATTAATGTGACAGCTGTTTGAAACCTCACCTGATGGTTGAAAACGCCGCGTTCAGCGTGTGCCCGGCGTCCCGGAAGTCACACGCTCGCTGGCGTCCAATCAGGGAGGGAAAAGAGATTATTGGATATTTTCGGGCACCGCGCATGCGCGGGACTCCGAAAACATGGCGGCCGCCATGTATGGAGACAAATGCTCAAAAGTGCCGTTTTTCAATGAGGCAGGGAATATTACAAATCAGGAATCCCTTATTTTTAAGTCCCCTCTCAGAACATAAGATGGACAAGGAGCAAATTAACCATAAGTTGCCAAGAGCATGGAGAACTGTTTTGTATAGTATCTAGATCACTCGCATTTATAGATCGCTCAAATCTGGGCCCATATAGTCTGGAAATTAATTTAATTATAATAGATATAATATGCATATAATGAAATCATCAGGGAAGCTCCCCAATTTATGGAATATGGAACCCCCCCAACATATAATCTGCATACAAAATATTTTATTTTATTTTTCCTTCTTTCCAAGGCCCAGACTAAAGAGAGCCACAGATGCGAAGTAAATCACTTATGGAGTTCCCAACACAAACCAGGATAACCCAGAGTCCCAAACAGAGGGAAAGAATCACCTCTGTTTGTAAAACCCCGTAAATAAAAGATCCTCATTTATACCAGATGGGGCAAGACAATCTAGTTGGAAAATCCAGGCTGATTCACATCTAAGAAGATCCAAGGTGGTATTACCACCTCTAATATTAACTTTGATTTTTTCCAGTCCAAGGATCTTTATATTCGAAGTCCGCCCGCCATGTTCCTTCAAAAAGTGCATGGCCACTGATGATATGGTTTTTCCTTTTTCAAGATCCACTTTCGCTGTTCCAATAGTAGATAGGTGCTGCTGTATCCGTTTCCGAAGCTCCTGTCCAGTTTGTCCAACATATATTTTGGGGCATCCGCAAATCAGTCCATAGACCAAATTCCTTGTCCTACAGTTGAAAAAACCCCGAGGACTCTGTAAAGATGGAAACATGGTACAAAAAATTAGGTCTCTTGCTATCATGAGGGGACAAATACTGCAATTACCGCATGGATAAGAGCCTTCAACAGAAAAACCCCCATCTGTTCTTTTTGTGGGTCTGCAGAAGTGACTGGCTGTAAGACAATCCTTAAGGTTTCTAGCCCTCCTGGCCACCATACCCGGTACATCAGAAATGTGTTTAGTGAGGGCTTGTTCACTTTGCAGGATCCCCCAATTTTTCTGCAATATACGGCGTAACTCCGACCACTGATTATTATACACCGTAATGATACTGGTCTTTTGTTCTGCTCTAGTTTGATCTTGTTTGACCAATACATCTCTCCTATCCCTAGAAGCAGAATGTTGAAAAGCCTGAGAGATTACCTTTTTAGGATATCCTCTTGCCAAGAATCTTTTAGTCAGATCATGAGATTGTGCGTAGAAATCTTCCTCCTTACTGCAATTCTTTCGAAGGCGTAAGAATTGACCCTTCGGAATTCCCCTACGTTGGTTCGCTGGGTGGAAACTTGAATAGTGCAAAAGACTATTAACTGATGTCGGCTTCCGGAAAAGGTCCATTACGATTCTTGAGTTCAACACGGAAACCTTCAAATCCAGAAAATCAACTGTAGTAAGTGATAGATGGGATGTGAGAAAAATATTGAGTGAGTTGTTATTCAATTCCGTAATGAACTCCTCACAGTCCCCCCACAACCCAGTCCATAGCATGAAGACATCATCCAGATATCTAAACCACCTGTAAACGTGTCTTCCATAGTTGGTCATAATCCGGACTCTCGGCTCCTCCCACCATCCAAGAAATAGTAATATTAGAGGTGGTAATACCACCTTGGATCTTCTTAGATGTGAATCAGCCTGGATTTTCCAACTAGATTGTCTTGCCCCATCTGGTATAAATGAGGATCTTTTATTTACGGGGTTTTACAAACAGAGGTGATTCTTTCCCTCTGTTTGGGACTCTGGGTTATCCTGGTTTGTGTTGGGAACTCCATAAGTGATTTACTTCGCATCTGTGGCTCTCTTTAGTCTGGGCCTTGGAAAGAAGGAAAAATAAAATAAAATATTTTGTATGCAGATTATATGTTGGGGGGGTTCCATATTCCATAAATTGGGGAGCTTCCCTGATGATTTCATTATATGCATATTATATCTATTAAAATTAAATTAATTTCCAGACTATATGGGCCCAGATTTGAGCGATCTATAAATGCGAGTGATCTAGATACTATACAAAACAGTTCTCCATGCTCTTGGCAACTTATGGTTAATTTGCTCCTTGTCCATCTTATGTTCTGAGAGGGGACTTAAAAATAAGGGATTCCTGATTTGTAATATTCCCTGCCTCATTGAAAAACGGCACTTTTGAGCATTTGTCTCCATACATGGCGGCCGCCATGTTTTCGGAGTCCCGCGCATGCGCGGTGCCCGAAAATATCCAATAATCTCTTTTCCCTCCCTGATTGGACGCCAGCGAGCGTGTGACTTCCGGGACGCCGGGCACACGCTGAACGCGGCGTTTTCAACCATCAGGTGAGGTTTCAAACAGCTGTCACATTAATGTTTTGGGTTATTTAAACCCCATCTTTCTATGTGGGCACATCCTACCCCTGATGAAGCTGTCCTAGGGGACAGCGATACGCGTGGGGACTCTTCTACTCCACCCTGGCTATTATCTGAACCTGTATATGGTGTTCTCAGTATGGGCTGGTAATCTGGTTATCCTGGGGTCTTTGTATTTCCTCGGCTGTTATCTATGCTAATACTTTGTAATGATATCATGATCCTTGTTATCTGGTGATTGCTTTACCCTATGCAAGTGATTTTTCTGTGTATTCTAACATGTCTATATCAGCTTTATGCTGTTTGGGCTTTTACTTATGCTGATACCTTGCATTGTCATTGTGATCTATGGTACTTGGTGGTTATACCACTACCAGCTTTATATTGTCTGGGTTATTACCTATGCTGATACTCTGTACTGTTATTATGTTCTATGGTACCTGGTGGGTATACTACTCTGGGTAATTACATTTGCCGTTTAAACCAACACATCTATATTTATTATGATGTTACATTACTAGGATCTCCTATGTATTAGCTACAGCCTTACCAGGTTAACCCTGTGATCTCTTTGGGGGATCTATGATACTTGGTGATTATACCACTACTAGCTAGACGTTGTCTCGGTTATTACCTATGTTTATACCCTGTACTGCTATTGTGTTCTATGGTACTTGGTGGTTATACTACCTTGGGCAATTACATCTGCTGTTTACAACCAACACATTTAAATCTAGTATAATGCGGCATTACTAGGATCCCCTTTGTACTAGCTACAGCCTTATTGGGTTAACCTTGTGACCTCTTTATTGTGCCAGGGGGAAGTTGTTTATCCTTTATAGGGGAAAAAATGATTTATATAGGCTCTATATGCCTTTTTTAAGTGGTTTTAACATGTTTGTGTCCACATATTATGTTATAAATAAAGACCTTTTTGTACTGTTATACAGGTGTATCCCTGGTAATTTGCACACCGTCTTTTCTCCTAAATTCTATGTCCAAAATTAGGTGTGTTAAGGTGATCCCTGGTTATCTCTATTTATGGATCATTAATATCCGTCAGGTGGTGCCCTCCCCCCTTCTCTATCAGGCTGTTGAGTTTCATCATAAAGAAAGGTGGCTATATTGGTCACTAATTTTTGGGGGTTTTGTTTTTGCATGTCAGAAATGTTTATTTCTAAGTGAGATGGGAATATATTTCGTTTTTGTTAAGTTGCCTAATAATTCTGCACAGTAATAGTTACCTTCAAAAACAGATATCCTCCTAAGATAGCCAAATCTAAGAAAAACCCACTCCAACTTCCAAAAATATTAAGCTTTGATATTTGAGTTTTTTTGGTTGATTGAGAACATACCGTAATTGTTCATCAATAATGAAAAAAAAATCCTCTAAAATACAACTTGCCTAATAATTCTGCACACTGTGTAGTTAAAGTTAACACAAGCTGTCTGGGAGTATGCTAATTCTCACACCTTTCGATGGCCTAGGGACATAATTGTGGGTGCCGATGGATTGTCATGACAGCCAGGGATCATCTCATGACCCCAGTGTCTGTCATGACAAACTTCCTGTGAATACCGGCTGTGAGCGGTATTCATAGGAAGTCAGCAATACTGCTGTACACAGTAGTGCTGATGTTTTGCTCTGAACAGCACAATTGACTGGATGACCGCAGCTTTAAGCCCACTAAGTGAACTGTGTGAAAAGTGAGAAATAATATTTTTTAAAAAAATATTTACAAAAAACATTTTGCAACACAGAAAATAAAACAATAAAAAAATAAACATATTTGGTATTGCTACTTTCATAAATGCCCAATCTATCAAAATATAAAAAAAATTAATCCAGTTGGTGAAGGACGTAATGAGAAAAAAGTAAAAATTACAGGTTTTTTGGTCACCACATCATTGCATTAAAATGCAATTAGAGCCGATTAGAGATGAGCCATGTTCGAGGTTCGCCAGTTTCATGTTTGGGTGATTTTGGGGGGGTGTTCGAGATCGAACTCGAACTTGAGCTTTTTGCTTTTTGTTTGATCACCATAAACGTGGCTTTTCACAGTAAGGCTATGTGCACACGTTGCTATCTGCATGCGCCCTGCATCCCCAGCACAATCCCTCTCCCTTTCTTACACACTGATCACGGGCGCCTCGCTCCACGTCAGTCACAAATCTGCGGTGTCTTTTCCTCTTTAGAAAATGGCTGCTGCTTCATTAGTCTATTAGTTATTCCGTGCTTTCCCCGCCCACCAGCGCCTATGATTGGTTGCAGTCAGACACGTCCCCAAGCTGAGTTACAGCTTTGTCACTGCAACCAATCACAGCCGCCAGAGAGCAGGTCTATATCGTGCAGTAAAATAAATAAATAATAATAAAAAAAAAAATGCAGTTCCCCCCATATTTGATACCAGCCAGGATAAAGCCACACGGCTGGAGGCTGGTATTGTCAGGATGGAGAGCGCCATGGTATGGGGAGCCCTCCAACCTAACAATATCACCCAGCAGCCAGCCAGAATAGCTGCATACATTAGATGCGACAGACCTGGGGGACTCCACCTAGCTCATCCCAAAATGCCCTGGTGCGGTGGCAATCAGGGTAATAATGAGTCTAATCATGCCAGGTGTCTCGCAGAGATACCGTCCATGATTAAACTTAAAGTGAAAGTAAAGAAACACACACACCGAAAAATCCTTTATTTGGAATAAAAGACAAAAAATCACCCTCTTTCACACCTTTATTAACCCACAAATAACCCTCTAGGTCCGACGTAATCCACACGACACTGTCAGTTCTGCTACAGAACATGAGTGCTCTATCAGCTCCAAGTAGCAATTAAGTGAATCACGTGGTCAGCTGAGACTTCAACTATCCAGATTTCAAGATTACCAAATTACTGCCTTCCTTTATCATAAGAGGCAGTAGCTGAGTAGATAGAGTGCTCACCTATGAAGCATGAGGTTGTGAGTTCTAGTCCTGATAAAGAATTTATTTTTTTAATTATAATTTAATTATGCACTGAGGGGAGGAGCCGGACATCAGCTGTGAGCTCTCTTTCTCTCCATTCTCTCTCTCCTTTCTTTCTCTTCTCTCTCTTCTTTCTCTCTTTCTCTCTCTCTTCTTTCTCTCTTTCTCTCTCTCTTCTTTCTCTCTTTCTCTCTTTTCTTTCTCTTTCTCTCTATCTTCTTTCTCTCTTTCTCTCTCTCCTTTCTCTCTCTCTCTCCTTTCTCTTTCTCCTTTCTCTCTCTCTCTCCTTTCTTTCTCTCTCTCCTTTCTCTCTTTCCTTTCTTTCTCTCTCTATCTCTTTCTCTCTCTCTTTCTCTCCTTTCTCTCTCTCTTTTATTTCTCTCCTTTCTCTCTCTACTTTCTTTCTCTCCTTTCTCTCTCTCTTCTTTCTCTCTCCTCTCTCTCTCTTCTCTCTCTCTCTTCTTTCTCTCTCTCTCTCTTTCTCTCTCTCTTCTTTCTCTCTCTCTCTTTCTCAGACCTGGCAATGATCAGCTGAAGCGGTCACCTGACGGAATCAGCTGACACTATAAGTCGAGCGGTGAGGCCGGCTTTTTACCGGCCGGCCGGATAAACTATCAGCTGATGCCGTTGGACAGGAGTCTGCACTGAAGTGTGTAGTTTTTGTTTGTTTTTTTGCATTGATGCATCAGCTGATTGTATAAAAGCCGTTTATACAATCAGCTGCTGTGTCATGTGATTCAGGCCCTTGAACCTGACACATCATCTGTTCGCTTCACCTTCCAGCAAATCGATCAGATGATATTGGATCCAGATTGGACGGCGCGGGACCCTTGACCCAGGATTACTGCGTAGGGGGGATCTTTATTTCAATAAAGATGGAGTCACTAATTGTGTTGTGTTTTATTTATAATAAAAATATTTTTCTGTGTGTTGTGGTTTTTTTTACCAGTACTAGAACACCAATCATGACACCATGAATTTCGGGCTTAGGGCCAGTTGATAATATACAGCTATCCCCAACCCCATTATTACCCAGTGAGCCACCCGTCACCAGGGCAGCTGGAAGAGTTGGTTACAGCGCTAGAAGATGGCGCTTCTATGAAAGCGCCTTTTCTGGGGTGGCTGCGGACTGCAATTGACAGCAGAGGAGGGGCCCAGAAAGCTCAGGTTAGCCTGTACTGTGGATTCCAATCCCCAGCTGCCCAGTTGTACCTGGCTGGACACCATAATAAGGTGAAGCCCATGTCATTTGTTTTTTAATTATTTCATGTAATAAGTGAAATAATTAAAAAAAACGGGCTTCCCTATATTTTTGGTTCCCAGCCGGGTACAAATAGGCAGCTGGGGGTTGGGGGCAGCCCGTAGGTGCCTGCTGTACCTGGCTAGCATACAAAAACATGGCGAAGCCCACGCCATTTGTTTTTTAATTATTTCATGAAATTCATGAAATAATTAATAAAAAAGGGCTTCCCTATATTTTTGGTTCCCAGCCGGGTACAAATAGGCAGCTGGGGGTTGGGGGCAGCCCGTAGGTGCCTGCTGTACCTGGCTAGCATACAAAAATATGGCAAAGCCCACGTCATTTGTTTTTTAATTATTTCATGAAATTCATGAAATAATTAATAAAAAAGTGCTTCCCTATATTTTTGGTTCCCAGCCGGGTACAAATAGGCAGCTGGGGGTTGGGGGCAGCCCGTAGCTGACTGCTGTACCTGGCTAGCATACAAAAAATATGGCGAAGCCCACATAATTTTTGGGGGAGGCAAAAACTCATGCATACAGTCCTGGATGGAGTATGCTGAGCCTTGTAGTTCAGCAGCTGCTCTCTGTATGGAGGAGAGCAGACAGCAGCTGCAGAACTACAAGGCTCAGCATACTCCATCCAGGACTAGATAGAAAGAGATTTTTTGCCCAGCTCACCTGTGTGATGGAAGCCAGTAATCCTGGGCTGTGCACGGAGAAGAGGTTTGGAGAGCCAGTCCATGTGCATTAAAATTAGTTAAAGGATTTCACCAGCACAAAACTCCAGGCATTTTGTTCTTTAAAATAAAACTACCTTTATTTTCTTATCATTAAAAAGTCCATGCTATGGTGGTTAAGCCCATGTCAGAGAGGACGCGTTTCGAACATCCAGTTCTTATTCAGTCTCTCAGTCTTGAGAGACTGAATAAGAACTGGATGTTCGAAACGCGTCCTCTCTGACATGGGCTTGACCACCATAGCATGGACTTTTTAATGATAAGAAAATAAAGGTAGTTTTATTTTAAAGAACAAAATGCCTGGAGTTTTGTGCTGGTGAAATCCTTTAACTAATTCCATCCAGGACTGTATGCAGGAGTTTTTTGCCCACCAAAAAAATGACATGAGCTTCGCCATATTTTTGTATGCTAGCCAGGTACAGCAGGCAGGTACAGCTGCCCGCAACCTCACGCTGCCTATTTGTATCCGTCTGTGAACAAAACAAATAGGGAAGCCCTTTTTTTAATTATTTCATGAATTTCATGAAATAACTAAAATAAAAATTGACATGAGCTTCGCCCCATTTTTGTGTCCAGCCAGGTACAACTAGGCAGCTGGGGATTGGAATCCGCAGCACAGGATAGCCCGAGCTTTCTGGACCCTTCTGCTGTGAATTGCAGTCCGCAGCCGCCCCAGAAAAGGGCGCTTTCATACAAGCGCCATCATCTGGCGCTATATCCAACTCTTCCAACAGCCCTGGAGGCGGGTGGCTTGCTGGGCAACTATGAGTTAATACTAGCTTTGTTTTACTAGCTAGTATTAAGTCAGAGATTCAGATTCAGATGTCAGGCAAGTTTGACCCATCAATTAAGAATCTCCAATAAAGGGTTAAAAAAAAAGACACCACACAGAGAAAAAATACTTTAATTGAAATAAATACACAGACACATTATAGACTCCATGTTCATTACTCCCTCTTATCCCTCCACGATCCTGCTCTTCTGTCTTCTTTCTCCTTCAACCCATGCAGCTCTGCTACATCAGCAGCGCTGCATGGGAGTAAGACGCTGCTGTTCCCATGCAGTCTTTTCACTCCGTGAGTTACCAGAAGCTGCTGCCTGTAAGCGGTGACGTCACCGCTGACAGGCGTATTGCTATAGCCACGGTGATCTCCGTTATTGACCGGCTGTGGCAGCCGGTGAATAATGGAACAGGGAAGTAGAACGGGGAGTCGACCGTATGCCAGAGCATGGTCGCTGGTGCACGGAGATACACAAACGATCACCGCGTACTGGAGAGATGGACTGACAGGTCCTAGCATGACGTCAAAGCCATGTGACCAGTCTGTATCCAATGAGATAATAGACACGTGACTGGTCCCATGGCTATTTTGATGTCACGATAGGTCCTATGCTGGTGCTTGTTACCGGGAGGACGCAGCGATTATCGGAAGGAAAAACGGCGGGAGACAGAGTGCAGGACGCATCGTGGGGACAGGTAAGTGTTATGGCAATGTTTATTAACTGTATGTGTACATTTATAATGTGTTTTTATGTGTTTGTGTTTGCCTCCCATTGGTTTCAATGGGGTTCGAGAGGTTTGTCGAACTGCTCGCCGAACCGAACTCGAACGCTGCCTCTGTTCGACAAACTGAACTGAACTTGAGCCTCTAGAGGCTCGCTCATCTCTAGAGCCGATCAAACCATTGCATCTACACCAAAATGATATAATTAAAACTGACAGCTCAGGGCACAACCCATAAACTATCACACAGCCCCAGATCCTGAAAAATGAGAATACAACAGATCTTAGAAATAGACACCAAAAGCGCAATTTTTTTGACAAATTTCTGAATTTTTTTTTATCATCACTTCAATGATACAAAATAATTACATACATATTTAATATCTACACTCTTGTACTGACCTGGGGAATCATACTGCCAGGTCAGTTTTTACGTATAGTGAATATGGTAAATAATAAAAATTAAACCATTGTGGAAATACACTTTTTGTTTCAATTTCCCCACATTTGGAGTTTTTTCCTATTTTTCAGTACACTATGTGGCAGAAGGAATGGTTTAATTCAAAAGTACAACCATTCCGCTATAAATTAGCTCTCATATGGCAATATTGACAGAAAACAAGAAAGTTAAGGCTTTTGGAACAAGGGGAGGAAAAAACAAAAACGCAAAACAGAAAATGGCCATGGAGGGAAAGGTTTAATAATTGAAATTTACACTTTCAATACTTTTCATTTAAAGATATTTTATTTTTTAATTGCATCTGTAAATGAAAATTAGCTATTGAAAGTTTAATGAATATGAATACAGACTTTGAAAAAACAATATATATATATATATATATATATATATATATATATATATATATATATATGCAAAAAATAACTCTAAAAATAGATACATGCAGTGAGGTCTCAAGTTGAATCTATTGAGTCGTACATATTGGTTTGTTGGACTGGGTTAGGCTGAGCATTTGTAATTTGATTTTGTCAGCTTTGATTAATTTTCCCCAAAAATCTGAGTTGTAAAGAATAAATTAATCACTGGAGTCCCTGTTGTCCCGACGGTAGACTTAAAGGTAGTCAGGGTCAATCCTCCAACGTGGCCCTGTCTCCTGTCATGTTCTGGCCTTGAAGACTATGTCCTCACTACCCAAGGAAATGACGATGACAGAGACCCCAAAAACCCCACCAACACAGAACAACAGATGGAGGTAAACAAAAACTCAAACACACCTAAACCTGCACCAAGGGATAACCAAAGGTGAACAGGTAAGGTTACAAAGAAAAGGAGGCAGAATAAACAACTTACAACAATCACCAAAAACAATCACAGCAGACAGCAGAAGCAGTAAAAACACATCCTTTCTGCTCCTTGCCTAGCTCCTAACTGAATAGAATAACCAAGAATAACATGCTTATTTGCCGTTCATTGCATGCATTGTTGCAGACTACACACAAATGGCTGCAGTTTTTTTGGAGCTGCTTTTGTCTGTTTGTTCACTATAGCAATAGCAAAACGATCTTCGGGTGTGGACTTGGAGATGCTGTCTATGAACAGAATGAAAAATAAAGGTGTGTGTTACAACAAGGAGGAACTGCAGAAACACTTCGTTCAATTGTGAGGGGAGTCATTTTGGAGTTTGGTGAGGAGTACCGTAACGCCAGTGAGCAGCATCCTGTGCCACAGACCAACATTCTTCCGGTGCTGTCTATACTGTTAACCATGATAGGAGCGTAAAGTCTGTATTTATGGCAACTGGACATCACAGTACCCGGGTACGGTAGGCTGTGCCCAGACAGTAATGCGTGCACGCAACACTTTGTTTTATTATCAAAACACATATCTGTTCTGGGTAGGACGACTATATAGACAATTACATCTTGCTGCCTCTGCACTGTCAAATTGTCATGTACAGTTTAAATAATAGAGGGACAGCGACACATGTTTGCATTGAATGTTGCTTTTCAAGATTTACATGACTGTGTTGCAGAGCTGTGTGGTTTGCATCCACACTGTTATCATCTGCCTTATCTGTGAGGCTTCAGCTAACAAGGGTATTCAGGGTGGGTGATGTGTTTTGTCTATGTTTAGGTAGATAACTGGGAAGCTCTTGTGATGCGCCACTAGTAGGTTGTCTTCGCACACACACACATACACACACACACAAACACACAATTACTGCTGCTACGCAGAGGGCTTAGCAAGCAGTAGGCAACTGAATAGATTGTTCTAGTATTTCAATTTAATGCATGGTTCTTATTGTTTGTTTTGGGAAAGTGAAAGAATCATTTATGAACCCAACTGCATACAGTGCTTTTCATGTTGCGTGGTTTTGCTGCATTCTGGGGAGCCCACCAAATACAAGACTTAAAATGAAGCATAAGTCGCAATGGGAATTTCACTGTGCTACAATGCGGCCTAGCGTGCCTGTGCAACCACCGCCTGCCCCATCACATGCATCAGCGTGCTCTTCATCCTCTGTGACTGTGGGGACAGCAGTCACACATGCTTTTTCACACTGAACTTCCACCCCGTTACCCGTAAGCGGGAGTGTGATTGGCAGGTCGTCACTTGTTTTGTAAGTGCAAACAGATGGTATTGTTGAGCTGTCAGACATCGAGAGAACCACCGTTGGATGAAGGAAACATTATCTCCACGCCTACACCTTCGTCAAAGATTGGCTGGACTACCTGCAGTTAATTATTGCGTTCCATAAATGGAAAGGAGTGTAGAATGCACATGTGTTGCACCTTGCTTGGCAGCAAAGGAACAATAACTTAGTATTCCAAACAATTTTATGATGTAGAAAAAGAGTCAGCTCTTTGGGCAACTAAAAAAGTGGGAAAAGTGGGCAGGTGGGTACAGTGGCCGTGTTCTATGGGTACCAGGACAGTAAAGGAAGCCTCACTTTCTATCCCTCCTAATGATGAAATGCAGCAAGGAATTCCATGAGTTTGCTATAAAAATAGCGTAGCTAAATGAGCAGGAGGGTGTAATGCAGACGTGCTGTAAATAGCTTGGCACCAGTGGGTCACAAATGGAGTACAACAGCCACTTTTTGTATACCACTAAGTTGCAGCATTTTTTGCTATTATTATAGCTTATTAAAAACAGAGCAGGAGGGTGTAATGCAGAAGTGCTAGAAATAGCTTGGCACCAGTGGGGCACAAATGGAGTACAACAGCCACTTTTTGGATGCCACTAAGTTTCTTAGTGTTTGCTATTATAGTGGCTTAGTAACAATGAGCTTGAGTGGGCAATGCAGAGGTGCTGCAAATAGCTTTGCACCAGTGGGACACTAATGAAGTCCAACAGCCACTTTTAGGATGGCACTAACTGGCAGCACTCTGCAATTAAAATGGCTTTGCTAAAAAGGGCAGGAGGGTACAGTGGCCGGGTTGTGGGTCAGTGTAGAGGAAAGGAAGCCTCACTTTCTATGCCTCTTAATGGTGAAATGCAGCAAGGAAGACCCTGAGCTTAGCTACACAGACGCTGTTATCTGTAGCTGTTAAAAACTGTTTCCACGGACCTGACTGTTACCTATGGCTCTGAGCCTGCTGTAATTAGCCCTTACAAGGGCTGAAAGAAACTTTTATCCCTATTCTGTATAGCGCTGTGTCTAGAGCGTACACAACAGGATCGGCGACAGGAGCTGCGCCAGCGGTGACTGACACCCAGACGCAGAAGGCAGATAATGGCGTCCAGACAGGCAGATACCCGTTTTTATAATGCAGGGACATGTGACATGGACAGCCTATGACACATGCCCTTGCTTGTCTGGCAAAAAGGCCACTTAGCTGTGTGTGTGTCTGGGATTGGCTGACATGCTGGCCCGCCCCATTACACGCTCACTTAGGGAAGGAAGACAAGAAAAAAAAATGGCGATCGCCATTATCCCAGCAGCAGTGATCTGAATGCGCTGTTCCCGCACATTGTACGCTGAAATTTCATAACAGTGTGAGTCACAGAGTGACTTACACTATTACAGCGAAAAGCCAGCTAGTAATTAGCTTGTCTTTTTGCTGCTAGAACCGTTCTCGAATGTAACTCGAGCTATCGAGCTTTTAACAAAAAGCTCGAGTTCTAGTTCGATCTAGAACACCCCCCAAAATCACTCGAACCGCTAACTGGAGAACCACCAACCGCGCTCAACTCTAGTTATAACTCTAGAACACTTCAATGGATCCCGGTGATTCTGACATTGTTTTTTCGTGTCATATTGTACTTCATGTCAGTGGTAAATTTAGGCCGATATTTTTATTTTTATTTGAGAAAATTTCGGAAATTTTGCAAAACTTTTGAAAATTTCGCAATTTTCAAGCTTTGAAAATATATGGCAATAAATCCGAGAATTATGTCACACAAAATTGTTACTAAATAAAATTTCCCACTTGTCTACTTTACATCAGCACAATTTTCGAAACAAATATTTTTTTCTTTAGGAAATTAGAAGGGGCAAAAATCATCAGCAATTTCTCATTTTTCCAACAAAATGTACAAAATCATTTTTTTAGGCACCACATCACATTTGAGGTGACTTTGAGAGGCCTAAGTGACAGAAAATACCCAAAAGTGACCCCATTCTAAAAACTGAACCCATCACACTGCTCAAAACCACATCCAAGAAGTTTATTAACCCTTCAGGTGTTTCACAGGAACCAAAGCAATGTGGAAGGAAAAAATGAAAATTTTACTTTTTAACACAAAAATGTTACTTTAGCCATAAAATTTTACATTTTCACAAGGGAGAAAAAAGAAAATGCACCACCCAATTTATTGTGCAATATCTCCTGAGTATGCTGATTCCTTATATGTGGTAATAATCAATTGCTTGGGTGCACGGCGTAGCGTGGAAGGGAAGGCGTGCCATTTAAATTTTTGAAAGCAAAATTAGCTGCACTAATTAGTAGAGATGAGCGAACCGGTTGCGGTTCGGCTCGAGCGCGGTTCGCCGAACCGAGGTCTGGTTCGCGTTCGGTTCGGCGAACCAGTTCGGCGAACCGCTCGAACCACATAGGAAACAATGTGAGGCAATCACAAACACATAAAAACACCTAGGAAACACCCTCAAAGGTGTCCAAAAGGTGACAAACAACTCACAACACAACACAAACACATGGGAAAGTGACAAGGACATATACTCATGCGAAAACAAAAGAGCTGGACAAGGAAAAAGAGGAGACACAGATATAGGCATGGCACGCCCTTCTAAAATTATGTAAAACACTGCAAGGTAACTCCAAGCGGAGTCTCCCTTTTTTCCAAAAATTGGGCCACACACACACACCCACCCCTTCAGTGGCAGCACTTGTGCCCCAGTTGTACACTTCACAGGTAGATTTGCATCAAGCACATTCAAAAATACGCCATCCTTAAAGGGAACCTGCCATCAGAAATTTAGCTTGAAACCTAAAAGTTTCCCCCTCTGCAGCTCCTGGGCTGCATTCTAGCAAGGTTCCTGTACTTTTTGTGGCCCCTTTTAAACCGAATTAAATAATTTATAAACTTGTACCTTTTGCTATGTAAATTTTGTAAATCGTCCATGGGGGCGGGCTCTCTGCTGACCGTTGCTGTTCCTCCAGCTCATTGACGCCGTCCCCCCACGCTCCATTTCATCCATCAGGACGCCGCCCACTGCGCCCGAGGTGCCGCCCACGCCAGGATCGCTAGTGGGTGTGTCATAAGCACGAGATTATGGGCGGCGCTGTGATTGCATCGCAAGTGCCCGCCCATAATCTCGTGAACGCGCTTTCCCCCACTGCCTCCAGCGTTCTGCGCAAGCGCTCGCCGGCCAAATAACCCGATGTCAGCTCCTTCCCATCTAACCCTGCAGCAGGGCAAGATGGGAAAGAGGTAACGTCGGGTCATCTGGCCAGCAAGCGCTTGCGCAGAACGCTGGTGGAAGAGGGGAAAGTGCGGTCACGAGGTTATGGGCGGCACTTGCTGATGACACTCACAGCGCCGCCCATAACCTCGTGCCTGCGCAAAACGTCACCAGCGGTCACACGTGCCACAGTGCACAACCCGCTACAGTCGCACAGCGCATGCGCGGGACCACGGGCGCCCAGGGGCGGCGTCCTGAGATATGAAATTCAGCATTGGGGGGCGATGTAAATCTGCTGGAGGAACAGCAACGGTCAGCAGAGAGCCCGCCCCCATGGACGATTTACAAAATTTACATAGCAAAAGGTACAAGTTTATAAAGTATTTAATTTGGTTTAAAAGGGGCCACAAAAAGTACAGGAACCTTGCTAGTATGCAGCCCAGGAGCTGCAGAGGGGGAAACTTTTAGGTTTAAAGCAAAATTTCTGATGACAGGTTCTCTTTAACTGTCCCC
Organism: Anomaloglossus baeobatrachus; assembly: GCF_048569485.1. Classification (NCBI taxonomy): domain Eukaryota; kingdom Metazoa; phylum Chordata; class Amphibia; order Anura; family Aromobatidae; genus Anomaloglossus; species Anomaloglossus baeobatrachus. The sequence continues at coordinate 70,899,291 of NC_134363.1, forward strand.
AGGATGGCAGCAAAGTCTTTGCTGATCCCAGATCTGTTCATCTTGAATCATTTTTAGAAACACAGTAATCAAGGGTTACTCCAAGCGAAGTCTCCCTTTTTTCCAAAAATTGGGCCACACAGACACCCACCCCTTCAGTGGCAGCACTTGTGCTCCAGTTGTACACTTCACAGGTAGATTTGCATCAAACACATTCAAAAATACGTCATCCTTAACTGTCCCCAGGATAGCACCGGGGTAGGTAGCAAAGTCTTTGCTGATCCCAGATCTGTTCATCTTGGATCATTTTTAGAAACACTGCAAGCAAGGGTTACTCCAAGCGGAGTCTCCCTTTTTTTCCAAAAATTGGGCCACACAGACACCCACCCCTTCAGTGGCAGCACTTGTGCCCCAGATGTACACTTCACAGGTAGATTTGCATCAAGCACATTCAAAAATATGCCATCCTTAACCGTCCCCAGGATGACACCGGGGTAGGTAGCTAAGTCTTTGCTCATCCCAGATCTGTGCATCTTGGATCATTTTTAGAAACACTGCAAGCAAGGGTTACTCCAAGTGGAGTCTCCCTTTTTTCCAAAAATTGGGCCACACAGACACCCACCCCTTCAGTGGCAGCACTTGTGCCCTAGTTGTACACTTCACAGGTAGATTTGCATCAAGCACATTCCAAATCCACAAGCATTTAGTCTCCCCAGGATGACACAGGGGTAGTAAATTCCTTGTGGATCCATGACTTGTTCATTTTGATGAACGTTAGTCTGTCCACATTGTCACTGGACAGACGCGTGCGCTTATCTGTCAGCACACACCCAGCAGCACTGAAGACACGTTCAGAGACAACGCTGGCAGCTGGACACGACAAGATCTCCAAGGCGTAAGTGGAGAGCTCTGGCCATTTTTCAAGATTTGAAGCCCAAAATGAGCAAAGCTCCATTTGCAAAGTCATGGCATCGATGTTCATTTGGAGATACTCCTGGGAGATTCACTCCGTGCACCACGGTTGTTTGGTGGAAAAGCCGAGTTAAGATCAAGTAACAGCTTTTGTTGATACTCCTGCATACGTGCGTCCCTTTCTATGGCTGGATATATGTCACAAAATTTGGACTTGTACCGGGCATCTAATAGTGTGGCAAGCCAGTAGTCATCATCACTTCTAATTTTGACAATACGAGGGTCATGTTGGAGGTAGTGCAGCAAGAAGGCACTCATGTGTCTTGCGCAGCCATGCGGACCAAGTCCACGCTGTGTTTGTGGCATAGAGGTGCTAACCGTTATTTCTTCCTCTGACATCTCCTCCCAACCTCTTTCAACTGAAATTTGACCAAGGTCTCCCTCATTTGCTGAGTCTTCCATGTCCATAGACAGTTCGTCCTCCATTTCTTCATGTTCTCCTGCACCTTTCCTCAACATTTCGTCTGCTACCATGCGCCGTCATTGATCCCTGTCCCCCATGGTCTAATGCCTGCCGCCTTGGTGATGATGAACGTCTGGACCTTGGTGATGTCATTGTGTCTTGCGCATATGAATCCTCCTGTAGTTCCTCCCCTTCCTGTTGTCACTGACTTCGAATAGTGTTTAGCGTGTGCTCTAGCATGTAAATGATTGGAATTGTCATGCTGATAATGGCATTGTCAGCGCTAAACATATTCGTCGCCATGTCGAAACTGTGCAGAAGGGTGCATAGGTCCTTGATCTGAGACTACTCCATCAGGGTGATCTGCCCCACCTCTGCATCTCGTTGGCCCAGGCTATAGGTTATGACGTATTGCACCAGGGAACAGCGGTAGAGTTGAGCGCGGTTCGAGGTTCTCCAGTTCTAAGCTCGAGTGATTTTGGGGGCTGTTCGAGATCGAACTAGAACTCGAGCTTTTTGCAAAAGCTCGATAGTTCTAGATACGTTCGAGAACGGTTCTAGCAGCAAAAAGCAGGGCTTTTTACAGCTACAGTGTGCAGGAGCCATCGCTGGCAGCCTGCCAGAAGCTGGTAACCAAGATAAACATCGGGTATCCAACCAAAGCGCTTTGGTTAGTAACCCGATGTTTATCCTAGTTACGTGCAGGAAGCCCACACTTTCCCGCTCAGCTCGCTCCGCCCCCTCCTGCCCGCGGCATGTACACACACACACACACACACACACACACTCTCTGCACACATGGTCCCGCTCGGCTTACCTGCGGTGATGAAGTCCCGCCATCCCGACCTCAGCGCTGTCACTGTCCTCCATGGCCGCCGCTTGTCACATCACCTCTCGCTTCCGACCCGAGACTGACTAGCGGTGACGTCACGGGCCTCTCGCGATACTTGGTGTGAAGGCGCCGGTCATTGAACTCAGTGACAGGGGCTGTCAGTGTGCAGGAGATCAGCGCAGGTAATGTACCTCGCTGACAGCAGCACTTGTCATGCCCTGCAGTGACCTGGGCTGACCCATTGATGTTAGCTCAGGTCACTGCACTGCTCTCCCAGCCAATGGGGAACATCCTGCTCTTCATTGACTGGGACAGTGTGGATCGTCATGGCAACCCCTTGGATTACACCAGACCTGGATTTGTTTTTCATTCTAATAAATTGGTTAAAGAGGGAATGTTTTGGGGAGTGTTTTTTCAAATAAAAATGTGTTTGTCGTCTATTTTTTTTTTATTACTGACTGGGTTGGTGATGTCGGGTATCTGATAGACGCCTGACCTCACCAACCCCAGGGCTTGATGCCAGGTGACATTACACATCTGGTATTAACCCCATATATTACCCCGTTTGCCACCGCACCAGGGCGCGGGATGAGCTGGGGCGAAGCACCAGGATTGGCGCATCTAATGGATGCGCCACTTCTGGGGCGGCTGCGGCCTGCTATTTTTAGGCTGGGGAGAGTCCAATAACCATGGACCTCCCTAGTCTGAGAATATCAGGCCCCAGCTGTCTGCTTTACCTTGGCTGGTGATCCAATTTTGGGGGACCCCTACGTGTTTTTTTTTTTAATTATTTATTTAATTTAAAATAACAGCGTGGGGTGCCCTCAGTTTTGGATTACCAGCCAAGGTGAGGTTGCCAGCTGTGGTCTGCAGGCTGCAGCCGTCTGCTTTACCCTAGCTGGCTACAAAACTAGGGGGAACCCTACGTCATTTTTTTTTTCATTTTTTGGCTAAATACAAAGCTAAGCACCCCTTAGTGCCACATGAAAGGCACCAAAGGGTGCTCCACTTTTTCCCCACTTTTTCTCCACTTTTTCTCCACTTTTTCTCCCTTTTTTCTCCACTTTTTCTCCATTTTTTTCTCCATTTTTTCTCCACTTATTCTCCACTTTTTCTCCACTTTTTCTCCATTTTTTTCTCCACTTTTTCTCCACTTTTTCTCCACTTATTCTCCACTTTTTCTCCATTTTTTTCTCCACTTTTTCTCCACTTTTTCTCCACTTATTCTCCATTTTTTTCTCCATTTTTTTCTCCACTTTTTCTCCGTTCTTTTTCTATGGTCGGTCTACCCATTAGCTCTGCCATGCATACTGTAGCTCTACACCTACTGCACATGTTACTTTATGATTGACATCTCTTTCGTACCAGAGCTGTCTAAGCCTACTCTGACCCCATATTTGTCATTACTATATTGTCCTTGTACTGTATTATGACATTTGAATCATGTGTTTCATTTCTTGCTGTGTTGCAATTTTTTTGCTGCATCCCAATTGTACCTCTACATTGTTCGAGTTTATGTTATTGTTCTCTCATTCTTATGTGATACTGATTATTGTCATTTTTAATGATTACATGCAGATAAGTCCAATCTGACGAAGGCTCAGGCCGAAACGTCATTTGTAACTTGTTTTGGACAAAAACATATATGCTTATGAAAAAATTTTTTTTCTTAATACGGACCAATAAAGAGTGATTTTGCATTACTATCCGTTGTGACTTACTGACTTAGTCTGGGAGATTTAGAGTGCCGAGGTTACTCACTAATTTTATCTATTATTACCTCTGAGCACCTATATACCAGTGAGCAGAGCTTCCTCTACAGTAGTTCTCCTGATTAGGCATGCCCTTACCTCATGAGCAGGGCATTGCAGCTTTGGTAGCAACCATTACGACATGGACTCTGCTGCTGTGGACCCGAGAAGAGTGAGTGCAGATTCATTGCACCCACACTCCTCACATGAAGGGTCCGCACTCCTAGAAAATGGGGGATACGTTCCCTGAGTGTCTCCCCCCCATATTCTAGACGGTCGAGAGTCGTCGTGGGACCCCTTTATTTTTTTTCTTACAATAAATTGGTGAAAGAGGAAATGTTTTGGGGACTGTTTTTTCAAATAAATTTCTTTTGTCGATTTTTTTTTTTTTTGTTAGTACTGACAGTTTATGATGTTGGGTATCTAATAGACGCCATGGCATCACAAACTGCTGGGCTTGATCTCAGGTTACTTTACAGCTAGTATCAACCCGATTTATTACCCCGTTTGCCACTGCACCAGGGCACGGGATGAGCTTGGGTGAAGCGCCAGGATTGGCGCATCTAGTGGATGCGCCACGTCTGGGGTGCCTGCGGCCTGCTATTTTTAGGCTGTGAAGGCCCAATAACTATGGACCTTCCCACCCTGAGAATACCAGACCACAGCTGTCCGCTTTACCTTGGCTGGTGATCCAATTTGGGGGGGACCCTACTTTTATTGTGTAATTATTAATATTTATAAAATAATTATAAAAAAGAGCCTGAGGGGACCTCCACATTGGATCCCCAACCACGGTAAAGCTGCCAGCTGTGGTTTTCAGGCTACAGCCGTCTGCTTTACCCTAGCTGGCTATCAAAAATGGGGGGACCCAACGTCATTTTTTTTTTAACTATTTTTTAAATAGAAAAAATTAATGGGCTTCCCTGTATTTTGATTGCCAACCAAGGTAACGGCAGGCAGATGGGGGTGGCAACCCATAGCTGTCTGCTTTATCTGCACTGAGAAGCAAAAATACCGTGGAGCGCTACGTCATTTTTTTAAAGATTTATTTTTACAGCACTGTGATGTCCAGCAATCAAAATACAGGGAAGCCCATTTTATTTTTAGTTATTTAAATAAATAATTAAAAAAAAATATATATGGGCTCCCGCTGCATTTTTTGTATTGCTAGCTAAGGGTAATCCAAGCAGCTACTGGCTGCTAACCCCCACTGCTTGGTGTTACCTTCACTGGCAATGGAAAATCCAGGGAAGCATTTTTTTTTTTTTTGCCAAAAAACTACAAAAAAAGGACGTGAGCTTCGCCATTTTTTTGTATGCTAGCCAGGTATAGCAGGCAGGTGCTGGAAGAGTTGGATACAGCGCCAGAAGATGGCGCTTCTATGAAAATGCCATTTTCTGAGGCGGCTGCAGACTGCAATTCGCAGCAGTGGGGCCCAGAAAGCTCAGGCCAACCTGTGCTGCGGATTCCAATCCCCAGCTGCCTAGATGTACCTGGCTGGACACAAAAATGGGGCGAAGCCTACGTCATTTGTTTTCTAATTATTTCATGAAATTCATGAAATAATAAAAAAAGGGCTTCCCTTTATTTTTGGTTCCCAGCCGGGTACAAATAGGCAACTGGGGGTTGGGGGCAGCCGTACCTGCCTGCTGTACCTGGCTAGCATACAAAAATATGGCGAAGCCCACATAATTTTTTCAGGGGGCCAAAAACTTCTGCATACAGTCCTGGATGGAGTATGCTGAGCCTTGTAGTTCTGCAGCTGCTGTCTGTCTGTATGGAGAAGAGCAGGAAGCAGCTGCAGAACTACAAGGCTCAGCATACTCCATCCAGGACTGTATGCAGAATTTTTTTGCCCACCAAAAAAATGACGTGGGCTTCGCCATATTTTTGTATGCTAGCCAGGTACAGCAGGCAGCCACGGGCTGCCTCCAACCCCCAGTTGCCTATTTGTACCCGGCTGGGAACCAAAAATATAGGGAAGCCCGTTTTTTTTTAATTATTTCACTTATTTCATGAAATAATTTTAAAACAAATGACCTGGGCTTCGCCCCATTTTTGTGTCCAGCCGGGTACAACTAGGCAGCTGGGGATTGGAATCCGCAGCACAGGTTAGCCCGAGGTTTCTGGGCGCCTCTGCTGCGGATTTCAGTCCGCAGCCATCCCAGAAAATGGCGCTCTCATAGAAGCGCCATCATCTGGCGCTGTATCCAACTCTTCCAACAGCCCTGGAGCCGGGTGGCTTGTTGGGTAATCATGAGTTAATACTGGCTTTGTTTTACTAGCCAGTATTAAGCCAGAGATTCTTAATGTCAGGCACGTTTGACCCGGCCATTAAGAATCTCCAATAAAGGGTTAAAAAAAACCACCACACAGAGAAAAAATACTTTAATAGAAATAAATACACAGACACATTAGAGACTCCATCTTTATTACCCCCTGTCAGCCCTCCATGATCCTGCTCTTCTGTCTTCTTTCTTTCTAGTGTAGTAGTAGTGACGATTGTAGTGAGGATGAGGTGCACCAGCCCATCACTTGGGGCTGGGGAACCTCATCCTCACTACAATCCTCACTAGTGTAGTAGTAGTGACGATTGTAGTGAGGATAAGATTCACCAGCTCATCACTTGGGGCTGGGGAACCTCATCCTCACTACAATCCTCACTAGTGTAGTAGTAGTGACGATTGTAGTGAGGATGAGGTGCACCAGCCCATCACTTGGGGCTGGGGAACCTCATCCTCAGTACAATCCTCACTACAATCGGGAAGCAGCGTGCAGCCTTCACTCCGTGAGTGATCAGTGCTGGCTGTCAGCGGTAACAGCGGTAACGCTGACAGACGCGTTACCATAGCAACGGTGCTCTCGGAGCCACGGTTAGCGGTGACGTCACCGCTAACTGCGTTGCTATGGCAACGGTGATCTCCGTTAATGACCGGCTGTGTCAGCCGGTCCCTAACGGAACAGGGAGTCGACCGTGTGCTAGAGCATGTCGCCGGTACACGGCGATACACATATGTGCACCGTGTACCGGAGAGATGCACTCGCAGGTCCTACATGACGTGTCATAGTCATGTGACCAGTCTGTAGCCAATGAGATAATAGCCACGTGACTGGTCACATGGCTATTTTGACGTCACGATAGGTCCTGCATCTCTGCTGGCAGTGCCGTCACCGGGAGGATTCAGCGATCATCGGATGGAATAGCGGCAGGAGACAGAGTGCAGAAGGGATCGCGAGGACCGGTAAGTGTTATGGCAATGTTTATTAACTGTTTGTGTACATTTATAATGCATTTTTATGTGTTTGTGATTGCCTCCCATTATAGCCTATTGGTTCGAGTTCGGTTCGTCGAACGTTCGACGAGCCGAACTCGAACGGGACCTCCGTTCGGCAAACCGACCTCGAGCCGAACCGGGACCGGTTCGCTCATCTCTACTCAGCGGTGCTGCCACAGTCGCTGTAACATGTGGAGAGTCGAATTCCAGCGTGTCGACACATCACATTTCATGTGATGAACCGGCAGGTCGAAAGACTTCTGGAGCGATGCAAGTCGCTCAGCAGCGGTGGTTGAACGGCGGAAGTGAGCAGACAGTTTTTGTGCCGTGTTCAGAAGGCCATCTAGGCCGGGATAGTGTGTTAAAAATTGCTGGACAACAAGGTTCAACATGTAAGCCATACAAGGCACATGTGTCACCTTGCCCAGGTTTGCAGCATTGTCGCACACTGCCTTACCAGGCTGCAGGTTGAGTGGAGACAACCATTTACCAAACTCAGTTTCCAGAGCTGCCCACAACTCATCCGCTGTGTGACTCTTAGTTCCAAGACATTTCAAGACAAACACTGCCTGATGCCGTTGCGCTCTGCTGCCAGCAAAGTAATGAGGGGTGCATGATTCATTCTGCGCAGTTCCAACGCTGGTGGCCTGACCAGGCAGGCTTGGGGCGGAGGTTGAGGACCCAGACGAGGTTGAGGAGGCAGAAGCTGTGGAGGAACTTGGACAGTCAGAGGATTGACGCGCAAGTCGTGGGGACAGCAAGACTTGTGCAGCAGACCCTTCATCATCTATCACCATAGTTACCCAGTGCCCAGTCAGCGACACGTAACGTCCCTGTCCATGCTTACTGGTCCAAGTATCGGTGGTGAAATGCACCCGTTCACACACAGAGTTTCTCAAGGAAGCGGTGATGTTGTGTGCAACATGCTGGTGTAGCGCAGGCACACCTTTCTTGGAGAAGTAGTGGCGACTGGGCATCTGGTGCTTGGGCACTGCGACGGACATAAGGTCTCGAAAATCCTCTGTGTCCACCAGGCAGAAAGGCAGCATTTCTGTAGCCAACAGCTCGCAGAGGGTGAAAGTCAACCTCTTAGCTTTGTCATGGGTTGCAGGAAATGGCCTTTTATTTGTCCACATCTGAGGGACAGAGATCTGGCTGCTGTGTGTAGACGGTGGTGAGTAGGGTGTCCCTGAAAAAATGCAGGTTTGTGAGGAAAGTGCAGGTGTAGACATGATGTTGCCTTCATCCAACGTTGATGCTATCGATGATTGAGAGAGCTGTACACACGTACTTGTTTCCCCTTCCAAACAAACTGACGACGTACCAAGCAAACTGCCTGTTGCGGTTACAGTGGTGAAAGTTGTGTGTGGAAAACCAGGTGTGACAGCTGTCCCCACAGTCCTAGAAGATGAAGAGCGAGTTGATGCACTGGAAGGGGCAGGCGGTGGATGGTCCGCTCCGCTAGGCTGCATTGCAGCACGGTGAGCTTCCCACTGGGACATATGATATTTATCCATGTGACGATTCATGGAAGAAGTTGTCAAACTGCTGAGGTTTTTGCCTCTATTAACAGATTCCCGACATATTTTACAGATCACATGATTTGGGCGATCCTTTGCAAGGTCAAAAAAGGACCATGCTAGGCAAGGCTTAGAGGGCATGCGACCTGCTGAGCCACCCCGACTAGTGCTCAGAGGCAGAGTGGTGGCTAAGGATGCAGTTGTAGACGTGCTACCAGTACTCCTCCTCTGTCCAGGAAGGCGCAAGGTAACTTCGTCGTCAGTAGCATCCTCCTCCACCGCCTCTGTTGACCTCCTCGAGTGCTTGACTGCGGGTTGACAGTAGGTGGGATCTAGAAGTTCCTCATCAAGCGTTGTGTTTGCACTCCCCTCCCCCTCAGACCGAGCCTCTTCCTGCCCTGAATGAATATTTAAGTTGTCATCCCAATCTGGTATCTGCATCTCATCGTCATCAGTATGTTCCTCATTGTATATTAATACAGGTGTTTCAGTTTGAGAATAAGGGTCCACATTATGCTCAGAAACTTGGTCATCACGGCCTGAATCTGAGTCACAAAGGTTCTGGGCATCACTGCAGACCATTTCCTGTTCTGTACTCACTGTAGCTTGGGAGCAGACCTCTGATTCCCAGGCTATAGTGTGACTGAACAGCTCTGCAGACTCAGCCATCTCTGTTCCACCATACTGTGCAGGGCGGATGGAGACTTGAGAGCTGGGAGAAAGCAAGTGTGATTGGGATGACAACTCAGAGGACTGGTGTTTTTTGGATGCGGTAGTTGAGGTGGCGGAGTTGGCACTTGTTGGACCACTTGAGATCCATTCAAGCATTTTTTTTTTTGGCCATTATCTACCTTTGTTCCAGTTGTTCGTGTTCGTAAAAAAGGGAGCACATCTAATTGTCCACGGAAAGTAGAAGACATCTTACTTTTGCTGGAAGATGGCCTATCTTCAGCAGATGTTAACGGAGCTTTGCCACCTTCCCCATGGACACAAACTTTTTTCCTTTTCCAACACACCTGTTCCCCTTTCCATCAGCATCTGTCATTTTGCCACTCATTTATATTGCGACTAGATTGTGCACTTAAAATGTGTTAGTAAAAATTGAGAGGTGGTGTAGATTTCATCGTTGGTCTAGCTTTATTCACAGCAGAAAAAACAACAATAACTATCCCGGACAATGCAACTATGGCCCTTAAACTGGCAGCACAGTTTGCTATTCTAATAGCTTAGTAAAAATGAGTTTGAGTATGCAATGCAGAGGTGCTGCAAATATCTTTGCACCAGTGGGACACTAATGAAGTCCAGCAGCCATTTTTAGGATGCCACTAAGTTTCCTCAGTGTTTGCTATTATAATGGCTTTGTAACAATGAGCTTGAGTGTGCAATGCAGAGGTGCTGCACATATCTTTGCACCAGTGGGACACTAATGAAGTCCAACAGCCACTTTTAGGATGCCACTAAGTTTCCTCAGTGTTTGCTAGTATAATAGCTTACTAAAAATGAGTTTGAGTGTGCAATGCAGAGGTGCTGCAAATAGCTTTGCACCAGTGGGACACTAATGAAGTCCAACAGCCACTTTTAGGATGCCACTAAGTTTCCTCAGTGTTTGCTAGTATAATAGCTTTGTAACAATGAGTTTGAGTGTGCAATGCAGAGGTGCTGCAAATAGCTTTGCACCAGTGGGACACTAATGAAGTCCAACAGCCACTTTTTGGATGCCACTAAGTTTCCTCAGTGTTTGCTAGTATAATGGCTTTGTAACAATGAGCTTGATTGTGCAATGCAGAGGTGCTGCAAATATCTTTGCACCAGTGGGACACTAATAAAGTCCCACAGCCACTTTTAGGATGCCGCTAAGTTTCCTCAGTGTTTGCTAGTATAATAGCTTACTAAAAATGAGCTTGAGTGTGCAATGTGTTGCGGGCGGAGGGAACACGCTCGCCACGCTCGGGTCCGGGGCTTCTGCTGCTTCTGCTCGGTGGCTCGAGCGGTGGACCGGATCCGGGGACTCGAGCAGCGCTCCTCACTCATGAGTGAAATGGGGGATGGTATGTTTAGGGAGATTGTTTGTGACGCCACCCACGGGTCGTGGTGATAATGGCACCACCGCTGCTGGTAACAGGGATCCAGGGAGAGATGGTAGGGTGCAGCTGAGATGTTGTCCCCTCCATGGGCAGGGGTTGGTGATCCCGGGGCCCAATGGTGTGACGGGGAGGCCGGATGGCTGGGGTGCAGGGACTGTGCGGCGCGGTGCCCGATGGCACTGGTGTACTCACTCAATCACTGACAGAGTCGTAGGTAAACCAACACGGGCGGATGGACGGGTCCCGCAGCCGGCTGCAGTGTTGTTGTTGTGCTCTCCCCGGACGGCTGATGGTGGCTGTCTTTCTCTGCACCTGTGAGAATGCTCTTGACTCCTGTGGTTGTCCACCGGTAGTCCGCTCCCCGGCGTATAGGTGCCGTAGGAGCCCGTTTTGCCCGCAGGCGCTGGCCCTTGGATCTCTAGCCTGTGGCGGTGACTGTATATCCTCTCTGGGTGGACGGTTGCCTTCAATCGGGACTTGGTTGTTAGGAAACCCCTGGGGTTCCTGTCACATTCGGATTTGACTATTGACGGCGGCTCCAAGCCTGGTCGGGGTCCGATGGCCCTTCCTGTGTGCTTAGCTTCACTCCGTTCCCCGGTCCAATACAGCGGGACGACGCCCGACCCCGGTCCTTACAGCTCTGCAGAGTTCCACCAACTCCTGCAGACGGCCACCACCGTCTGCCAACCTTGCTGTCAGTGTCTGGGCTCCGACCCAGACACCTCAAGTGTTCACTCCTCTCACTTTCACCTCCAAGACTGAACTGAGAACTGACACTTTTCCCGCCTCCAGGCCTGTGAACTCCTTGGTGGGTGGGGCCAATCGTCGGGCTCCACCCCACCTGGTGTGGACATCAGACCCTGGAGGGAGGCAACAAGGGTTTTTGGTTTGGCTGGTGTAACTGCCTAGGGTGGGGGTGTGTGTGTTGGTATGTATGTGACTACCTGTCTTGTCCAGGGCGTCACACTCCCCCTTGGTAAAACGCAGACCGTCCACGGGCTGCCTGTCCATCACCGGTTTTATTTTTCAAAACTGTAAAAAGATAAATTAACATATTAAAACTTCAACACACGCCTATTTTCAAGTCTTCCCTTACGGGAGGTGCATTACTTTTATCGTTTCAAACATTTTTATTAAACGGACGGGTTCATGGTCATCCGCTCTCCCACCCAAATAACCTAAACCTTGATGCTGCCCTTAAGAAACGGGCAGCACCCCTTTACCCCAGTCCAGGTCCAGGTTACCCGAGCGGGAACGGGTACGGTGTCTCGCACCCGGCTGTCACTTCAGGGGACCCCATGTCCAGGGGGACCCCTGACCCCCGGAGGATGGCCACCGGTCCTGGTGGTAGCCGGGCCCCAGCCTGCTCTTCTGCGGGCCCTTCCTCCAATCTGCCTCTCCGGAGGCGGCACGGACGGAAACCAGCCCACCAACTTATTTACAGGCCCACAAGTTCGTGGGTGGCCTGCTAGTTCTCGGCCATGTTCATGAGCAGTTTCTCATGTGGGTGGTAAACACAGAGAGTCCCTCAGGGGACAACTTGCCGGCAACGGCCGGGATAATCACTGTCGACAATCAGGTGAAAACTTCGGTTGATTTGTGTTAATTCATCCAGCTGAGGGTCCCAACGGGGACAACTTGGTTGCAACGGAGGACCGCTGCCACAATTGCTCACTTCCGTACTCCTCACCTGGCTCCAGGTGAAGAAACACGGGTTCCAGCCCCTCCAGAGCACGGCAGGCGCGACGAGGAAGGGCTGCCCGGCATCCATTATTTCCGCTCTGAGGGATGTAAGTGGCCTCCATGTCATACAAGCCGAAGATTCCCTCCTCCTCTGAGACAGGCTCTGTGTCAGCCCCCGAGCCGCTGTCATCTGACTCCAGGGGGCTAATGACGGGACCCAGCAGGACAGCAATGGTTTCTAACTGAGCCCAGACTTGTATTTCCTCAGTGGCAAGCGATCCGTCATCGGTCTGTGTACGGAGGCCCGACATCGGTTCTTCTAAGTCAACCGCTCCAGCCATTTGTTGGCTGGCGTCCTCTTGGGCCTCCGGGCCCTGGCGGGGCAACACAGACTCCGCCACCTCCATCGGGGACGGCGGCCTGAGAGGGGCTGTACGGGCGGCCAGCACAGGCGATGGAGCGGGCCCTGCTGGGGCCAGGGGTAGACCGAGTCCTTCAGCCGCAGCGGCCGGTCCTTCAGGGACACAAGGGCGTGGGTCACTCACCAGCTCCTCTAGCATGGCCTCTATTTCATGCGCCCGCACGACCGCAGCCAGCTCCTCCATCTCAGCGGTCCAGCGATCCAGCAGATCCCGTACTTGGGCCCGGATACGACAGCACAACTGCATCACTTGGGTTTTCAGCCACGTCACCGTCCCGGGGGCAGGCTCCGGAGACTCAGGCCTCTCAGGTGGTGTGGACATGTTGCAAGCTGCTTCCAGCAACCGGATATGTTGCAGAGTCCTGGCGTCCACGCTTTTTATGCCCTCGGCTACATTAGGCAGGCTTTCACCCGCCCCCCCTTGGTTCTTTTTAGCAGTTCCGCTTGTTAGGGGCGTGGCTTCACTTTCGCGCCTTCCCTGCTCGGGGAAGACGCTCGAGCGGGAAATCTTCGTGCCAAAGATGGCAGCGCTTTCAATTTTTCAGCCGGACGCTGCCGGCGGAGACTGCAAGGCGCACTTCTACTGGTAAGTAGATCGGATCGATCCTGTTCGTGATGCCAAGTTATCGCGGGCGGAGGGAACGCGCTCGCCACGCTCGGGTCCGCGACTTCTGCTGCTGCTGCTCGGTGGCTCGAGCGGTGGACCGGACCCTGGGACTCAAGCAGCGCTCCTCACCCATGAGTGAAATGAGGGATGGTATGTTTAGGGAGATTGTTCGTGAAGCCACCCACGAGTCGTGGTGATAATGGCACCACCGCTGCTGGTAACGGGGATCCAGGGAGAGATGATAGGGTGCAGCTGAGATGTTGTCCCATCCGTGGGCAGGGGTTGGTGATCCCGGGGCCCAATGGTGTGACGGGGAGGCCGGATGGCTGGGGTGCAGGGACTGCGCGGCGCGGTGCCGGACGGCACTGGTGTACTCACTCAGACAATCACTGACAGAGTCGTAGGTAAACCAAAACGGCCGGATGGACGGGTCCCGCAGCCAGCTGCAGTGTTGTTGTTGTGCTCTCCCCGGATGGCTGATGGTGGCTGTCTTTCCCTGCACCTGTGAGAATGTGCTTGACTCCTGTGGTTGCCCACCGGTAGTCCGCTCTCCGACATATAGGTGTCGTAGGAGCCCGTTTTGCCCGCAGGCGCTGGCCCTTGGATCTCTAGCCTGTGGCGGTGGCTGTATATCCTCTCTGGGTGGACGGTTGCCTTCAATCGGGACTTGGTTGTTAGGAAACCCCTGGGGTTCCTGTCACATTCGGATTTGACTATTGACGGCGGCTCCAAGCCTGGTCGGGGTCCGTTGGCCCTGCCTGTGTGCTTAGCTTCACTCCGTTCCCCAGTGCGGTACCGGCGGGCCGACGCCCGACCCCGGTCCTTACGGCTCTGCAGAGTTCCACCAACTCCTGCAGACGGCCAACACCGTCTGCCAACCTTGCTGTCAGTGTCTGGGCTCCAACCCAGACACCTCAAGTGTTCACTCCTCTCACTTTCACCTCCAAGACTGAATTGACACTTTTCCCACCTCCAGACCTGTGAACTCCTCGGTGGGTGGGGCCAACTGCCTGGCTCCGCCCCACCTGGTGTGGACATCAGACCCTGGAGGGAGGCAACAAGGCTTTTTGGTTTGGCTGGAGTAATTGCCTAGGGTGGGGGTGGGGGTGTGTTGGTATGTATGTGACTACCTGGCTTGTCCAGGGCATCACAAATGCAGAGGTGCTGCAAATAGCTTTGCACCAGTGGGACACTAATGAAGTCCAACAGCCACTTTTAGGATGCCACTAAGTTTCCTCAGTGTTTGCTAGTATAATGGCTTTGTAACAATGAGCTTGAGTGTGCAATGCAGAGGTGACTGCAAATATCTTTGCACCAGTGGGACACTAATGAAGTCCAACAGCCACTTTTAGGATGCCACTAAGTTTCCTTAGTGTTTGCTAGTATAATAGTTTAGTAAAAATGAGTTTGAGTGTGCAATGCAGAGGTGCTGCAAATATCTTTGCTCCAGTGGGACACTAATGAAGTCCAACAGCCACTTTTAGGATGCCACTAAGTTTCCTCAGTGTTTGCTAGTATAATGGCTTAGTAACAATGAGTTTGAGTGTGCAATGCAGAGCTGATACAAATATCTTTGCACCAGTGGGACACTAATGAAGTCCAACAGCCACTTTTAGGATGCCACTAAGTTTCCTCAGTGTTTGCTAGTATAATGGCTTAGTAACAATGAGCTTGAGTGTGCAAAGGGCAGGAGGGTACAGTGGCTAGGTTGTGGGTAAGTGTAGAGGAAAGGACGCCTCACTTTCTATCCCTCCTAATGGTGAAATGCAGCAAGAAAGTCCCTGAGCTCAGCTACACAGACGCTGTTATCTGTAGCTGTTAAAATCTGTTTCCACAGACCTGACTGTCACCTATGGCTCTCAGCCTGCTGTAACTAGCCCTTACAAGAGCTGAAAGAAACTTCTATCCCTATTCTGTATAGCGCTGTGTGTAGAGCGTACACAGCAGTATCGGAGACAGGAGCTGCGCCAGCGGTGACTGACACCCAGACGCAGAAGGCAGATAATGGCGTCCAGACGGGCAGATGCCCGTATTTATAATGCAGGGACATGTGACATGGACATCCTATCACACATGCTGTTGCTTCTCTGGCTAAAAGTCCACTTAGCTGTGTGTGTGTCTGGGATTGGCTGACATGCTGGCCCACCCCACTACACACGCACTAAGGGAAGGAAGACAAGAAAAAAAAAATGGCGATCGCCATTATCCCAGCAGCAGTGATCTGAACGCGCAGTCCCCGCACACTATACGCTGAAATTTCATAACATTGTGAGTTACAGAGTGACTTACACTATTACAGCGAAAAGCCAGCTACTAATTAGCTTGGCTTTTTGCTGCTAGAACCGTTCTCGAACGTAATGAGAACTATCGAGCTTTTAGCAAAAAGCTCGAGTTCTAGTTCTATCTAGAACACCCCCCAAAATCACTCGAACCGCGAACTGGAGAACCACGAACCACGAACCGCGCTCAACTCTACTCATTAGAGGACGCCATGCCGATTTGAAGACCCCCTGAGGTGCCTAAACAATGAAGCTCCCCCACAAGTGACCCCATTTTGGAAACTAGAGCCCTCAGATAATTTTTCTAGATGTTTGGTGAGCACTTTGAACCCCTGGGGGCTTCACAGAAGTTTATAACGTTGAGCCGTGAAAAGAAAAAAAAAAAATTACCACAAAACTGTTGCTTCAACTAGGTAGCTTTTTTTCACAAGGGTATCAGGAAAAAATGCGCCATAACATTTATCGTGCATTTTTTCCTGAGTACGACGATACCCCATATGTGGTAAAAATCAATTGCTTGGGCACACAGCAGGACTCTGAAGGGAAAGAGCGCCATTCTAATTTTTGAGCGCAAAATTAGCTGGACTCATTAGCGGATGCCATGTCGGGTTTGGAGACCCCTTGAGGTCCCTAAACAATGCAGCTCCCTCACAAGTGACCCCATTTTGGAAACTAGATCCCGCAAATAATTTTTCTAGATGTTTGGTGAGCACTTGGAACCCCTGGGGGCTTCACAGAAGTTAATAATGTTGAGCCGTGAAAATATATATATATTTTTTACCACAAAACTGTTACTTGAACCAGGTAGCTTTTTTTCAGAAGGGTATCAGGAAAAAATGCACCATGAAACGTATTGTACAATTTTTCCTGAGTACGCACATACCTCATATGTGGTGGAAAGTAATTGTTTGGGCGCACAGTGGGGCTCAGAAGAGAAGGAGCGCCATTTCACAGCAAAATTAGTTGGAATCATTAGCGGACGCCATGTGACGTTTGGAGACCCCCTATGGTACAGTGAAGCTCCCCCACAAATGACCCCATTTTGGAACTAGACCCCTCAAGGAATTTATCTAGATGTTTGGTGAGTCCCTTGTACTCCGAAGGGCTCCAGAGAAGTTGACAACGTTGAACCGTGAAAATTATTATTATTTTTTTTTTACCACAAAATTTTTGCTTCAACCAGAAAGCTTTTTTTTTACAACGGTATCAAGAAAAAATGCACCATAAAAATTATTGTGCAATTTTTCCTGAGTACGCAGATACGTCATATGTGGTTGAAATCAATTGTTTGGGCGCTCAGCAGGGCTTGGAAGAAAAGGAGCGCCATTTGACTTTTCAAACGCACAGACAGCGTGCATCAGATACAGATACAAAAAGTGTCAGGGATACAGACAAACAATGTCCCGCCGAAAAATGACCATGGATGCAGATACGTTATCTGCATCACTGATCAGTGCTCGGCAGGATGCACTGACGGCTGAACCGTAAAAACGGACAGGGGATACAAAAAAAAAAAAAATTATACTCACAGTAGCCAGAAGATTAGCAGGAGAATCACTGACCAGAGGAACTGCAGGAGCAATGGAAGGCAGAAAGTGGACAGCTTCTTACAGGAGCAGCAGGCAGGAAGTTGGACAGCTCATCAGAAGACCCAGGAAGGACCCAGCAATGGAGGCAGATGTGATCGGGCCAGTGAAAACCTCGGACGACCCGGTGGAGGCAGATAGGGGACATCAGAGAGGGAGAGCAGATGGAGAGGGGGGAGGGGGAGACCGGAGAAGCAGAGGCAGAAGCATAGAAGCAGAATATAGATTGCAGGGGGGGCAGATCGCGGCGGGGGGCAGATCACGATGGGGGGCAGATGGCGGGGGGGGCACATAAGCACGGGCAGGGGCCATCGTGGGAGCACGCAGGGGCCATCGCGGGAGCACACAGGGGCTACAGGGGGAGCACGCACGTAATACTCACAGTGGGAGCAGCAACCTGAAAGCAGCATCGGCGTCAGCTTCGTCAGCATGGTACTACAAGTACCAGCTGGTGCACGCCGCAGACATGCTGGGAGAGGGCTTCCCAGACCAACATAAGCCTGGGGAGGGCGGTCACCTGCAGATCAGACCTCCCCACTGCACGCTGATTGGAGCGATTGCGCGTCATAGCACAATCGCTCCAATCAGTGCTGCAGGGACTGGGCGGCGCCATGTTCGATTTCCTGCTATGATCTGCTGCAACTGCTGCAACACCTCATTACAGGATCTCACAGGATTGCACTGGTTCATGCAAAACAATGGTTTTTGTCTTGCAATTTTTGAGTCTTGCACCTTGTTCACACCATGGTGTTCCAGATGTACATTCTTTAATTAGTATGCATTTTCTGTCTGAGAACCCTGCCCCACCCATAGCCATGTGTCTTATTTCATATATATAGCTTGGTCCCTTGCTTCCCATACAGAGCAAGTTTTTTAACTGCAGGTGAGGTTACACATAGGTTAGGGACCCCAAAAATAGAGATTACCTTGGCGTTTTGTTTGGGGCTCTGTGACGCCCTTGACCCCCAGGGGTCACAGTACACTAACACCACACACACACCCCCTCCCCTAGGTAGGTGACACCAGTCAATCAAATCCTTGTTGCCACCCTCCAGACTTGATGTCCACACCAGGTGGGGCGGAGCCAGCAGTTGACCCCACCCACCGAGGAGTTCATAGGCCTGGAGGCGGGAAAAGACAGTGGAGTTGGTGGTAGACAGTGAAAGTGAGAGGAGTGAAAACTGTTGGTCTCTGGGTTGGACCCCAGGCACGTTCAGCAAGGTCGGCAGATGGTGGTGGCATTGCAGGAGTTTGTGTAGGTCAGCGAAACCGTAGGACCGGGGTCGGGCGGTGGCCTGCCGGTACCGAACTGGGGAGCAGATTGAAGCCAAGCACCAAGGCAGGGTACTCAGACCCCGACAAGGCTAGGAGCCGCCGTAAAGGTCAAATTATCTGATTGCGGTCTGGACCTCAGGGGTTCATTCCCACCTAAGTCCCGTCAGAAGGCAACAGCCCAACCCATCCAGATAAGTGCCCCCACCAAGGGCCAGAGATCCAAGGGCCAGCGCCTGCGGGCAAACGGGCTTTCCCGACACGTACACGCCGGGGAGCGGACTAGCCGTTGGAAGCCAGAGGAGTCAAATACACTTACACAGGTGCAGGAAAACGACAGCCACTATCAACCTGTCCAGGGAGAGTGAGAACACCGCAGCCGGCTGTGGGCCCCGTCCATCCAGCCGTTTGGTTTACCAGAGACTCTGTCCTTCTGTGTCTGAGTGAGTACAACAGTGCCATCCGGCACCGCGCTTCACCGCAATGTTGCACCCACGCCCACGCTGCCTCCCTGCCTCGGCACCTGCACCTATACCTCCTCCTTACTCCCCAACCGGGGCTCCGGGACCAACAGCCCCTACCCATGGAGGGGTCAACACCTTAGCTGCTCCCCGCCATCGTTCCCGGGATCCCCCGTCACCAGCAGCGGTGGTGCCCACCATCACCACAACCCGTGGGTGGCGTTACGACCGACATCCCAAATACCCACCAAAAACCTCCCCTTTTCACTCGTGGGCGAGGAGGCGCTGCTCGAGCCCTGGGTCTGGCCCCGTGCTTGAGCCACCGAGGAGCAGAAGCACCGGACCCGAGCACCAGTCGCAACGTGCAAAGCCCGCCTAAGTCCATTGCCAGAGGCAATTTTTTGTTTACAATACATTTTGGACACACCTTTAAGCTATACAAAATTTTTAACTACGCTTTTACAACTCTGTAAAAATGTGGAATCAACAGAAATGCTAGGTAGGGTAACCAGAATGACCAACTGGAATAACACAACGAGAGCCCACCTGTAATACTCAATTGTCAGGATTACACAGGTGCGCCAAAACAGGCCTGCAGAAAATGTCTCAATGTGTGTAATATTTTTATTGTTATGCCATATGAAATGCAGCAATCAATACTACATTGGTAAGTAGGCACATGCCAGAAAAGGAAATGTGGCCACAGAACACAATATATTTTTGTGGTGTATAGTTGCTGAAGTGGACTAATAAAACTGGTACGTAAAAATCAAAGAATTGTATTATTTTTAAAATATTTGTTTTTATTTTATAAACTATTCTCATCCTTAACAAAAAGCCATAACCAAGAAAACAAGAAAAAGAAAACTGTGGCAATAACCTGCATTATTCTTATAGAATGTATGGTTGTTAAATTAGACCAGTAAATCAGGATTGTAAATTGCTCAACTTTTAAAAAAAAAATTAAATAATTGTCTGCATTTCTTTACTACCTCCACAATAAGGCCATAAATAAAAAAGGTGATATTTTTGTGGAATATATGTCAAGTTGGACTAATAAAAAAAGGTACATAAAGGGTAAAATGCATACTTTTTAAAATAATATTTTGGGGAGGAAAAAAATATAGGCCACTTTTCCAAAAAAGGATGTTACAAGAAATGCTAGGTTGGTACACAGCCCAAAAACCAGATCTGCCAATTGGTCACTGTTTTGATGTGGTGTGCACTGAATCTGTAAATTTGCACTATTAATACAAGTATACAGAAAAAAAAAATATTACACACAGATAGATAGATAGATAGATAGATAGATAGATAGATAGATAGATAGATAGATAGATAGAGGGATAGATAGATAGATAGATAGAGGGATAGATAGATAGATAGATAGATGATAGATAGATAGATAGATAGATAGATGATAGATAGAGGGATAGATAGATAGATAGATAGAGGGATAGATAGATAGATAGATAGATAGATGATAGATAGAGGGATAGATAGATAGATAGATAGATGATAGATAGATAGAGGGATAGATAGATGGATTTATAGATAGATAGAGGGAATATAGACATTCAGATCCTCCTGGAAACATGGACCAGAGCTGAAAACGAATCTCTGGTGCCAATCGGATACAGGGAAATCTCTGTCCCTGCCCTTAAAAATAAAAACACCAAACAGGGCCGCTGCTCAGGAGGAATATTGATCTGGTATAAAGAAGAGCTCCACCAGTACATCAAACCAGTGAAGAGAGGAGGCAGCCACATATGGATCAGAATCAGCAGCTCCATCCTCACCTCTCAGTCCGATGTCTACCTCTGCACCACCTATATACCACCGCCAGAGTCCCCCTACTTCAATCCAGACAGCTTTGAGATCTTACAAGAAGAAGCCACCCATTATCAGGTCCTGGGCAAAGTTCTCATCTTTGGAGACCTCAATGCAAGAACAGGGAGAGAAAAAGACTTTCTGACCACAGATGGAAACATCTACATATTTGGGGCAGAGAACGACAGTCACGACTCAGAACACTCAGAGAGAAACAGCTATGACAGTACAGTCAATGTGGCGCCCCTGACCTGGTCAGGCACCACTGAGTACTGCACCCATGCTGGGGACAGTACAATACAGGTAATCCAGAAGGCTGACCGAGGTGTGACTACACAGGCGCATAGTGATCAGGTCTCACACATGTACCTTTGAGAGGACCCCTGGGGATCCCAGGAGGGGGAAAAGCCTTCACCTCCACTGGAATAGTGGAGGGGGCCAAAAGCCTCCATCTCCACTCAAGGGGTGTGGTAAGAGAGCCTGGTTGCTAGGTGGCGTAGGCAAGAACAGGAGAGGAGGAGCAGTGAGCCGGCTCAGTGTGCAGTTCAGGGGGAGCAGACGTCAGGAGCAGACCCCTGGGGCTGTTGCAGTCTGACAGCGCCCGCGCAGTGGCTACCGACGGGGGAGAACGGTCACCTAGGAGTGCTACCCGAAACCCATCTCCAGCTAAAGAGAGAGCACGGAGTGGGAAGTAAGGAGACTGCTAGGGAGTACCAGGCCCAAACGGGCGGCAGATCCCGGAGCGGGGATAGATCCACCTTTCCTTGCTAAACCTGCCGGTGTGGGGCCCTCAAAGCCCACACCACAACACCCAAAAGCCGCAGCCACGTAGCCACAGTTAGGGCCCATAGTTCACAGGAGGCAAGTAGCTGGAGTGATCTGGTCCAGGCGACAAGCAAACGGCAACCGAAGGGGAGAGAGGCTTCAGCAACTTCCCTGGGTGACCCCCATAGGGACTAAAAGTCGGGGTTACCCCAAACCACCAAGGGCTAAGGAAGGCGAGTCAGTAGTCACCATCAACAGTCAGCCTGAAGGATACCTGGTTCCAGCCTGGTTCATCCCAGCTACGCCCGGGTTACTCACTCTGCCACCTTCTGTGAGTAAAACCCCTGAAAGACATTCTGCTTGTGTGGAGTTATTCTGCGCCTTGTGGTTCTACACATCTACACAGGGCCCTGGGGCTTGCCTCACTCTCAGGAGGCTACTACACCCGACTGCACCCACCATCAGCCCCAGGCATCCCTTAATCTGCAGTGGCGGTCCCCACTGACCGCAATTCTGAGAGTGGCGTCACGACAAATAGAAGATTTCCTACCAGTGACAGGATCCAGCCGAGTGGAGTCCCTGAAGGTAATGCACCGACACAACACCTGTGGGGCTTCACATCTGGCGTCACGAACAGGATAAGGACTAGACCTGTTCAGACAGGTGACCATGTGCCTGGACGGTCCGCTTGGAAAATTGGAAGCGCCGCCATATTGCCACCATGAAAAGCGCGCTGAAAAACAACAGCAGCCCGCGCTGGGAGAAGTTACCGCCCACGAAGAGGTGTGGCTACCCAGAGATCCCCTGCAGAGTCCTGACCTCGCAAGTGAAGAGAGCGGAGGCGTTCAGAGACGTCGGGACAGAAAGGGAGCCAGAAGCCTGCTGCTGGAAGAGGCAGAGCAGAAACTGAAGAGCCTGCTACTGGAGGCAGCGACAAGTCCGCTGCTGGGAAATCGTGCAGAAGAAGGCGCAGAGGAAATGGCGTCTGAACGCAGAAACCCAGAGCCAGGCTCCGCTGCCTGGTGGTATCGGGAGCTTGCCCAGTTCTGCGACCGACTGGAGACCCGGGTCGTAGAGCAGATCAGAGAGGAACGCATGGAGATTCTGGAGATGGCTGCAGCGGTTCAGGCCTACGAGGGGAGAGCCACGTGACGAGTGCCAGACCGAGCGGCGACGACTCAGACCCCGATGATACCACCGATGGGTGAGTCCAGTGTTGCCCCTGCCAGCGCGAGTGCCCCGACCCCTGCTGCCACGCCCGCGGTCCCTGAGGAGGCGCCCGGCGCGGCGACGCTGAGCCAGGCCGCAGCCACGCCAGGTGCGGCCCGCCAAGCCCAGGCCGCCGCAGCGATGCCCTGCTCGGCCCACCAAGACCCGGTCCCTGCAGTAACGCCAAGTCCGGCCCGCAAAGAACCGGCTGCCACCGCGACCCTCATCCATGCCGCGGGTGTGACGCTGACCCAGGCCGCCGCCTTGCTAGGCCCGGCCCGCCAAGACCCCACCGCAGCAGCGACGCTCATCCACGCCGCAGGCGAGGTGCTGAACCAGGCCGCAGCCACGCCAGGTGCGGCCCGCCAAGCCCAGATCGCTGCAGCGACGCTCAGCCCAGCCTGCAAAGATCCCATCGCAGCTGCGACGCCGATCCAAGCCACGACAGCGACGCCAATCCAAGCCGCCGCAGCGATGCCCTGCCCGGCCCGCCAAGAACTGGCCACAGTAGCGACGCCCGCTAAGCCACCCGTTGCAACAGCGACGCTGATCCAGGCCGCCGCCATGCAGGGCACGGCCCGCCAAGACCAGGCCGCCGCCATGTCAGGCGCGGCCCGCCAAGATAAGATTGTATCACCGTTTACCCCGGCCTGCAAGGCCAGAGCAGACATCGCTCCCCAGTCCAAGGAAGTCCCTGCTAGGAAGTCCCTGATAGGAGAGGACCCCGCATACTGGGAGCTGAAGGCTAACCTAGAGTCCCAGTTCCCACAGGAGATGGTGGACCGGTATCTGCTCCCTCCACATACCCCCAGGAGGATTCCGGCAACTCTTGCAGCAACTACGCCAAAGAGTCCCCCGCCTGGGCCTGCTGAAGAACATCCATCCCCAGCACTGCCACGACAGGAGTGCTCAGAAGAACTAAGGGGGCGGGGAGGCCAGGAAGTTGAGGAGCTGACCCCGGAGCCATCAGCAGTGGATCCATGCCCAGAGCCAGAGATGTTGCCATATTCCCGCTGGGATGAAGAAGACCCGATACCCTCTGCTGAGGAAGATGTATCCAGAATCCAGCCTGCAAGCCGCGAAGTAGCGACCCAGCAGAGCCCGGCCCGTAGGACACGGCGCCGTAGCAGAACCAAGTTTTCCCCTGCACCGCAGTCTCCAGAGAATAAAGATGAAGTCACGGCCAGAGACTTAGAGGAGAAACGGTTTTTGAGAAGAGCCAAATCCCAGGTCAGAGGTCCACTTTGTCGAGGTGTAGTAGAAGATTTCAGCCTAAAATCAGGATACGGCTTCATAGTAGCACCTGGTATGAAGGAAGGCATTTTTGTCAACAGAAGAGACGTTAGAGCCCATTTGCCCAGAGGACATCCTGGAAGGAACCTAAGGATGGGAGATTCAGTGGAGTTTACCATGCATCAAGGAGAAAGAGGATGGTATGCACTCGATGTAACACCATGTCTTAAAGAAAAAGAAGCAGACACGGAAGAAGAAAGGAAAGACAGAGATAGAGAAAGAACAGATAAAGAACCCACTGATGAGATCACCACGGATGATGAAAGAGATCGAGAAACCAACAGGTGCCGCAGCCCTACAGGCCCAAGCCCTGGTGAAGAGGAATCCATGTAAAGCAAGAAAAGTAAGAAGTACAACAAGTTACTGTTTTGACCAGTTTGAAGTTTTGCAACGTTACTGTTTAAGAGATGTGCCCACATAAACTAATGTGAGAAATGAACCTTAAGGCTATGAACTGGCTATAGCCACAAACTCTCGCAGTGTAAATAGTTACACCAGAGGCACCACCACCAGAGCCAGCCTGTTTAGGGGCTTGGCTCGCCTGCAACCAGGGAGCACGTCCGTTTATAGGGCCTTGGCTCACCTGCAACCAGAGAGCATGCCTGTTTATGGGGCCTGGCTCTCCACCACAAAGAGGGTACCTGGTCAGCACCAACTGTGAAGGCCGCCTCTGGATCCTGCCAGAAGTGGCTGAAGGCGCGGCTTCACCAGGCCAGGTATGCCCTGAAGACCACCAGACCATGAAAGCCGCCTCTACATCCTGCCAGAAGTGGCTGAAGGCGCGGCCAACGGGAGAGGAAGATTGGAGGAAAGGTCTGGGGAAGTAGATGGCCCAGATCTGGTTACCAAAAGGACCGGTGACCTGCCTCCTGAAAAGGGTTTGGGTGGGTTAACGGACTTGTGGGTGGAGGGTGGTGATGTATGGTACCTGGTGGTTTTAAATGTTTTACCATGTTTTAATGTTTTATGCATTTTAAAATGTTGTCTTGCAGCCCGAGGACGTGCTGGTGATAACTAAGGGGGAATGTGGCGCCCCTGACCTGGTCAGGCACCACTGAGTACTGCACCCATGCTGGGGACAGTACAATACAGGTAATCCAGAAGGCTGACCGAGGTGTGACTACACAGGCGCATAGTGATCAGGTCTCACACATGTACCTTTGAGAGGACCCCTGGGGATCCCAGGAGGGGGAAAAGCCTTCACCTCCACTGGAATAGTGGAGGGGGCCAAAAGCCTCCATCTCCACTCAAGGGGTGTGGTAAGAGAGCCTGGTTGCTAGGTGGCGTAGGCAAGAACAGGAGAGGAGGAGCAGTGAGCCGGCTCAGTGTGCAGTTCAGGGGGAGCAGACGTCAGGAGCAGACCCCTGGGGCTGTTGCAGTCTGACAGCGCCCGCGCAGTGGCTACCGACGGGGGAGAACGGTCACCTAGGAGTGCTACCCGAAATCCATCTTCAGCTAGAGAGAGAGCACGGAGTGGGAAGTAAGGAGACTGCTAGGGAGTACCAGGCCCAAACGGGCGGCAGATCCCGGAGCGGGGATAGATCCACCTTTCCTTGCTAAACCTGCCGGTGTGGGGCCCTCAAAGCCCACACCACAACACCCAAAAGCCGCAGCCACGTAGCCACAGTTAGGGCCCATAGTTCACAGGAGGCAAGTAGCTGGAGTGATCTGGTCCAGGCGACAAGCAAACGGCAACCGAAGGGGAGAGAGGCTTCAGCAACTTCCCTGGGTGACCCCCACAGGGACTAAAAGTCGGGGTTACCCCAAACCACCAAGGGCTAAGGAAGGCGAGTCGGTAGTCACCATCAACAGTCAGCCTGAAGGATACCTGGTTCCAGCCTGGTTCATCCCAGCTACGCCCGGGTTACTCACTCTGCCACCTTCTGTGAGTAAAACCCCTGAAAGACATTCTGCTTGTGTGGAGTTATTCTGCGCCTTGTGGTTCTACACATCTACACAGGGCCCTGGGGCTTGCCTCACTCTCAGGAGGCTACTACACCCGACTGCACCCACCATCAGCCCCAGGCATCCCTTAATCTGCAGTGGCGGTCCCCACTGACCGCAATTCTGAGAGTGGCGTCACGACAAATAGAAGATTTCCTACCAGTGACAGGATCCAGCCGAGTGGAGTCCCTGAAGGTAATGCACCGACACAACACCTGTGGGGCTTCACATCAACAAAAGTGGCAAAAAGCTCCTGAACTTATGTAAAAGTTTAGGTCTTCATATTCTTAATGGACGTACAAAGGGAGACTCACTGGGAAGATATACACTAAACTCCCATGTAGGAAGGAGTGTAGTAGACTACGCCATTACAGATATGGACCCGGCAAATATTAGCGCCTTCATAGTCACCCCACAAACGCACCTGTCAGACCACAGCCAACTTCTCCTGTACATAAAATCTACAGAGAAACCATCCACACAAAAGCCACAGCAGAGCAGCCTCTACAACCGACCTCCATCCTATAAATGGTCCAAGACGTCAGAAATAAAATATAAAGAGGCTCCCAACAGACCGGAATTACAGGAGATGCTCCACAACTTCTACAGCTACAAGTACAAGTCAAACCCAGAAGGAGTGAATCAAGCTGCAAAAGACCTCAACAAAATATTCCACACTATGGCCAAATTGTCCGACCTCAAACAAGTCAACTATAAGAGGCCAAAAGAAAAGCAGATCAATGGTTGGTTTGACAAAGAGTGTAAAGCCGTTCGAAAGACCCTGAGAACAGCCTCAAACAATAAACACAGAGATCCCAACAACCCAGACCTGAGGGAAGCCTATGACACCATACAAAAGCAGTACAAAACCATCCTCAGGAGGAAGAAGCAGAGCTACATCTCTACCAAACTGAGCCAACTCCAAGACGCCCTCCAAGACAACTCCTTCTGGGAAATATGGAGCCACATGGACACAAAGAGCAAGAAAAAGAATAACACCCATATCCAAAATGGCAACATCTGGCTCCAGTACTTCAGAGACCTCTACAAAGACATCCCAAAAGAAGGACTAAGCCAAGAGCAGGAAAACATAACATCAAAACTAAAGGCAATGGAAGAGAAAATCAAAAACTTCCAAAACCCACTGGACACACCAATTACATTACAGGAAGTTGCCGAGAAAATCACTTCCATAAAGTGTAAAAAATCTAGTGGTCTGGATGGAATCCCCCCAGAGATGTTGAAGTACAGCCCACCAGAAATTCAAGCTGCAATGGTTAAACTGTTCAACATTGTGCTGAGTGGTGGTTACTTCCCTCGTACCTGGAACCAAGGACTCATTACACCGATCCACAAGAGTGGGGATAGGTATGACCCTGCCAACTACAGAGGCATATGTGTCAGCAGTAACTTGGGAAAACTGTTCAACAGCATCCTAAACAAAAGGATCATCAGTTTCCTTACCGAGCACAATGTCCTGAGCAAAAGCCAAGCAGGGTTCGTGCCAAACCACCGCACCACGGACCACATCTACACCCTGCACAGTCTCATTCAGAGCCACGTCCACAATACAAAGCATGGGAAGATATACGCCTGCTTTGTAGACTTTAAAAAGGCCTTTGACTCAGTGTGGCACCCGGGCTTGTTCTTAAAAATGCTGGAAAGTGGAATAGGAGGAAAGACCTACGATGTCATCAAAAGCTCCTACACCGAGAACCTCTGCAGCGTGAGTGTGAACGGTAGAAGAATGGCTTATTTCCAGCAGAGCCGAGGAGTCAGACAGGGCTGCAGCCTAAGTCCAACGCTCTTCAATATTTACATCAATGAGCTGGCTACTGCTCTGGAATCTTCACCTGCTCCAGGTCTCACACTCCATGATGCCCAGGTGAAATTCTTGCTCTATGCAGATGACCTACTGCTGGTGTCACCAACCGAGAAAGGTCTCCAAGACAACCTACAAATTTTGGAGAAATTCAGCTCCACATGGGCACTACCGATCAATCTAAAGAAAACCAACATCATGGTGTTCCAGAAGAGAAAAAGAAGATTTGACCAGCATCCTTCATTTGTCCTAAACGGCTGCACTCTAACAGGAACAGACAAATACACCTACTTGGGCCTGGAAATTCACCAGTCAGGGAGCTTCAAACAAGCCATAGAGACCCTGAAAAACAAGGCCTGCAAAACCTTTTATGCCATCCGAAGGAAATTGTATCATCTGAAGCCACCAGTGAGGGTCTGGCTAAAAATCTTCGATTCCATCATTGCCCCAATCCTCCTGTACGGCAGCGAAGTCTGGGGTCCTCACACTTACCCAGATTGGTCAAGGTGGGATTCCAGCCCAACAGAAATATTCCACCTGGAATTCTGTAAGCACCTTCTCCAGGTCCATCGAAGCACCTCCAACAGCGCCTGTCGGGCCGAGCTGGGCTGATTCCCTCTACACCTAGCAGCTCTGAAGAGGTCACTATCATTTCAGGCTCACCTACAGAGTAGCAATCCAAGCTCCCATCACCACAAAGCTCTGATATATATACGTGGGCTAGATGAACCAGGACCCCTGGCATAGCTCTCCCAAACCCAACTGGACAAAATAACCAATCACAGCAGCCTGACAAGAACCAGAATCAGGAAGATGATAGACGAGGGCCAGGAGAGGTATGTCAGTGACTGGAGGACCGACATCAATACCTCACAGAAACTGATCACGTACCAGAGACTACAGAGAGACTACAGAGAGACTACAGACTGGCCCCATATCTGGAAAAACTCCCGGATCCCAAAGACCGCAGGACCCTGAGCCGATATAGACTCAGTGCCCACAGTCTAGCCATCGAATCCGGTCGACACAAGCAGAGCTACAAGCCAAGGGAGGACAGACTGTGCCAACACTATGACCTGGAGGCCCTGGAGGATGAAACCCACTTCCTGCTACACTGCACCAAGTACTCAGCAGTGAGGGACACTCACTTCAGGAGACTCTCCCATCTCTTCCCGGATTTCAGCTCCATGAAGGAGGAAGAGAAAATATATATCCTGCTGGGGGAAGAAGAGAGCGCAGTGGAGATAGCAGCGCGGTATGTGAGCGAATGTCATAGACTTCGAGAAAGAGAACTATGATAAGTCATGGACATCCATAGCCCCCCATCCCAGATGTGGCCCCCCCCAATCCCCACCCTGGATATGCCCCAACCACCGTTACTACAGTCCCCACCCTGGATATGCCCCATCATAAGCCATGGACTTCCATAGCCCCCATCCTAGAAGTGCCCCCACAGTCCCCACCCTGGATGTGCCCCATCCATCCTTCCTACAGTCCCCACCCACCATCCCCACAGCCCCAGTCCCTAATGTACACTTGCTTTGGCAAAACTAATTTGTATTTGGTCCTGCCAATAAAGCTTATTTGATTTGATTTGATTTGATTTGATAGATAGATAGAGGGATAGATAGAGGGATAGATAGATATAGATAGATAGATAGATAGATAGATAGATAGATAGAAAGAGAGATAGATAGATAGATAGATAGATAGAGGGATAGATAGATAGATAGATAGATAGATAGATAGATAGATAGATAGATAGATAGATAGATAGATAGATGGATGGATAGATAGATAGATAGATAGATAGATAGATAGATAGATAGATAGATAGATAGATAGATAGATAGAGGGATAGATAGACAGATAGATAGAGGGATAGAGGGATAGATAGATAGATAGATAGATAGAGGGATAGATAGATAGATAGATAGATAGATAGATAGATAGAGGGATAGATAGATAGATAAATAGAGGGATAGATAGATAGATAGATAGATAGATAGATAGATAGAGGGATAGATAGATAGATAGATAGATAGATAGATAGATAGATAGATAGATAGAGGGATAGATAGATAGATAGATAGATAGATAGATAGATAGATAGATAGATAGATAGAGGGATAGATAGATAGGTAGCTAGATAGATAGATAGAGGGATAGACAGATAGATAGAGGGATAGATAGATAGATAGAGGGATAGATAGATAGATAGATAGATAGATAGATAGATAGATAGATAGATAGATAGAGGGATAGATAGATAGATAGATAGATGATAGATAGATAGATAGATAGATAGATAGAGGGATAGATAGATAGATAGAGGGATAGATAGATAGATAGATAGAGGGATAGAGGGATAGAGGGATAGATAGATAGATAGATAGATAGATAGATAGAGGGATATATAGATAGATAGATAGATAGATAGATAGAGGGATAGATAGATAGATAGAGGGATAGATAGATAGATAGATAGATAGATAGATAGAGGGATAGATAGGTAGATAGATAGATAGATAGATAGATAGAGGGATAGATAGATAGATAGATAGATAGATAGATAGATAGATAGATAGATAGATAGATAGATAGAGGGATAGATAGATAGATAGATAGATAGATAGATAGATAGATAGATAGAGGGATAGATAGACAGATAGATAGAGGGATAGAGGGATAGATAGATAGATAGATAGAGGGATAGATAGATAGATAGATAGATAGATAGAGGGATAGATAGATAGATAAATAGAGGGATAGATAGATAGATAGATAGATAGAGGGATAGATAGATAGATAGATAGATAGATAGATAGATAGATAGAGGGATAGATAGATAGATAGATAGATAGAGGGATAGATAGATAGGTAGCTAGATAGATAGATAGAGGGATAGACAGATAGATAGAGGGATAGATAGATAGATAGAGGGATAGATAGATAGATAGATAGATAGATAGAGGGATAGATAGATAGATAGATAGATAGATAGATAGATGATAGATAGATAGATAGATAGATAGAGGGATAGATAGATAGATAGAGGGATAGATAGATAGATAGATAGAGGGATAGAGGGATAGAGGGATAGATAGATAGATAGATAGATAGATAGATAGATAGATAGATAGAGGGATATATAGATAGATAGATAGATAGATAGATAGAGGGATAGATAGATAGATAGAGGGATAGATAGATAGATAGATAGATAGATAGAGGGATAGATAGGTAGATAGATAGATAGATAGATAGATAGAGGGATAGATAGATAGATAGATAGATAGATAGATAGATAGATAGAGGGATAGATAGATAGATAGAGAGATAGATAGATAGAGGGATAGATAGATAGATAGATAGAGGGATAGATAGATAGATAGATAGAGGGATAGATAGAGGGATAGATAGATAGATAGATAGATAGATAGATAGATAGATAGATAGATAGATAGATAGATGATAGATAGATAGATAGATAGAGGGATAGATAGATAGATAGATAGATAGATAGAGGGATAGATAGATAGATAGATAGATAGATAGAGGGATAGAGGGATAGATAGATAGATAGATAGATAGATAGAGGGATATATAGATAGATAGATAGATAGATAGATAGAGGGATAGATAGATAGATAGATAGAGGGATAGATAGGTAGATAGATAGATAGAGGGATAGATAGATAGATAGATAGATAGATAGATAGAGGGATAGATAGATAGATAGATAGATAGAGGGATAGATAGATAGATAGATAGATAGATAGATGATAGATAGATAGATAGAGGGATAGATAGATAGATAGAGGGATAGATAGATAGATAGATAGATAGATAGATAGAGGGATAGAGGGATAGATAGATAGATAGATAGATAGAGGGATATATAGATAGATAGATAGATAGATAGATAGATAGATAGAGGGATAGATAGATAGATAGATAGAGGGATAGATAGATAGATAGATAGATAGATAGATAGAGGGATAGATAGATAGATAGATAGATAGATAGATAGATCGATAGATAGATAGATAGATAGATAGATAGATAGATAGATAGATAGATAGAGGGATAGATAGATAGATAGATAGATAGATAGATGGATAGATAGAGGGATAGATAGAGGGATAGATAGATAGATAGATAGATAGAGGGATAGATAGATAGAGGGATAGATAGATAGATAGATAGATAGATGATAGATAGAGGGATAGATAGATAGATAGATAGAGGGATAGATAGATAGATAGATAGATAGATGACAGATAGATAGAGGGATAGATAGATGGATTTATAGATAGATAGAGGGATAGATAGATAGAGGGATAGATAGATGATAGTTAGATAGATAGAGGGATAGATGATAGATAGATAGAGGGATAGATGATAGATAGATAGATGGATAGATGGATAGATAGAGGGATAGATAGATAGAGGGATAGATAGTAGAGTTGAGCGCGGTTCGTGGTTCTCCAGTTCGCGACTCGAGTGATTTTGGGGGCTGTTCTAGATCGAACTAGAACTCGAGCTTTTTTGCAAAAGCTCGATAGTTCTAGATACGTTCGAGAACGGTTCTAGCAGTAAAAAACCCAGCTAATTCCTAGCTGGCTTTCCGCTGTAATAGTGTAAGTCACTCTGTGACTCACACTATTATGACATTTCAGTGTATAGTGTGCGGGAACAGCGCATTCAGATGGTGATCGCCATTTTTTTTTTTTTCCCTTGTCTTCCTTCCCTAAGTGCGCGCGTGTAGTGGGGAGGGCCAGCATGTCAGCCAATCCCAGACACACACACACAGCTAAGTGGACTTTTAGCCAGAGAAGCTACGGCATGTGTGATAGGATGTCCATGTCACATGTCCCTGCATTATAAAACCGGACATTTTCCTCCAGCACGCCATTATCTGCCTTCTGCGTCCTTGGTGTCAGACATCACTGGCGCAGCTCCTATCTCCGATACTGCTGTGTACGCTCCATACACAGCGCTGGACAGCATAGGGATAGCACTTTCTATCAGTCCTTTTAAGGGCTCGTACCGGCAGGGTCAGAGCCATAGGTGACAGGTCCTGAAAACAGAGTTTAACAGCTACACAAGATGACAGCGTCTGTGTAGCTAAGGTCAGGGATTTCCTCGCTGCATTTCCCCATTAGGAGGGATAGAATGGCAGGCTTCCTTTCCTCTACCCAGATACCCACAACCCTGCCACTGTACCCTCCTGCCCTCTGCACACTCCAACTCATAACTAAGCCATTATACTAGCAAACACTGAGTGAACTTAGTGGCATCCTAAACATGGCTGTTGGACTTCTGTATAGTCCCAGTAGTGCAAAGATATTTGCAGCACGTCTGCCTGCATTGCACACTCCAACTCATTATAACTAAGCCATTATACTAGCAAACACTGAGTGAACTTAGTGGCATCCTAAACGTGGCTAGTGGATTTCTGTATAGTCCCACTAGTGCAAAGATATTTGCAGCACCTCTGCCTGCATTTCACACTCAAACTCATTATAACTAAGCCATTATACTAGCAAACACTGAGTGAACTTAGTGGCATCCTAAAAGTGGCTGCTGTACTCCATTCGTACCCCACTGGTGCAAATCTATTTGCAGCACCTCTGCATTGCACACTCATGCACATTTTGCTACGCTAATTTTATAGCAAACTCAGGGAATTCCTTGCTGCATTTGATAATTCGGAGGGAGAGAAAGTGAGGCTTCCTTTACCTTTTCCTTCTGTTCATAGACAGCATCTCCAAGTCAACACCCGAAGAGCAATTTCTCCTCCACGTGTAAGTGTGGAGAGGCAGCTAGTGCGCATGCGTGTGCCGATTTACCCCAGCTGCAGCCTAACTACAGTGTTTCGCCTAGTGAGTATGCTCAGCCTGACTGTGCCATTCCTGAGGCTAAGTCTTCATTTCGGGATACAGGGCATGCTCCCACACTTAGTGCCAAAAGCCTCTTTGCACAGGTACTTGCATTCCGTGCCGGGTCTAAGTCCTGTTTTGTGCCTAGACACCATGCTAAAGCTGATAGTCTTTTTTCAGAGACTGTATTTCATGCTACTGAGCATGCTCAGGCACTTACTGCATCAGAGACTAGGTCCGGTAATGAACTCTTTGGCCCTGCCCCTGATGTGGGGGGCCCATATAGACCACAGGGCATCAGGTGTCCTGACAATGTGGCCAGGCCACTCCCAAATGGCTTGCAGAGGCCCGCCCCTAGGACTTGTCACCTCATTATTGATGGTCAGACGATGACTGGTGAGGTGTTTGTGTCGTGGCAGCCATGAGGTCATTATTGAAGTTGCGGTTCCAAATAGGACGCTAGTTATGCCCCTCATGACGTGTCACTCTGCTTTTGTCTCCAGGAGGTGCATTGTGGTCCACCCTGGTTTGGGGCGGACCCAGGTTATAAAACGGGCTGGAGCCAACAAGGGGGTGCGCAGTCTTCTATTATGCTCCGAAAGAGCACACCTCCATGTGTTGAACCCATTGCGGCTTTAGGCCAAAGGTAGGCAGGGATAGGGCTTCGATGCAGGCCGCCACCACAGTTGGTAACGCAGAACGGTTAAGACCAGCTCCTGTCCTACAAGTCCTGCTTGTGCAGCCCAGTGGCATTAACAGGCCTGCTGCTGCTGATGCGCCTGCTGTCCACAGGTGTGGCCCCAATGCACACGGTCAGCGTACTGAATGGCCCCTGTGATGTTAACAGGGAGTTCCTGGGCTGGGTGGGCGTGTGGACCCTGTGACGCTAACAGGGCTCCCAGTCTCCAGATCCGAGTGGCGTCTAACTCGGTTCAGGCTACTATTAGTTTCATAGCCACACAGCTCTGTATCCTCCACCTAACCTTCCAGTTGCCAACCTCTCCTTTTCCATCTGGGAGCACGGTGGACACTGACTGCTGATGGGGATATATACCTTTCTCTTTCTTTTCTTATTAATTTTCGTTATATAGCGGTAACATAGTATATACCACCTTACCACCTTATCCAAATCTGCCAGTCCCACCGTAACAGATGGTGTTTCTTCATCAAATGTTACTTTTGCTTAACCAACAAACCCACGGACAAAAACTTTTTTCCCCTTTCCAACACACCTGTTCCCCTTTCCACCAGCATTTGTCCTATTTCAACTCATTTGGTATATGACCAAAAGTGCAACTCTGCAGGGACACCGTACTCAATGCCATCTCAGCCCAGCAGCCAGCCCTCGGTCCCTCAGATGTGGACAAGTAAAAGACCATTTCCTCCTATCCATGACAAAAAGCGTTGAGATTCACTCTGTGCAGCACTGGTGTTTACTGGAAAAGCAAATCTAAGAATCCGTACCACCTTCTGCAGATACTCCTGTATACGTGCGTCCCTTTCTATGGCAGGAATTATTTCGCCAAATTTTGTCTTGTACCGGGAATCTAACAGTGTGGCAACCCAGTAGTTAGCATTACTTCGAATTCGTACAATCCGAGGGTCATGTTGTAAGTAGTGCAGCAAAAAGGCGCTCATGTGTCTTGTGCATCCAGGAGGACCAAGTGCTTGGTGTGTTGGTGGCAGAGAGGTGAGAATCGTGCCTCCTTCCTCTGCCCTCTCCCCCCAACCTCACACAACCGAAATGTGAGCAAGCTCTCACTCATCAGCTGAGTCTTCCATGCCCATCGCAAGTTCGTCCTCCATTTCTTCATGGGCTCCTGCACCTTCCTCAACAATTTTTGCTGATACTATGCGCCCTTGTTAATCCCTATCCCCCACCATGACTGCCGCCTAGGTGCCGCTTACCGTATGGACCTTGTAGATCTTATTATCCCTTCTGCATATGACTCCTCCTGTACTTCCTCCCCTTCCTCTTGGACCAACATCTGACTCCGAATAATGCTTACAGTGTGCTCCATCTTGTAGATGACCAGAATTGTCACGCTGAGAATGGCATCGCCAGTGCTAAACATCTTCGTCGACATTTGTAAACTGTGTAGAAGGGTGCATAGGTCCTTGATCTGACACCACTCCAGCAGCGTGATCTGCACCACCTCTGGATCAAGTTAGCCCAGGGTATGTCATACCGTATTTCAGCAGGGCTCTGCGGTACTGCCACACACGCTGCAACATGTGCAGATTCCAATTCCGGCGTGTCGGAACATGGCATTTCCGGCGTTTAACCGCCAGACCCTAAGACTTCAGGAGCGATGAAAGTTGTTGAGCTGCTGGGTGCGAAGGATGAAAGTGAGCACATAGCAGCGAGCCCGCTGCACAAGGCCATGTAGGCCGGGATGGTATTTTAAAAATTGCTGGAGAATCAGATTCAACACGTGAGCCATACAAGGCACGTGTGTCACATTGCCCTGACGAAGGGCCGCAGACAGGTTTGCATCATTGCCGCACACGGCTGTTAAGTCACCAACGTAGTCCACTCAATCAATTTGTACTCCGGTCGCCAGGTGACAACGTGTTCCTTTCGTGCATAGTGCTGATGATGGGAAAGGAGTCGATGCCTGCGGCGCAGGTGGACGCAGGTTATGGTCACCCACTGGGTTGCGTTACCTTGACAGATACAGAACCACACGCTGAATGTAGGTGGTGGGTATCTCACAGATGAAGTA
Organism: Anomaloglossus baeobatrachus; assembly: GCF_048569485.1. Taxonomy (NCBI): domain Eukaryota; kingdom Metazoa; phylum Chordata; class Amphibia; order Anura; family Aromobatidae; genus Anomaloglossus; species Anomaloglossus baeobatrachus. Next base: position 70,935,890 of record NC_134363.1, read on the forward strand.
CCATCATTCAGCTACCACCAATGGGAAGACACCACACCCTTTTTTAGGCCCCTCCTGTCTGCAGACCACTGCCAGACAAAGCTATGAACCCTCTTGTTACTGTTACCCCCAGTTCAGTTTTATGAGTTTGTGTGCTTGTTACCTGACTACTTTTCCTGCTTGCTGTTTATGTACCTTGTTGGTCGATCCACATTTCACCTCTGCTTGTTTTCTGATTAAGTCCTGGCCATCCCATTCTGTTCCTCTTCCTCAATTAATGTTTTTGACCCTGCATGACTACTATTCTCTGGAACTGCAGCCTTCCACAGGTATTGATCAACTTGGGCCCTGTGTAATGCCAAATCACTGTATAGGGGTTAAAGGGTTTCAGGGTTCTGGGTGTCCAGCTTGGTGAGTGGCTTGCCTCTAGCCTATCCTTTACAGCCCATCTGAGTGTGTCGATCCAGGCAGGCGTTACACTGTGCCCTCGACAGAAGGACATGTAGGCCGGGATAGTGTTTTAAAAATTGCTGGAGATTCAGATTCAACATGTGAGCCATACAAGGCACGTGTGTCACATTGCCCTGAAGAAGGGTCGCAGACTGGTTTGCATCATTGTCGCACCCGACCTTCCCTGACTGCTAGTTGAGTGTAGACAACCATTGATGAAACTCGGTCTCACTCTCCAGAGCTAACCGTCCACAATTCCTCAGCGGTGTCTCACATTTCCCCTACATTTCAAAGTAAACATTTGACCGCCTGATGGCCTTGAGCTCTGCTGCCAGCATAGTAAGGAGGTGTGTGGGATTCCTTGGGCGCAGTTACAAGGAAGGGTGGCCTGACGACACAGGGTTTGGGCCAAGGTGGAGCACCCACACGAGGTTAAGGAGGCAGAAGCAGTGGAGGAACTTGTACATACAGAGGAAGTATTGACACAGCAACATGTAACTCTCCTGTCCATGCTTACTGGTCCAAGTATCTGTGGTGAAATGCACCCTGTCACACACAGAGTTTCTCAAGGAATCGGTGAGGTTGTGTGCGACCTGCTGTGGTAGCACGGGCACGCCTTTCTTGGAGAAAGAGTGACGACTGGCCATCGGCTCTTGGGGCACTGCAATGGGCATAAGGTCTCAAAAATCCTCGGTCTCAAAAGGGTGTAAAGGCAGCCTTTATGTTGCCAACAAGTTGCAGATGATAAAACTCAACCTCTTAGGCATGTCATGGCCTTCGAAAATCATGTAAAACACAGCGAGGGGACTCCAACCACAGTCTCCCTCGTTGCCACTAATTAGACCACACACACCCCACTTGACTGGCATCAGTTGACCCCCCTTTTGAAAAAGAAAAAGATGCTTGGCATAAAGCACTCTCAAAAATACGCGTGCCTTTCCCGTCCCCTGGATGACCCAGGGGAAGAAAAGTCCTCTGAGAGCCATGACTTGTTCATCTTGGTTCTTTTAGAAACACAGCGAGGGGACTCCAACCACAGTCTTCCTCGTTGTCACTAATTGGACCACACACACCCCACTTGACTGGCATCACTTGATCCCCCTTTTCAAAATGAAAAAGATGCTTGGCATGAAGCACTCTCAAAAATACGCGTGCCTTTCCCATCGCCTGGATGACCCAGGGGAAGAAAAGTTCTCTGAGAGCCATGACTTGTTCATCTTGGTTCTTTTAGAAACACAGCGAGGGGACTCCAACCACAGTCTCCCTCATTGCCACTAATTGGGCCACACACACCCCACTTGACTGGCATCAGTTGACCCCCCTTTTGAAAAAGAAAAAGATGCTTGGCATAAAGCACTCTCAAAAATACGCGTGCCTTTCCCGTCCCCTGGATGACCCAGGGGAAGAAAAGTCCTCTGAGAGCCATGACTTGTTCATCTTGGTTCTTTTAGAAACACATCGAGGGGACTCCAACCACAGTCTTCCTCGTTGCCACTAATTGGACCACACACACCCCACTTGACTGGCATCACTTGACCCCCCTTTTCAAAATGAAAAAGATGCTTGGCATGAAGCACTCTCAAAAATACGCGTGCCTTTCCCATCCCCTGGATGACCCAGGGGAAGAAAATTCCTCTGAGAGCCATGACTTGTTCATCTTGGTTCTTTTAGAAACACAGCGAGGGGACTCCAACCACAGTCTCCCTCGTTGCCACTAATTGGGCCACACACACCCCACTTGACTGGCATCAGTTGACCCCCCTTTTGAAAAAGGAAAAGATGCTTGGCATGAAGCGCTCTCAAAAATACGCGTGCCTTTCCCGTCCCCTGGATGACCCAGGGGAAGAAAAGTCCTCTGAGAGCCATGACTTGTTCATCTTGGTTCTTTTAGAAACACAGCGAGGGGACTCCAACCACAGTCTCCCTCATTGCCACTAATTGGGCCACACACACCCCACTTGACTGGCATCACTTGACCCCCCTTTTCAAAATGAAAAAGATGCTTGGCATGAAGCACTCTCAAAAATACGCGTGCCTTTCCCATCGCCTGGATGACCCAGGGGAAGAAAAGTTCTCTGAGAGCCATGACTTGTTCATCTTGGTTCTTTTAGAAACACAGTGAGGGGACTCCAACCACAGTCTCCCTCATTGCCACTAATTGGGCCACACACACCCCACTTGACTGGCATCAGTTGACCCCCCTTTTGAAAAAGAAAAAGATGCTTGGCATGAAGCACTCTCAAAAATACGCGTGCCTTTCCCGTCCCCTGGATGACCCAGGGGAAGAAAAGTCCTCTGAAAGCCATGACTTGTTCATCTTGGTTCTTTTAGAAACACAGCGAGGGGACTCCAACCACAGTCTTCCTCGTTGCCACTAATTTGGCCACACACACCCCACTTGACTGGCATCAGTTGACCCCCCTTTTGAAAAAGAAAAAGATGCTTGGCATGAAGCACTCTCAAAAATACGCGTGCCTTTCCCATCCCCTGGATGACCCAGGGGAAGAAAAGTCCTCTGAGAGCCATGACTTGTTCATCTTGGTTCTTTTAGAAACACAGTGAGGGGACTCCAACCACAGTCTCCCTCGTTGCCACTAATTGGGCCACACACAGCCCACTTGACTGGCATCAGTTGACCCCCCTTTTGAAAAAGAAAAAGAAGCTTGGCATGAAGCACTCTCAAAAATACGCGTGCCTTTCCCGTCCCCTGGATGACCCAGGGGAAGAAAAGTCCTCTGAGAGCCATGACTTGTTCATCTTGGTTCCTTTAGAAACACAGCGAGGGGACTCCAACCACAGTCTTCCTCGTTGCCACTAATTGGACCACACACACCCCACTTGACTGGCATCACTTGACCCCCCTTTTCAAAATGAAAAAGATGCTTGGCATGAAGCACTCTCAAAAATACGCGTGCCTTTCCCGTCCCCTGGATGACCCAGGGGAAGAAAAGTCCTCTGAGAGCCATGTCCACATTGTCAGTGGACAGACACGTGTGCTTATCTGCCAGCAGACCCCCAGCAGCACTGAAGACAGGTTCCGAGAGAACGCTGGCTGCAGGACACGACAAGATCCCCAAGGCGTACGTGGCAAGCTCAGGCAATTTATCCAAATTGGAAGCCTAAAATGAGCAGGGCTCAAGTTGCACAGTAATGGCATCGATGTTTCCTTGCATATACTCATATATCTGTGACTCCTCCTCTTTTTCCTTGTCCTGCTCTTTTGTTTTCGCATAAGTATATGTCCTTGTCACTTTCCCATGTGTTTGTGTTGTGTTGTGAGTTGTTTATCACCTTTTGGACACCTTTGAGGGTGTTTTCTAGGTGTTTTTATGTGTTTGTGATTGCCTGCCATTGTTTCCTATGCAGTTCGAGTTCGGTTCGTCGAACGTTCGACGAACCGAACTCGAACGGGAGCTCCGTTCGGCGAACCGACCTTGAGCCGAACCGCGGCCGGTTCGCTCATCTCTAATAGATAGATAGATAGATAGATAGAGGGATAGATGATAGATAGATAGAGGGATAGATAGTAGATAGATAGATAGAGGGATAGATAGATAGATAGATAGATAGATAGATAGATAGATAGATAGATAGAGGGATAGATAGATAGTAGATAGATAGGTTTTAAATGTCTGGAATGTTAGGAATACTTTTTTTTTTTTTTTTTTAACCCTGCTGTTCTGTCCATATGATCCAAAATGAAATTTGAGACCCTGCAGATTATTTATTATGTGGATCTGAAACTTGTGATTAATTCACTTTTCCGCATTTGAGGGGTTCTTACAATGAGTGGTTGTTTTTTTGTTTACTTTTTGCTACACTTGTACTGTTTGGGTCAATATGACCAGATAACATTTTATACTGTTCAACAGGTCACTAATTATTTCTGCTTGCAAAATGTATTTGTTTTCCTGTGTACTTCATCTCATTATTCAAAAAGGTGGAGCTTTCACTGTTCTTATCATTAAGCAGGTACTCATCTAGTCATTCCGCTTTCAATTCTGTGAGCGAGGACACCAGTCGTTTCACTTTCAATCCTGTGAGAGAGGATACTGGTTTCTGTGAGAGAGTACACTGAGCTGTGAATACACATCTATACATGTAGAATACAAGCTATGCTTTTCTTCTCAAATTATTCATTTCTGTTGTTTAGATTGCATATTGTAAAGTCATTTTTTGATTACTGTGTTTTGATGTAAGCTAATGTGTGCCCGTCTAAAGATACCCTTAGGCTTGTGTAGACTGAATGTTTGTCTAGGAGGGGGTGTATTCTCACTGCTGTGATATATTGATAGTGTGGTGCCCCTGAGGCTCAGGTCGCTACAGGGTTCTTTCACCCTACTCAGGGTGTGGTGCTGATCATGGATCCAAAAGGAGGTTGGTACCGGTGTCATCATCCACAACCACAAACACACATGGGTTGCTCTTTTCCCACTGGAGAATGGGCTAGGGTCGGGTGTAAAAGGGGTTTCCAACAGTGTGGCATTTACAGGATGCCTCACAACAGGGGCCCCAATCCACTAGCTTAAGACATGGCTGGGGGATGGTGCGGCCACCAGGGGGAGTTAGGAGGAGACCCACACAGTTACCAACATAGGGGGTTCTCCAGCAGGAGTGACAGTGAGTGGACGACTTTCGCGGTAGCTCCTGTGGGACATACTAGTTTAACTGTCTCTGTGGAGGATAGTGAGTCAGTTCCCCCGGGGCCGGTGATGTTCAGGGTGCAGAACCCTAGGGTGGTATAATTCTACGTTGCATCACCAGATTCTGCCAGATGGAGAATTTCCATGCTTTTTTGACCACCTAAGTTCCCAGAACCAAGTGGCATATAGGACTCCCGGGCTTCGATAACGGTCAGCATCAAGAGGATCCCCGCTACTGACATAGGGAACAGTACTCTACCTAGTATGGAAGGAACTTTAAGTGCTTCAAGCCACAGGGACCCGCACTACAAAGCGCAGTGAGGAAGGGCCTACAGACCGGACCGGTTTTGACCTTTTGCGGATCCGAGATCGACCTGAGCCCATCACGGCAGTGACCAGCATGAACGGGCTGGCAGCTGAAGTTGTGAGTTAACTACAACCTGAGCCCGCAGAGACTGTGTTGGCTCATCCTTGCTGTACTGTATAAGTACAAATTACCAAAAGACACGACCAATCCCGTGCCATCTTTTACTTATGGAAAGAGCCATATACAGATAATAATAGAACAAGAAAGAACAATACTGTACAACGACTCAGATGCAAAAATACTTCAATTTTATTTATATAAGAAAAAGTTTTTTCATACAAATAGAAAAAGATAAAAAGTAGAGACAGACGGTTTCATGCCACCAGGTGGCGCTCTCACCACAGCATACGGCAGGTACAAGTACACATGCAACGATAGTATTATTATTAGTAAGTACACAACCTAGAGCTCGCCTATAAGAAAGCGGCCCATGGTAGGGTACATTACAGAGGTAGTAGTGCAAAGAGCCGCTGATCAAGATACCAAAGGATCAATATGCCTAGTGGCTAAAAGTGTCCCTCGACCAGCAGTAGTACTGTTACCATACCTGGAGATGTGGTGGGAACCCTGAACCCCGACCTATAGGTTTCGTTAGTTCTTCTTCCGGGGGTGGTCTCTGGTTAAAACAATAACCCCTTTTAAATGAAAACTCACCAATCACAGCCCATAAACGGTCCACCACTTAGGTGATAGAGTGTATAGGAAAATCCCCTGATAGAAGTAACCAATGCTTGGCGCGTCACTTCCGCATCCGTTCTAGCATCCCTCGTCTATGACGTATGGAGGGGAGGTTGCGATTATCCTCCAATCAGGGCTTTGGTTACTTCTATCAGGGGATTTTCCTATACACTCTATCACCTAAGTGGTGGACCGTTTATGGGCTGTGATTGGTGAGTTTTCATTTAAAAGGGGTTATTGTTTTAACCAGAGACCACCCCCGGAAGAAGAACTAACGAAACCTATAGGTTGGGGTTCAGGGTTCCCACCACATCTCCAGGTATGGTAACAGTACTACTGCTGGTCGAGGGACACTTTTAGCCACTAGGCATATTGATCCTTTGGTATCTTGATCAGCGGCTCTTTGCACTACTACCTCTGTAATGTACCCTACCATGGGCCGCTTTCTTATAGGCGAGCTCTAGGTTGTGTACTTACTAATAATAATACTATCGTTGCATGTGTACATGCCAATGTATGTAAAGTGCTGTGGAATTAATAGCGCTATATAAATGAATAAAATTATTAATTATTATTATTACCTGCCGTATGCTGTGGTGAGAGCGCCACCTGGTGGCATGAAACCGTCTGTCTCTACTTTTTATCTTTTTCTATTTGTATGAAAAAACTTTTTCTTATATAAATAAAATTGAAGTATTTTTGCATCTGAGTCGTTGTACAGTATTGTTCTTTCTTGTTCTTGCTGTACTGTAGTATATCATGGATCAAGTAATTCATAGTCACACAAACTCTGCAGCTCTTGCACCTGTCCTATCCCTACCTCCCCCGATCACTTGATTCTATGTAAAATTGTTCATAGACAAGTTACTACCTCTCCAATTTTCTATGTTATTCCAGTTTGGTAGTACATCTCCCTTTGGTTTTGACTTTTCTAACTCTATCTCTAATGATGATCTGTGTGCTCCTATCCCAAACCTGTAAAACCTTAAAATGATGCCACATAGTGTTTAGCTCTAAACTCGCAGAGTGTCATGGTGTCATCAGATGCTGGTCAGACTAAAGCCTGCTTTACACGTTGCAATTTCACATATGATATCGTATGCAATTTGCAACGCCCCCATCGTATGTGTGGCACGTTCAATTTGTTGAACGTGCCGCACAAACGATTAACCCCCGTGACACGTACTTACCCGTCCATCCGACTTCGCGGTGAACATCCACTTCCTGGAGTGGGAGGGATGTTCGGCGTCACATCGACGTCACGTGGCAGCCGGCCAATAGAAGCAGAGGGGCGGAGCTGAGCGGGACATAAACATCCCGCTCACTTCCTTCCTTCCGCATTGTCGGCGGGAGCCGCGGATGGAGGTAAGCTGTCGTTCAATATTCCCGGGGTGTCACACACTGCGATGTGTGCTGCCTCGGGAACATTGCACAACCGCACGTTCAATCTTTGAGGAATGAACGACATGCATGCGATGAACGGATTTTTGTTCAATCGCAATTGCACGGAGGTTTTACACACTACAATCATACTTACGATGCTGGATGTGCGTCACTTACGACGTGACCCCGCCGACACATCGTAAGATTTATTGTAGCATGTAAAGCGCCCTTTAGACTCTGACACTCCTCACTATGCTTTCTATGGAGCTTCTTTGTTGCACAGGCAGTCTTGGGGGTCAACCAGCTGTGTGCTCATTAGTGATCGAACTAGCAGGAGTTAACTTCTGCTAACCTACTGTTTATCTTTTGATTCACATATTGCAGGAGACCTATCACAGTATTTCCTCTCCTTTTTAAGATGGAGGAATCTGTCTTCCCATGCCAACTATAGCTTTTTGCTAAACCATTCCATGTGCCGTTATGTTGAAATAATTGGTAATTTACTGCGTGTTGATTGGTATGCTGTGGAATTTCTCCTGTGGTCTGGTTATTTCCACCCTGCTGTTTGTTTTCCTCCTTATCATTCATGGTCTGATAACTTTGTGTTAGCTGTGCTATGTGATAGTCTTGGTTTCCCATGCTTGTCTATGACTGTCAGTGTTAACATGCTCCTGTCCTGGGGGTATTAGAGCTGGGCTGGTAAGGAGCAGGGTCAGGCTGGCAACTCAGATGTCCTCACCATGAGATGTAACTCTGAGATAAGGGATAGCCAGGGGCCCTCAAGTCTGAGGGCAGTCTAGGATCCTGGGTCTTGCTCTCCCCCGATTATCATGACAAATGGTCACTATATTCCCTGCCTCATCTTTTATAGTGGCTTTGATGGTACACCTTGATTGGTTGAGCTAGACCATGTAATGTAATAGTTGTAAGTTGTTTTTGGGAAGTCTGCAACTGATTTAATATAAAGCTCCCTCTCTGGCCTATATCATCTTTAGGAATGTGTAAAATGGCACCAAGCATTTATTTGAATATTCGTGATAATCAAATTGCAAATTCTTAAAATTCTGTGGCTTCTGTGAATTTCATTTAAATTCCATTCATATTGAACCAATTTGATCATCACTATTGCAGTGTACTAAAATTGAGCAGAAAGTGAACTGTTGGGGTTTACACTTAACCCGGCTTTGACATGCATTATCTTGTATACATCTATATACTCTGAAATTGTCGCTTTCTTGCAAAGAATCAGGGAACCAGTTGAATCCTTGTATTTTAGATAAAATGTTTACAAGACATACTACCAATCCGTACCCTCGTCTCCGTATAGAGGAAATGGAAGGTTCTTGCTTAGTGAAGTGACATGATCCTCTTTGACTTACATTCATCTTCATTTCACAGAATACATTGAGACAAGAATGAGTAGGAGTCGAAAGGAGCTTTTTACTAAAAGTATGAATTGGACCAAATTACCTTTAAAGATATGAAATCTGCATCTGTTTCTGTTATTCTGCATTGCAACAATAGCAACTTAATTTACAAACCCGCACTTTTTGGTTTGAATAGAAGAATATGAAATATCTGTAAAGCTGCAGACACCTGTATTGCTCGCATTCAGAATGAATCTTTAATGATGTTATACTATGAGGAGAAGGTGTTTTCAAATCAAATAGATTCTCATTTATTATGGACATATTATAAAGTGAATATGTTATGAAGACCAAGTGCAACTATTAAGTTTATTTTTAAAGCAATTTTATGGGATACTTGGTTAGTTTTGGATTTATTTTTACTGATTTCTTATGTTATTCTGCCTGTTTAGTATGTGATAAAACAATAGTTCTCTAGATAAATGTGTTATCTCATATAAACAACACTGTCTATTTAGTTACATAGTTACATAGTTACATAGTTACTAAGGTTGAAAAAAGACTTAGGTCCATCTAGTTCAACCTTCCTACACCAATTATACATTTGGTCACTAAAGGCTACTTTACACACTGCGATATCGGTCCCGATATCGCTAGTGTGGGTACCCACCCCCATCTGTTGCGCGACAGGGGCAAATCGCTGGCCGTGCCGCACAACATCGCGCAGACCCGTCACACATACTTACCTGCCCGGCGACGTCGCTGTGACCGGCGAACCGCCTCCTTTCTAAGGGGGCGGTTCGTGCGGCGTCACAGCGACGTCACTGAGCGGCCGCCCAATAGCAGCGAAGGGGCGGAGCTGAGCGGGACGTAACATCCCGCCCACCTCCTTCCTTCCGCACTGCGGCCGGGAGGCAGGTAGGAGAGCTTCCTCGTTCCTGCGGCGTCACACATAGCGATGTGTGCTGCCGCAGGAGCGACAAACTACATCGTTACTGCTGCAGTAACGATAATCGAGAATGGACCCCCATGTCACCGATGAGCGATTTTGCACGTTTTGCAACGATGCAAAATCGCTCATCGGTGTCACACACAACAACATCGCTAATGCGGCCGGATGTGCGTCACAAATTCCGTGACCCCAACGACTCCGCATTAGCGATGTCGCAGCGTGTAAAGCCACCTTAAGTCTTTTATAACCAACAATGTTGTGTGCACTGAGGAAATCATCCAGCCCTTTTTTAAAAGCTGTTATAGTATCTGTCATTACTACCTCTTGTGGTAGGGCATTCCACAGTCTGACTGCTTTAACTGTAAAGAACCCTTTCCTATTTAGCTGTCGGAATCGCTTTTCTTCCATTGGCAGTGAGTGCCCCCTGGTCCTTAGTATTGTCTTTGGAAGAAATAAGTCATGTGCCAGTCCTTTATATTGACCACACATGTATTTATACATATAAATGAGATCTCCTCTGAGACGTCTTTTTTCTAAGCTAAACATTAGAGTTGAGCGCGGTTCGCGGTTCGAGGTTCTCCAGTTCTAGGCTTGAGTGATTTTGGGGCCTGTTCTAGATCGAACTAGAACTCGAGCTTTTTGCAAAAGCTCAATAGTTCTAGAAACGTTCGAGAACGGTTCTAGCAGCAAAAAAACAGCTAATTCCTAGCTGGCTTTCCGCTGTAATAGTGTAAGTCACTCTGTGACTCACACTATTATGAAATTTCAGTGTATAGTGTGCGGGAACAGCGCCTTCAGATCACTGCTGTTTGTATAATGGCGATCGCCATTTTTTTTTTTTTTCCCTTGTCTTCCTTCCCTAAGCGCGCGCGTGTAGTGGGGAGGGCCAGCATGTCAGCCAATCCCAGACACACACACAGCTAAGTGGACTTTTAGCCAGAGAAGCAACGGCATGTGTGATAGGATGTCCATGTCACATGTCCCTGCATTATAAAAATGAGTATCTGCCCATCCGGACGCCATTATCTCTTCTGCGTCCTTGGTGTCAGACATCACTGGCGCAGCTCCGTCCTTTGTCCTATCGCCGATACTGCTGTATGCGCTCCATACACAGCGCTGGACAGCTTAGGGATAGCACTTTCTATCAGTCCTTTTAAGGGCTCGTACCGGCAGGGTCAGAGCCATAGGTGACAGGTCCTGAAAACAGCGACAGCGTCTGTGTAGCTAAGGTCAGGGATTTCCTCGCTGCATTTCCCCATTAGGAGGGAATAGAAAGGCAGGCTTCCTTTCCTCTACCCAGAGACCCACAACCCTGGCACTGTACCCTCCTGTCCTCTGCACACTCCAACTCATTATAACTAAGCCATTATACTAGCAAACACTGAGTGTACCTAGTGGCATCCTAAACATGGCTGTTGGACTTCTGTATAGTCCCAGTAGTGCACAGATATTTGCAGCACGTCTGCCTGCATTGCACACCCAAACTGATAGTTACTAAGCCATTATACTAGCAAACACTGAGTGAACTTAGTGTCATCCTAAACGTGGCTGTTGGACTTCTGTATAGTCCCAGTAGTGCACAGATATTTGCAGCACGTCTGCCTGCATTGCACACTCCAACTCATTATAACTAAGCCATTATACTAGCAAACACTGAGTGAACTTAGTGTCATCCTAAACGTGGCTGTTGGACTTCTGTATAGTCCCAGTAGTGCACAGATATTTGCAGCACGTCTGCCTGCATTGCACACTCCAACTCATTATAACTAAGCCATTATACTAGCAAACACTGAGTGAACTTAGTGTCATCCTAAACGTGGCTGTTGGACTTCTGTATAGTCCCAGTAGTGCACAGATATTTGCAGCACGTCTGCCTGCATTGCACACTCCAACTCATTATAACTAAGCCATTATACTAGCAAACACTGAGTGAACTTAGTGTCATCCTAAACGTGGCTGTTGGACTTCTGTATAGTCCCAGTAGTGCACAGATATTTGCAGCACCTCTGCCTGCATTGCACACTCAAACTGATAGTTACTAAGCCATTATACTAGCAAACACTGAGTGAACTTAGTGTCATCCTAAACGTGGCTGTTGGACTTCTGTATAGTCCCAGTAGTGCACAGATATTTGCAGCACGTCTGCCTGCATTGCACACTCAAACTGATAGTTACTAAGCCATTATACTAGCAAACACTGAGTGAACTTAGTGTCATCCTAAACGTGGCTGTTGGACTTCTGTATAGTCCCAGTAGTGCACAGATATTTGCAGCACCTCTGCCTGCATTGCACACTCAAACTAATAGTTACTAAGCCATCATACTAGCAATTTATGCTGCCAGTTTAAGGGCCGTAGTTGCATTGTCAGGGATATTTATTCTTTATTATTCTGCTGTTAATAAAGCTAGACCACCGCTGCAATCTACACCACCTCTCAATTTTTACTACCACATTTTCAGTGCACAATCTTGTCGCAATCAACATGAGTGGCAAAATGACAGATGCTGGTGGAAAGGGGAAGAGGCGTGGTGGAAAAGGAAAAAAAGGGTTTGTCCGTGGGGAAGGTGGCAAAGCTCCATTATCATCTGCTGAAGATAAACCATCTACCAGCAAAAGTAAGATGTCTACTACTTACCGTGGACAATCCGATGTGCTCCCTTTTTTACTGACACGAACAACAGGAACAAAGGTAGATGATGGCCAAAAAAGGAAAATGCTTGAATGGATCTCAAGTGGTCCAACAAGTGCCCTCTCAGCCACTTCAAGTACCGCATCCAAAAAACACCAGTCCTCTGAGTTGTCATCCCAATCAAACTTGCTTTCTCCCAGCTCTGAAGTCTCCATCAGCCCTGCACAGTATGGTGGAACTGAGATGGCTGAGTCTGCAGAGCTGTTCAGTCACACTATAGCCTGGGAATCAGAGGTCTGCTCCCAAGCTACAGTGAGTACAGAACAGGAAATGGTCTGCAGTGATGCCCAGAACCTTTGTGACTCTGATTCAGGCCGTGAGGACCAAGTTTCTGAGCATAATGTTGACCCTTTGTCACAAACTGTAACACCTGTGGTTATAGACAATGAGGAACATACTGATGAGGATGAGACGCAGATACCCGATTAGGATGACAACTTAAATATTCGGTCAGGGCAAGAAGAGGCTCGGTCTGAGGGGGAGGGGAGTGCAAACACAACAATTGATGATGAAGTTCTAGATCCCACCTACTGTCAACCCACAGTCAGGCACTCAAGGAGGTCAACAGAGGTGGTGGAGGAGGATGCAACTGATGACGAAGTTACCTTGCGCCTTCCTGGACAGAGTCGGAGTACTGGTAGCTTGTCTATAACTGCATCCTCAGCCACCACTCTGCCTCTGAGCACTAGTCGGGGTGGATCAACAGGTTGCATGCCCTCTAAGCCTTGCCTAGCCTGGTCCTCTTTTGACATAGCAAAAGTTCGCCCAAATTATGTGATCTGTAAAATTTGTCATGGTTCTCTTAGTAGAGGTCAAAACCTCAGCAGTTTGACAACTTCTTCCATGAATCGTCACATGAATAAATATCATATGTCCCGGTGGGAAACTCACCGTGCTGCAATGCGGCCTAGCGGAGCGAACCATCCACCGCCTGCCCCTTCCAGTGCATCCGCGCGCTCTTCATCTTCTAGGACTGTGGGGACAGCTGTCACACCTGTTTTTCCACGCACAACTTCCACCACTGTAACCGCAACAGGCAGTTTGCTTGGTAGGCCGTCAGTTGGTTTGGAAAGGGAAACAAGTGAGTGTGTACAGGTCTCTCAGACATCGATAGCACCAACGTTGGATGAAGGCAACATCATGTCTCCGCCTGCACTTTCCTCACAAACCTGCATTTTTCCAGGGACACCCTACTCAACACCGTAAACACACAGCAGCCAGATCTCTGTCCCTCAGATGTGGTCAAATAAAAGGCCACTTCCTGCGACCCATGACAAAGCTAAGAGGTTGACTCTATCCCTCTGTAAGCTCTTGGCTACCGAAATGCTGCCTTTCCGCCTAGTGGACACACAGGATTTTAGAGACCTTATGTCTGTCGCTGTGCCCCAGTACCAGATGCCTAGTCGCCACTACTTCTCTAAGAAAGGTGTGCCCGCGCTACACCAGCATGTCGCACACAACATCACCGCTTCCTTGAGAAACTCTGTGTGTCAACGGGTGCATTTCACCACCGATACTTGGACCAGTAAGCATGGACAGGGACGTTACATGTCGCTGACTGGGCACTGGGTAAGTATGGTGATAGATGGTGAAGGGTCTGCTGCACAAGTCTTGCCGTCCCCACGACTTGTGTGTCAATCCTCTGTCTGTCCAAGTTCCGCCACTGCTTCTGCCTCCTCCACCTCATCTGGGTCCTCCACCTCTGCCCCAAGCCTGCCTGGTCAGGCCACCAGCGTTCTCACTGCGCAGAAGGAATCACGCACCCCTCATTACTATGCTGGCAGCAGAGCGCAACGGCATCAGGCGGTCTTTAGCTTGACATGTCTTGGGAATAAGAGTCACACAGCTGAGGAGTTGTGGTCAGCTCTGCGGTCCGAGTTTAATAAATGGTTGTCTCCACTCAACCTGCAGCCTGGTAAGGCCGTGTGCGACAATGCTGCAAACCTGGGTGCGGCCCTTCGCCTGGGCAAGGTGACACACGTACCTTGTATGGCTCACGTGTTGAACCTTGTCATCCAGCAATTTTTAACACAGTATCCCGGCCTAGATGGCCTTCTGAACAGGGCACGAAAACTGTCTGCTCACTTCCGCCATTCAAGCGCCGCAGCTGAGCGACTTGCATCGCTCCAGAAGTCTTTCGGCCTGCCGGTTCATCGCCTGAAATGCGATGTGGCGACATGCTGGAATTCAACTCTCCACATGTTACAGCGACTGTGGCAGCACCGCCGAGCCCTGGTGCAATACGTCATGACGTATAGCCTGGGCCAACGAGATGCAGAGGTGGGGCAGATCACCCTGATGGAGTGGTCTCAGATCAAGGACCTATGCACCCTTCTGCACAGTTTCGACATGGCGACGAATATGTTTAGCGCTGACAATGCCATTATCAGCATGACAATTCCAGTCATTTACATGCTGAAGCACCCGCTAAACACTATTCGGAGTCAGGGGGTGGGACAACAGTAAGGGGATGAACTACAGGAGGATTCATATGCGCAAGACACAACAACATCACCAAGGTCCAGACGTTCATCATCACCAAGGCGGCAGGCATGGGACCATGGGGGACAGGGATCAACAAGGGTGCATGGTAGCAGGCGAGATGTTGAGGAAGGTGCAGGAGAACATGAAGAAATGGAGGACAAACTGTCCATGGACATGGAAGACTCAGCAGATGAGGGAGACTTTGGTCAGATTTCAGTTGAAAGAGGTTGGGGGGAGATGTCAGAGGAAGAAAGAACGGTTAGCACCTCTATGCCACAAACACAGCGTGGACTTGGTCCGCATGGCTGCGCAAAACACATGAGTGCCTTCTTGTTGCACTACCTCCAACATGACCCTCGTATTGTCAAAATTAGAAGTGATGATGACTACTGGATTGCCACACTATTAGATCCCGGATACAAGTCCAAATTTTGTGACATAATTCCAGCCATAGAAAGGGACGCACGTATGCAGGAGTATCAGCAGAAGCTGTTACTCGATCTTAGCTCGGCTTTTCCACCAAACAACCGTGCAGGTGCATGGAGTGATTCTCCCAGTTGTAACTTGACAAACATGGGACGGTCTCGTCATCTTCAACAGTCTACCCGTACCAGTAGGACCGTATCTGGTGCTGGTAACAGCAATTTTATGGAATCTTTTCATAATTTTTTTAGACCCTCCTTTGCAAGGCCACCAGAGACAACAAGTCTGACACATAGTCAACGGCTGGAGAGGATGATACAGGAGTATCTCCAAATGAACATCGATGCCATGACTTTGCAAATGGAGCCTTGCTCCTTTTGGGCTTCAAATCTAGAAAAATGGCCAGAGCTCTCCAGTTACGCCTTGGAGATTTTGTCGTGTCCAGCTGCCAGCGTTGTCTCTGAACGTGTCTTCAGTGCTGCTGGGTGTGTGCTGACAGATAAGCGCACGCGTCTGTCCAGTGACAATGTGGACAGACTGACGTTCATCAAAATGAACAAGTCATGGATCCAGAAGGAATTTACTACCCCTGTGTCATCCTGGGGAGAGTAAATGCTTGTGGATTTGGAATGTGCTTGATGCAAATCAAAACATCCTGTTTGCAACTAGGGCACAAGTGCTGCCACTGATGGGGTGTCTGTGTGGGGCCCAATTTTTGGAAAAAAGGGAGGCTCCGCTTGGAGTAACCCTTGCTTACATTGTTTTTAAAAGAAGCCAAGATGAACAGAGCTGGGATCAGGAAAGACTTTGCTACCAACCCCGGTGTCATCCTGGGGATGGTTAAGAATAGCGTATTTTTGAATGTGCTTGATGCAAATCTAGCTGTGAATTGTACAACTGGGGCACAACTGCTGCCACTGAAGGTGTGGGTGTGTGTGGGGCCCAATTTTTGGAAAAAAAGGTAGACTCCGCTTGGAGTAACCCTTGCTTGCTGTGTTTTTTAAAAGGAGCCAAGATGAACAAGTCATGGTTCAGCAAAGACTTTGCTACCTACCCCGGGGTCATCCTGGGAACGGTTAAGTATGGCGTATTTTTGAATGTGCTTGATGCAAATCTAGCTGTGAATTGTACAACTGGGGCACAACTGCTGCCACTGAAGGGGTGGGTGTGTGTGGGGCCCAATTTTTGGAAAAAAGGGAGACTCCGCTTGGAGTAACCCTTGCTTGCTGTGTTTTTTAAAAATGATCCAAGATGAACAGAGCTGGGATCAGGAAAGACTTTGCTACCTACCCCGGTGTCATCCTGGGGACGGTTAAGAATAGCGTATTTTTGAATGTGCTTGATGCAAATCTAGCTGTGAAGTGTACAACTGGGGCACAAGTGCTGCCACTGAATGGGTGGGTGTGTGTGGGGCCCAATTTTTGGAAAAAAAGGGAGACTCCGCTTGGAGTCACCTTGCGGTGTTTTACATGATTTAAGAAGGGCGTGCCATGCCTATATCTGTGTGTCCTCCTCTTTTTCCTTGTCCAGCTGTTTTGTTTTCGCATGAGTATATGTCCTTGTCACTTTCCCATGTGTTTGTGTTGTGTTGTGAGTTGTTTGTCACCTTTTGGACACCTTTGAGGGTGTTTTCTAGGTGTTTTTATGTGTTTGTGATTGCCTGCCATTGTTTCCTATGCAGCTCGAGTTCGGTTCGTCGAACGTTCGGCGAGCCGAACTCGAACGGGACGTCCGTTCGGGGAACCGACCTCGAGCCGAACTGCGACCGGTTCGCTCATCTCTACTAAACATATCTAACTTTTTCAACCTATCATCATATGGGAGGCCTTCCATTCCTTGTAGTAGTCTAGTTGCCTGCCTTTGAACGGACTCTAACTTCTGAATGTCCTTTTAAAAATGTGGAGCCCAAAACTGGATCCACATGTGGCCTTACAAGTGATTTATAGAGGGGTAACAATACGTTGGGATCACGGGATCTAATTTCTCTTTTTATACACCCTAGAATCTTGTTTGCTTTTGCAGCTGCTGCCTGACATTGAGTGCTGCTGCTCAGCTTATTTGTAATGAGAATACTCAAGTCCGTCTCCTATTCTGTAGTCCCGAGTTTACTTCCATTTAATGTATACGCATTTATAGGATTACTCCATCCTAGGTGCATTACTTTTCATTTATCAACATTAAATCTCATTTGCCAAGTATCTGCCC
Organism: Anomaloglossus baeobatrachus; assembly: GCF_048569485.1. NCBI lineage: Eukaryota > Metazoa > Chordata > Amphibia > Anura > Aromobatidae > Anomaloglossus > Anomaloglossus baeobatrachus. The sequence continues at coordinate 70,953,511 of NC_134363.1, forward strand.
ATTCTGACATCTTATCCAGATCTTTTTGTAATATTGTACTATCAAGGTCAGTTTTTAATATCCTACATAGTTTAGTGTCATAAGCAAAGACTGACACTTTACTATCAATCCCATCCACAAGGTCATTAATAAAGAGATTAAAAAGAATTGGTCCTAGCACAGATCCCTGCGGCACCCCACTGCTGACTATAGCCCATTTAGAGAATGTACCATTTATGACTACTCTTTGTTTCCTATCTTTTAGCCAATTCCTTACCCAGTTGCATATAGTTTCCCCCAGTCCTTGCTTCTGGAGCTTTAGTATAAGGCTATTATGTGGTACAGCATCAAATGCCTTTGCAAAGTCCAAATAAATCACATCAGCTGCATTACCAATGTCCAGGTTTGCACTTACCCCCTCATAGAACCCCAACAGGTTGGTTATACACGACTTATCTTTCATGAATTCATGCTGTCTATCAGTTATTATATTATTTTCTGCAACATATTTTTGCATGTCATTCCTTAAAATTCCCTCAAAAACTTTGCATACTACTGATGTCAGGCTTACTGGATGGTAGTTGCCTGGATCTACCCTCTTACCTTTCTTAAATATCGGTACCACATCAGCAATCCTCCAATCCTGAGGCACCAACCCTGTTACAAGCGAGTCTAAAAAGATGAGATACAGCGGTCTGTCAATTACGGAGCTCAATTCCCTCAATATTCGTGGATGAATGCCATCTGGCCCTGGGGATTGTCAATGTTTAATTTACTCAGACGTAGGCGAACTTCTTCTTGTGTTTAATTAATTATATCGGGTGGTGAACTTTGATTTTTCACTTGTTGAATGATTCCTGGTACAGTCAGTTCCTTGGTGAACACAGATGAGAAATGCCTATTTAATATCTCAGTCTTTTGTTTGTCCTCTATAACTAACTTGTTATTATATTTTAAGGGGCCAATACTATCCTTTGTTTTTTTGGCATTAATGTATTTATAAAAGATTTTGGGATTTATTTTAATGTCGTTGGCGATTTTTGTTTCAGTAGCTAGTTTTGCTTGTTTGATTTCTTTTTTGCATTTCCTATTGATATCTTTATATTTCTGAAATGCTATTTCTGTATTCTCAGCCTTCAAGATTTTAAACGCCCTTAGTTTTTGTTTTATTATACTTTGTACAGTCTTATTTATCCATAGTGGTTTCTTTTTATTCCGGGACATTTTATTACCAGAGGGTATACGTTTTTTACAGGACTCTAGCAGTATATCCTTAAACTTTCCCCATTTATGTTCAGTATCCCCAGTTACCATGACTTTGTCCCAATCTACACATTTAAGCTCTTCCCTTAATTTGTTGAAATCAGCTTTCCTAAAATTCCAGGTTTTAGCATTTCCTCTTTTAAATGTTCTATTGAATATTACGTTGAAGCTTACCATATTATGATCGCTGGTGCCCAAGTGCTCCCGGACCTGTAGATCTGAAATTGTATCCGGTCTATTTGACAGGACCAGATCTAGCAAATTATCTCCCCTCGTCGGTTCATCTACCATCTGAGACAGGAAATGGTCTTGAATGGTAGATAAGAATTTATAGCTTTTAGCACAACCAGAAGATTCTATGTCCCACTGTATGTCTGGATAGTTGAAATCCCCCATAATAAGAACCTGATTATTATTATTATTATTATTATTAGCTGCCTTTTCAATTTGTTCCAGCATTTCACCCTCTATTTGATCAGGTATGTTAGGAGGCTTATAGCAAACTCCAATTAACATTTTTCCATTATTCCCCTCCCCATGTACATTTACCCATACTGACTCTACATTTTTGCAGTCCCCCCCAATATCATCATTCAACACAGGTTTTAGGTTAGATTTGATAAATATACACACCCCACCACCTTTTTTGTCTTTCCTGTCCTCCTAAATCTACAATAACCCTGTATGTTTGTCACCCAGTCATGGCTTTCATCCAGCCAGGTTTCCGTAAAGACGGCCAGAGAGCCCCATAGGGGTGAACAGGCCCATGACGATCGGGAGGGTTAGGGTAGGAAAGAGTTAAGTGCTAAGGTTGGAGGCACATAGGGGCTGCCTGATTGGTGGGAGAGTCGGGAAAAGGGATTGGGTGAGGGACAGGATATGGGAGGGTTGATGTGTGGGTATAAAGGGGGCTGTGCAGAGGTCACTGCCCCTTTTGACCTACAGACAGTGTGTCCCCCCTGCGCTGCTGCCTCCCTGACTGAAGAATGGTGGCGGTGCTGGAGCTGGGGGGGGGGGAGCATCTGAGGACATCGGCGAGGACGCGTCTGCAGGGCTGGAGCGGCTTCTCTGCTCCTGCGCCCGGAGCTGCGCTGCACGCTCGGCGGGCGCGACCGCCGGAGCGTTACTCCCCCGTCGGGGGGGAGAAGACAGATTTAGGAGCCCCTTCGGGGACCCTCCGGGGCAGCGGAGTGCACCTCACCTTTGGATGTGTCTCCGGCCGCCGGGAGGAATCCTCGTCGGAGATTCCGCGGGCCGGGGGTGGGCGGAGCTTATGCGAGGCCTACTTCCGGTCTGCGGCCTGCACGGCCACGGACCAGAGCAGCGGCAGCCCCCAGTCAGGTGCGGGCTGGGGGTGGTGCCCGGCACCACAGAGCGGACGGGGAGACTCCCTGCAGACGGCAGGGGAGAGAGAGCATGGATGGAGGGACGGATCGGAGCGGTAGTCGGAGGGTGCTGGTGGCAGGGTCTTGCGGTCGGCAGGGCCCTTGCGGCGGTCGGTTCTTACGGTACCTCCCAGCAGGGATCAGGCTGGGGGGTGTTCCTGGCATCCGGATGGAGAGGCACGGCCTTCCTGCAGTCGGCAGGGAGGGGGACCACCGGGGGGCTACAGAGATTACAGCGGTGCAGCAGGAGGGGGCAGCAAAGAAGGATGGCGGCAGGACGCCGCTTCGCGGCAGGAAACAGAGGACAAATAGGAGGTGCACGGAGGAGCAGGGTGCGGTGACCGTGGGGGTTGACGGCCGCAAGGTGCGGGCTGTCCCCTCGCTGGTCCCCCCAGCGGACTTCAGCAGCTCCTCTTATTCGGGCGAGGAAGAAGGACCGGAGGAGGCGGCAGGACGGATGAACGGCAGCAGGATGTTCGCGGTACGGCTGCTCCGGATTCGGTTCAGAGGCAGCCCGGTGAGAGAACAATCAATATGTTTAATGTTGTGGGTAGTGTTAGCGGGGACGGGGGTTCCACCGCGGTGAGTGGTTTGCCGGGGGTTTAGTGCGGTCGGTCAGTCGGGGTTACCCGGGGCGGAGTTTTGGGGGCAGCTGCTAAGGGTGTTGTAGGGATCGTCGGCTGGGCGGTCAGGTCGAAGCGGGCCTGGGTCCCTGGCGGGGGGCGTGGGTGGGTCCCACGGTCAGGGTGGCTGCCGGTGGGACCGGTGCGCGAGGTGGAGACTTAGGAGGTTGTGCCGGCGGTCGTTGCGGGTCAGGCGGACGGCACGGCGGCCGTGGCGTGGGTTAGCGAGGAAGTGGAAAAGGATGATGAGGTGGTGCGTTTGGATGATAGGGCACGGAGCGAAGTTACGGGTGTTTTGGGAGTCCGTTAGGGGGGCATTTAAAAAAGGAGGTGAGGGAGTAGATAAGAAAAAGGGAGTATGGGGAAATATTTTCACTGCTTCCCTTGGACAGTTTAATTTGGATATGGTGAAGGCAAGTGAATCTAAGAGATAAGGAGGTTCAAAAAAAAAAAAAAAAAAAAAGGGGGAGGTGTAGGTTGATCCCGAGGACGCTTACTAGCTGGCATTGGAAGGCTGCGCGGCCGGGCATCTGGTGGGAACACAAAAAGATATGTTTGGGGATGCGCTTGATAACGGCTCCGGCGCAGCCCCCTTTTTGAGGTGGTGCCAGGGGCCCGGGTGCAGGTGCACGGGGCCCGGGTGCAGGGGCGTGTTGTAAATTTAGTGAGGGGCAATGTAAGTTTGGGGGCAGCGTGTCGGTTAAAACACGAGTGTTCCGGTGGTGGAATTTTTTCCCACTCTTTGGACAGGTGTTTCAAAGGGGGGAATGAAAAGTCGGGGGAAGGTTTTTTGGTAACAGGAAGGACGCTAGTGAGGGTAGAGGGATGCGTCCCTATTTAAATAGATATCCGGATGACCGGGCGGCGGAGCTGTTTGCTACGGGTTTTATGGTAGGTTTCCGGGTTCCGCTTGATTTTGGGGCGCCGGTGTTTCGCCCGGGTAATTCGGGGTCCACAAAAGGACATCCGGAGGTGGTGACGGAAAGGCTGCAGAAGGAGGTGGAGCGGGATGGATGGCGGGTCTGGTCCAGGACCCGTCACCCCCCAACTTGAGGGTTTTCGCTGCTGGGAGTGGTACCCAAGAAGGAGTCGAACGAGTACCGGCTCCTTCATCATCTCTCTTACCCGGCTGGGTTGTTGGTGAACGGCGGGATTTCACCCGAGTGCCGGCGGTCTGTTATGTATCATTTGACAAGGCGTGGGAGTTAGTGTGGGTAGTGGGCAAGGGGCCCCGATGACCAAGGCGGACGTGGAAGCAGCTTTACGGTTACTTCCGGTGCACCCGGAGAGTTTTTTGCACCTTTGGGTGCAGGTGGGATGGGCAATACTATGTGGATCAGTGCCTGCCCATGGGTTGTTCTATTTCGTGCGCTTAGTTTGAAGCGTCAGTTCGTTTGTGGAATGGGTAGTCAGGGATGTGGCGGGTGTCCACTCAGTGATACACTATTTGGATGATTTCTTTTGCGTGGGCCCAGTGGGCTCCTCGGTTTGTTCCTTGCTGTTATTTACATGAGAACGCATTGCAGGAAGCCTGGGGATTCGGTGGCACGGGGGGAAGACAGAAGGGCCAGTGACGTCCTTGTGTTTCTTGGGTTTTGAAATTGTCACGGTGGCTATGGTATGCCGATTGCCGGAGGACGAGCTGTGTGTTTGAAGGTGTCGGTGCAGTTGTTGCACTGGGCTAAGAAGGTGCGGTTACAGGATTTCAGTCGGTCCTTGGGAAGTTGAATTTTGCCGGTCGCACTAGGCCTATGGGGCGAATATTTAGCAGGCGTCTGGCGAGCGCAATGGCAGGGGTGATTGCTACAAATTATGTGTCAGAGTGTCAATGACAATGAAAGAAGGTTTGCTGGTGTGGGGCTGCATTCCTTGAATGATACAACGGACGGACGTTATGGGTGAGCAGGGTAGTATCAAATAGCCAGCCGGAGCTGTTATTGATGCGGCGGGGGCATCAGGTTTTGGGGCAATTTTAGGACGCATCGGTGTGTGGGCTAATGGCCACGGCTTTGGGTGGAAAAAGGGGTTTGTGACATATTTGGCGCTGGTGGAAATGTTCCCCCAGCATAGTGGTATTGGAGTTTTGGGGCCCAGAATTTGCGGGCAAGAAGCTTGGTGTGCATTGTACTGACATGGTGGTGGTGTATTTCGATCAATTCAGGGTCTTCAAAATCGCTCCCGGTGGTGTGCTACTTGAGACATCTGGGTTGGGTTGTTTAGAACCCAACAGGTGCGGGGTGGCGCAGTATGTGCCCGGAGTGCTAAGTGAAGTGGCTGATGCGCTCTCGGTTTCAGTTCAACAGGTTCAGGCGAATGGTGCCTGGAGCGGACAAGGTGGGAGAACTATGCCCGGCATGGCTGTGTGACCTGGCGTCGGGTAGCATTTGAGGGAATCAGGAGACCGGTGACTGAGGCTACTTGTGCTGATGTCAGGCTGTGTGGCGAGAATGGGAGGAATTGGAGAAGGCGGCTTTTATGGAGCTTGGTTAGACAGGCTGAGTGCTGGGGGTTTTTGTCATTGATTAGCTGGGATTTTTTCAGCAGGCCGGTCCGTTTCGGTGATGATTACAAGTTGGGCGGTGTTGGCCTTCTTGTTAAAATGCAAGGGGTTCGGGACGTGGCAAAGGATTTTCTGGTGCGGTGGGGGATAAAGGGTTTTCAAAGGACGCGTGGTCGCGAGACAAAAGACGGCCACTATTGTTTCCGTCGTTGATTGGTTGGTGATGTGGTTGGGGGATATATGCTCGTCCGATTAGGTACGAGGCTGTTTAAGGTTGCCTTCGTATGGGCATTTTTGGGGTTTTCTGCATCAGAGAATTTGGTAGCCCTGCCAGGCATGCGGTAGGCGGGCTGTTATTAGAGGTTGTTACGCTTGGTAAGGATGGCGTGAGTGCCGGTATGGTTTTCGATAGACAGACCAATTAGGTGGGGGACGTCTGGTGACATTGTTTGAATTGCCAGGGCACCACCTATGCCCAGTGGGTCAGGTGGTGGAATTCTTGCAGGTGTGGGGTGGCTACCCCGGTGTTTCTTTAGACATGTGGATGGATATGCCTTATCGTGAGTCCAGTATGGCAGTGTTGAAGAAGGCTTTAGTAAAGGCCGGGGGAGTAGCCAAGGGTTATGGGTCCCACTCCTTTCGGATTGGGGCAGCGACCGAAGCGGCTAAGTGGGGGGGCTGAGTGAGGATGGGACCCGGTGGATTGGGAGCTGGGATTCCTCCGGGTTTCGTTTGTATATTAGACCACATCTGATTAGGTGATGTTTGGTGACAGGGGGGGGGTCCTTTATTGAGGACGGTTTGGTGGGCAGTCTCTTTGCACGGAGCGGCGATGTAGGAAGCCCGTGTAAAAAATGGCTCGGAGTTCGGGGCATGACTTGGAGTAGAGTTCGCCCTGAATTGGTGTATTATAGCCGGATTGACAAGGAACCTGTGGTTTTAATGCTGCAGGTGGGGGGGGAATGACTTGGGAGCGTGGATGGTGTGGGAGTTAAAAGGGAGAGCAAGGTGGATTTACTTCATTTGTGGAGGGCGTTCCATGGCATGGTGATTGTGAGGTCCGATATGGTAGCCCGAAGGCAGTGGCGTTTTAGGAGTGGATCGGATTAACAGGGCCTGGGAAAAATGGAACCGGGCGATGGGCAGGTTGGAGCGTGGAACGGAGGTTGGTGGTTCGATTCGAGGAGTTGGAGAAGTACACCGAGCAGTATTTGAGGCGTGATGGGGTCCATTCTCACGGATGGCGGTTGGATTTGTGGAAGTTGGGTTTGAAGGATGGAAAGGAACGAGCATTGGGGGTGTGGGGGGACCGGGCCAAGTAAGGTGTCACTTGGCCGGTCTGTGGCGGGGTGATAGGTCCGTTCAGAGAGGTTTGGTGTACCGACAGTAGGTTTGTTGGTATGAAGCCACTCAGGGGGAGTGGCTTTGAGTTGGATGGGAACTTGTAGGCGGAGGTCCTGCAGGTTCTGGGGAGGGGTAATTAACGATGGAACGTTAATTACCCTACACCTCGGGTCGGTTTGGTCACGGCCGAGGTGGTCCCCTGGGCCGGTTGGAGGTTACGGCCGGGGGATAGGAATGATGGTTTGGCTCTCGGATGGACCTATCAGGTGTCATTTTGTGGAGAATATGTATATATGTACAGGTTCAGGTGTTAATGGGGTGGCATGTTGAGCCACAAGTTTGGTACATATATACTGTTGAATAAAGCTGTGGCCATTCGGCAATAAAGTTGGAGTCTGTGTCGTTACTAATATGTTTAAATTAAGGGGAAGTTTGTCACTGGAGACCCGTTTATCCCTTATAGATACGTCAAGACGGCCAGAGAGCCCCATAGGGGTGAACAGGCCCATGACGATCGGGAGGGTTAGGGTAGGAAAGAGTTAAGTGCTAAGGTTGGAGGCACATAGGGGCTGCCTGATTGGTGGGAGAGTCGGGAAAAGGGATTGGGTGAGGGACAGGATATGGGAGGGTTGATGTGTGGGTATAAAGGGGGCTGTGCAGAGGTCACTGCCCCTTTTGACCTACAGACAGTGTGTCCCGCCCACCCGCCCTGCAATAATATAAAAAAAAAAAAAAAAAAAAAAAAATATATATATATAAATAAATAAATGAATAAAAAGGATAATAATAATAATAAAATGAATAATGAGTATATAAAAAAAAAAAAAAAAAAAAAAAAAAAGAAAAAGAAATTAATAAAAATGGAAAATAAATGTGAAATATATAAAAAAAAAAAAAAAAGAAAAAAAAAAAAAAGGAATGTTGTTTCTTTTGAGTTGTTGTCACAGCGGGGTGATAGGTCCGTTCAGAGAGGTTTGGTGTACCGACAGTAGGTTTGTTGGTATGAAGCCACTCAGGGGGAGTGGCTTTGAGTTGGATGGGAACTTGTAGGCGGAGGTCCTGCAGGTTCTGGGGAGGGGTAATTAACGATGGAACGTTAATTACCCTACACCTCGGGTCGGTTTGGTCACGGCCGAGGTGGTCCCCTGGGCCGGTTGGAGGTTACGGCCGGGGGATAGGAATGATGGTTTGGCTCTCGGATGGACCTATCAGGTGTCATTTTGTGGAGAATATGTATATATGTACAGGTTCAGGTGTTAATGGGGTGGCATGTTGAGCCACAAGTTTGGTACATATATACTGTTGAATAAAGCTGTGGCCATTCGGCAATAAAGTTGGAGTCTGTGTCGTTACTAATATGTTTAAATTAAGGGGAAGTTTGTCACTGGAGACCCGTTTATCCCTTATAGATACGTCATGCCCACCACATCATAATCCATGGTTGACATAAGAGTCTCCAATTCATTCATTTTGTTTGCAAGACTTCTTGCATTTGCCAGTAGACATTTAATCCTATTAACACCTTTATTACTCCTAGCCTCCCTACGTTCCTTGCATGTCCCATCCCCCCTAATCCTTCATTGACCCCTACTGTCTCAATGTCTCTATCTGCTCCATGTATCCCATTTTTGTATGACCATTTTTTCCCCCAGCACAGCTGCACCTTCCCCATTGAGGTGCAGCCCGTCCCTACTGTAGAGCCTGAAGCCGACTGAAAAGTCAGCCCAGTTCTCCATGAACCCGAACCCTTCCTTCCTGCACCAATTTCTAAGCCACGTATTTATCTCCCTAAGCTCCCGCTGTCTTTCTAGTGACGCTCGTGGCACCAGTAGAATTTCTGAAAACACCACCTTGGAGGTCCTGGACTTCAGCTTCTCTCCTAGTTCCCTGTAATCATTTTTAAGGACCTTCCACCTGCCTTTAAGTTTGTCATTAGTACCAATGTGCACCATGACGACTGGGTTTTCCCCAGCCCCACCCAGCAGTCTGTCTATCCGATCCGCAATATGCCGAATCCGAGCACCCGGCAGACAACACACTGTTCGGCATTCACGGTCTCGGCGACAGATGACCCTGTCTGTCCGCCTAATTATAGAGTCCCCTACCACCAACATCTGTCTGGGCTTTGCTGCACTCCTATTTCCCTCCTTCCTACAGCAGTTGTTTTCCTGGTTGTTAGGAGCAACGTCCTGCTGTAGTGACCCTAGTCCTGGCCCTTCATTCCTAATATCAGCCAAACAGGCATATTTACTAGGTTGTGCCAGGTCAGGACTAGGCTCCCTGACACTTTTCCCCCTACCTCTTCTTCTAACTGTTACCCAACTACCTACCTCTGGGTCCTGATCTTCTCCACCTCCGCCCTCCTCCATATCACTGGCCCCAGCCAGAGAAAGCTCAGTGAGCTAAACTCCTCTCCAGGTTTGCAATGCCCCTGAGTGTTGCAAGTTGCTTATTTAGATCAGTTACCTTGGCTTCCAAATACGCAACATGCTTGCATCGAGTGCAGATACATTCACCCTCGAACGGCTGCTCAAGGCATGCATACATCTGACAAGATACACACCTGGCAGCATTGTCTATGGAGCACCTATTAAATGGGGATAAATGTTAAAGTAGAAAAACATAAAAAAAAAACAATGGGAAACGTATAAGGATAAATTCAAACTATATTCATGTGTCAAACTATGAAATTGTGTTTAAACTACGCCACACTTATCTTCAATCCCCACACACTTTGCTTCAGTACATCGCATGCTCAGCACCTTGCTTGCTCTGGCTGGTTTATATAGTTCTACAAGAACTTCCAGAAGCTGCCAGAAGCTTCTAGAAACAGGTGTGGCTAGTACTACTGATTAAATCCCAAGACATTTTTTTTTTTTTTTGCTTTTTTTAACAGTATCACAGACAAACAGACAAACAATTCCCTAATGAAATTAAACAATTACAGTTATCACCACTATGAAATTGTGTTTAAACTATGCTACACTTATCTTCAATCCCCGCACACTTTGCTTCAGTACCTCGCACGCTCAGCCTTATTAAAAAATATAATTATTACCAAAGTCTACCTCCACTCTATGAGGCAGCAAAAAGAGCGCCTGTATTGTTCTGATGGGCTTGGCATGTTTGTTCCTTAGATGATTATTCAGGGAAAATGGTTAGCCAGAATTGGTTTGCGGGAAGCCTGACCTTCAGCTGCTCAATTTTTTGATTCTTTAAATTTTGAGTGTCTTTGTGAGACAATGACTTTAAAGGGGTGGTCCACTACTCATCAAAGTGGCCACACATTGATTTAAACCTCATAAAGAAGACTTATTTCAAATACCTTGTTTAGTGAATTGTGCCTCTGAGCGGTGCTATAGTGGTCCGCTCTTGGCCATCAGGTGACCCCCGGGCTCCGTGACCTCTGAGAACTTCCAGTACACCTGACATCACCGAGGCCGGCCTCAGTATCTGTAAGTGACTGGACTGTGGGCCCAGTTTCACAGCACATCACAGCCCAGCACCACTCCTGCTGTGAAGGAGAGCGCATGCGAGATGATGGGCTGTGTCGCTGGGCTGTGACGAGTGGTGAAACTCCACCCACAACCCAATCACTCAGGGAGATTGGGGTCGGCCTCAGTGATAACAGATCAACTGGAAGTCCAGAGGTCAAGAAGATCTTGTTGAAAAAAATCTACATACATTTTAAATTATGACACTTGCCTGAAATGGGGATTGACAGCTGTGCAGGACAATAATGTTGAACCTGATTCTCACTAGAGCTCATATAGGTATGTTGATGTAGATAGGCTGGTGTGAGAGGGAAAGGAGGTCTTGGGCTATAGGGTAAAATCAAAATGTAAAGAGATTTCAAAGGGAATGCCACAAAAAATAACATTACGAAGTAATGGGTGTACCCAACTTGCCTTATCAGATGGATATCTGGCATGGCAGGTTGTTGTAGGACACATGAAGTTTCTCAAAAAGAATGGCAAGTAGGTCTAGTATAAAGGGGAAGGAAAAATTAGGTTAAAAATATCTACAGTTAGGTCCAGAAATATTTGGACAGTGACACAATTTTTGCGAGTTGGGCTCTGCATGCCACCACATTGGATTTGAAATGAAACCTCTACAACAGAATTCAAGTGCAGATTGTAACGTTTAATTTGAAGGTTTGAACAAAAATATCTGATAGAAATTGTAGGAATTGTACACATTTCTTTACAAACACTCCACATTTCAGGAGGTCAAAAGTAATTGGACAAATAAGCCAAACCCAAACAAAATATTTTTAATTTCAATATTTTGTTGCGAATCCTTTGGAGGCAATCACTGCCTTAAGTCTGGAACCCATGGACATCACCAAACGCTGGGTTTCCTCCTTCTTAATGCTTTGCCAGGCCTTTACAGCCGCAGCCAACAGGTCTTGCTTGTTTGTGGGTCTTTCCGTCTTAAGCCTGGATTTGAGCAAGTGAAATGCATGCTCAATTGGGTTAAGATCTGGTGATTGACTTGGCCATTGCAGAATGTTCCACTTTTTTGCACTCATGAACTCCTGGGTAGCTTTGGCTGTATGTTTGGGGTCATTGTCCATCTGTACTATGAAGCGCCGTCCGATCAACTTTGCGGCATTTGGCTGAATCTGGGCTGAAAGTATATCCCGGTACACTTCAGAATTCATCCGGATACTCTTGTCTGCTGTTATGTCATCAATAAAAACAAGTGACCCAGTGCCATTGAAAGCCATGCATGCCCATGCTATCACGTTGCCTCCACCATGTTTTACAGAGGATGTGGTGTGCCTTGGATCATGTGCCATTCCCTTTCTTCTCCAAACTTTTTTCTTCCCATCATTCTGGTACAGGTTGATCTTTGTCTCATCTGTCCATAGAATACTTTTCCAGAACTGAGCTGGCTTCATGAGGTGTTTTTCAGCAAATTTAACTCTAGCCTGTCTATTTTTGGAATTGATGAATGGTTTGCATCTAGATGTGAACCCTTTGTATTTACTTTCATGGAGTCTTCTCTTTACTGTTGACTTAGAGACAGATACACCTACTTCACTGAGAGTGTTCTGGACTTCAGTTCATGTTGTGAACGGGTACTTCTTCACCAAAGAAAGTATGCGGCGATCATCCACCACTGTTGTCATCCGTGGACGCCCAGGCCTTTTTGAGTTCCCAAGCTCACCAGTCAATTCCTTTTTTCTCAGAATGTACCCGACTGTTGATTTTGCTACTCCAAGCATGTCTGCTATCTCTCTGATTGATTTTTTCTTTTTTTTCAGCCTCAGGATGTTCTGCTTCACCTCAATTGAGAGTTCCTTAGACCGCATGTTGTCTGGTCACAGCAACAGCTTCCAAATGCAAAACCACACACCTGTAATCAACCCCAGACCTTTTAACTGCTTCATTGATTACAGGGTAACGAGGGAGATGCCTTCAGAGTTAATTGCAGCCCTTAGAGTCCCTTGTCCAATTACTTTTGGTCCCTTGAAAAAGAGGAGGCTTGCATTACAGAGCTATGATTCCTAAACCCTTTCTCCGATTTGGATGTGAAAAGTCTCATATTGCAGCTGGGAGTGTGCACTTTCAGCCCATATTATATATATAATTGTATTTCTGAACATGTTTTTGTAAACAGCTAAAATAACAAAACTTGTGTCACTGTCCAAATATTTCTGGACCTAACTGTATGTGAAGGTAAAACGCAGGTGAGTAATTACTGTACACAATGTATAACAGATAAAGTATAGTACATAAACGGGTGCCTGCTATCTTTTGCCTTATACAGAAGCATGAGTAGGTGGCTCTGTGTACTTCAAAGATTGAGGGTTATAGCTGTGGCTGCTTGAAGCTGAGAGCTGGGAGCTGCAGGATGTTTGCTAGTGTGTGAATGTGCGACATGGCGGGTAGCGCTGGTCACTAGGGGCCTTGGCCGAAGGTGTACCTAGTAACCATGTGTGTTCAGCAGACAGATCCAGTGACATCACTCCTCTCGGGTTACGGAAGCCTTTGCAAGAAAAAAAGTGAGGGATTTTTCCTATGCATTTCAAAAGGCTTCCACACCTTCTTCATCAAGTAATAGCAACCCCATATTGCAAGGGAAATATGACTCTTGTCACAGGTAAAGTGGAGTCGACAACATGTAGATTGATCATAACTACAAGATCATTGCATCGAAAACTTTTCTCAACATGACCAACCTTGAAGGTGACATACTGTAGTTGATTTCGTCTTAGAACTATTACAATTCTCACTTACTCATAAATTTTTTTTGTATTCAAGAACTACTTCTTCCTTTGGGGAAAACAGTTATGGGGCGACCTGTGTGCCCTCATATACTAAATTTTTCCTGGGGCTGTGGGAGAAGGCGGTGGTCCAGAATTTGAATGATATTGATATGGTGGTGTCATGGTTCAGATATATCGATGACATTTTGTTTATCTGGCAGGGCTCCATGTCATCTTTGAAATGTTTTGTGAACAAATTGACTGATAACACACTTAATGTTAGCTTTACCTGGAAATATAGAAAGGAAAATATCGCCTTACTCAACAATATAATACATGGAGAAGATTCATTATATTCCTCCATCTAAACCTTTACTTTATGACACTAGTGGTGCCTGTGGGGATCATTTGCATGTGGAGACTGCTCAGCAAGTAGATATATAGATAGATCTACCAATTATGTGTATTGTTCATGCAAAATAATCTATATTGGTATGACCACCAGACAACTTAAGGATACAGTGGTGGAAAATGTTCAAGACATCACAAATGCGAAAGCAAACATGAATCTGGACGAACGTTAAACAATCCTCCGACATTTTAAAGTATACTATAACAGTAATCCCAATGTACTGAGAGTCGAAGGGATAGATAAAGACAAACTAGGTTTGAAGGGGGGAAACTACAACTCTTTAAAAAGGCAACTAAGGCTATGTTCCCTTGTCCTGTAATCATTTCCAGTTTGGAAAATGCAAAAACGGACCCGTTAACGGATCCATTGGCTCCCCATTTACTTTTATGGTGTGACAATATTTATCACCCGTTAGACTGAATGCTTTAGCAATCCATTGTTAAAGACGGACAAAAAGTTCTACTTCTAGGACTTTTCTCCAATGGATCCAAATATGGATATCTAACAGATCCTTTATAGCATAATGGGAGTCTATGGACAACGGATCCGTTAGCAAAGCATCCATTCAACCATGAGTTAAAGAATCTGTTGACCATAAATGCTAGAAAAATAGAATACAATAGAATATTTATAGGATAGTATAATTGATTGACAGATAGAATAGATAGAATAGATCAATAAAGAGAGAGAGCTATAACTAGATAGATTGGACAGCTGTTTAGCTGAATTAAAAATTTATTTTTGGAACAAATGACGTGGGGTTCCCTCCAATTTTCATATCCAGCACAGGTACAGCCTTAGATACAGGCTGCAATTAGAGTTGAGCGCGGTTTGCCAGTTCGCGGTTCGAGTGATTTTGGGGGGTGCTCTAGTTAAAACTCGAACTCGAGCTTTTTGCTAAAAGCTCGACAGTTTGAGTTACATTCGAGAACGCTTCTATCAGCAAAAGCAGGGCTTTTTACAGCTACAGTGTGCAGGGAGCCATCGCTGGCAGCCTGCGGTAAGCTGGTAACCAAGATAAACCTCGGGTATCCAAGCAAAGCCCTTTGGTTAAAAACCCGATATTTACCCTGGTTACGTGTGCAGGGAGCCGACACTTCCCCGCTCAGCTCGCTGCGCCCCCTCCTGCACGCGGCATGTACACACACACACACTCACACTCACCTGTCCCCAGCCATGGAGTCCCCGGCACTGACGTCCTCAGCACCACATGGCCCCGCTAGGCTCCACCCACTTCGCACTCCGCCGCCCGCACACATGGCCCCGCTAGGCTCCACCCACTTTGCACTCCGCCGCCCGCACACATGGCCCCGCTAGGCTCCACCCACTTCACACTCCGCCGCCCGCACACATGGCCCCGCTAGGCTCCGCCCACCTGCCACTCTGCACACATGGCCCCGCTAGGCTCCGCCCACCTGTAACTCTGCACGCATGGCCCCACTAGGCTCCGCCCACCTGGCACTCTGCACACATGGCCCAGCTAGGCTCCGCCCACCTGGCACTCTGCACACATGGCCCCGCTAGGCTCCGCCCACCTGGCACTCTGCACACATGGCCCCGCTATGCTCCGCCCACCTGGCACTCTGCACACATTACTCCGCTAGGCTCCGCCCACCTCGCACTCCGCACACATTACCCCGGTCTGCTTACCTGCGGTGATGAAGTCCTGCCCTCCCGACCTCAGCGCTGACACTGTCTTCCATGGCGCCGCTTCATATCTCTCACTGCGGCCCGAGACTGTCACTAGCGGTGACGTCACAGGCTCTCGCGATACTTAGCTGTGAAGGTCATTGAACTCAGTGACAGGTCTACTGTCAGTAGTGCAGGAGATCGTCACCGCAGGTAATGTACCTCGCTCCTGAAAGCAGCACTCGTCATCCCCTGCAGTGACCTGGGCTGACCTATTGATGTTAGCTCAGGTCACTGCATTGCTCTCCCAGCCAATGGGGAACATTCTGTTCTTCATTGGCTGGGACAGTGACTATGGTATGGATCATCATGGTAACCGCTTGGATTACAGCAGACCTGGATTTGTTTTTCTTTCTAATAAATTTGTGAAAGAGGGAATGTTTTGGGAAGTGTTTTTTCAAATAAAAATGTGTTTGTCGCCTATTTCTTTTTTAGTACTGACTGGGTTGGTTATGTAGGGTATCTAACAGACGCCTGACATCACCAACCCCAGGGCTTGATGCCAGGTGACATTACACATCTGGTATTAACCCCATATATTAACCCGTTTGCCACCACACCAGGGCACGGGATGAGCTGGGGCGAATCACCAGGATTGGCACATCTAATGGCTGCGCCACTTCTGGGGTGGCTGCGGCCTGCTATTTTTAGGCTGGGGAGAGTCCAATAACCATGGACCTCCCTAGCCTGAGAATATCAGACCACAGCTGTCCGCTTTACCTTGGCTGGTGGTCCAATTTTGGGGTGACCCCTACGTGTTTTTTTTAATTATTTATTTAATTTAAAATAACAGCGTGGGGTGTCCTCAGTTTTGGATTACCAGCCAAGGTGAAGCTGCCAGCTGTGGTCTGCAGGCTGCAGCCGTCTGCTTTACCCTAGCTGGCTACAAAAATAGGGGGAACCCCGCATCATTTTTCTTTTAAAATTTATTTATTTATTTTGGTAAATACAAGGCTAAGCACCCCTTAGTGCCACATGAAAGGCACCAAAGGGTGCAAAATTACAAAATGCAGGAGAGTGGGACATTATGTGTCTTTCTGCCATTATAATGACAGAAAAGACTGATATGAAGTGTACAAGCACAGGAAAATCAACAGAGTGCTCTACGCTGTGAAAAGCAGTAGAAAATGGCACTGGAGTGAACATGTGACCGCCTCATGTAGGATGAAGCTATGGATCCTGGGTAAATTTATGTATTTTCCCTCCTTCAGTTTTTTGTCAGTACGCCAAAAAAACGAAAGGCACACGGATGACAAACGTATGACATACGGACCGTATACGTGTCACGCTTCTGATGCCTCGGCACCGCTCCTTACCCACTGATCCAGTCACACCATCCCGGCACCACTCCTTACCCACTGATCCAGTCACACCATCCCGGCACCACTCCTTACCCATTGATCCGGTCGCAACTGCACGGCACCGCTCCTTACCCACTGATCCGGTCCGGCTGCCGCTCCCGCTCATGCTTTCCTGTGTCCTGTCCCCAGTCTCATGTGTATGACTCATGCTTCTGTATAGGGTCGGGCCGCGCCCACTCACCTGGTCTTATGGGCCCAGCACTGCTGCAGCAGGATATGACATGAGGCTGTGCTGGGTATATAAGACTGGCCTTGCCAAGTGGGCGGGGCCTGATCAACGTGTCTTGTAAGCCTTGTCTTGAAAGCTAGGTGCTCAGGTCCCCCTTGTGCCGTGTCCTGTGATCAATATTATTGCCTGACATTCCTACCCGCCACCTGTGCCGGATTCCTGCACTGTCTCCAGGAACTCTGAAGCCCCAGTGACTGTTCTACCCGTCCCCTGTGGGACGCAGTCCCTGCCACGCTAGTGCTCCGGCTAACGTGCACCCAGGCCTCCGGTGGGGTGCACGGCCCAGTGGATCCACCACCCGGACCTAACAATACGGAACGTAAACGGATGCCACACGGATGCACCCGTGAAAAAAACAGACCGTTTTTTGCGGACCGCAAAAACAGATCGGTCGTGTGAATGTAGCCTTATTCTAATCTGCTGTTTATAAACAGCAGGCAGAAATAAGTGAATAGTGCCCCCCAGTGTCAGAAAATCTCCGGGGTCTCAGGGGTAGCTGAGACCCTGGAGATCATGATTCAGGCCGGTTTTTCCAGTCCCCGCTCACATGATCACCAGTATACACCGTATACCAGTGATCATGTTACAGTAAGTGACAGCGCCGGTAAAAAATTATTTATCTCCCATCTGGCATGAACAAACATGTCAGATGGGAGATAAATCTCCTCCCCGGTCCCCCAGTGTCGCCAAAGTGCCCCCCCCTCCCCCCTCCCGAAAATCCAAAATGGCCACGCGCACAGCAGCACGCCAGCCGCATTCACCCTACTCCTCTAATTTCTGTCGCATGTGCCATGACGCATGCGACAGAAAACTCCTCCCCAGGCCCTGCCAGGTCACCCCCTATAAACCCACCGGTGTTCCCCGGTGTCCCACGGTACCTGTGCAGCGTTGATCCCCCGCGGCCCCCTCCTTCACAATAGACGCTGCCGCATGCACAGAGCGGCTGTCAGCTCAGCTTCCTGTGTTCAGACACAGTGAGTGGTGGTAACCATGCATCTGTAAGCTACTGCAATGACCTGCTCATGAGGTAAGGAACATAGTTGATCAGGAGAGCTATACTACATTTACAAATGGAGGGATTTGCTATTTCTGTTGCCCTACCAAACATGAGAGTCCGTTATACGCCACAAGAAAACATGTCTAAATAGCGAGCTCTGTTTAGTATTCATTCAGCTGGATAACTGGACTTAAAGGGGTATTCCATCTCCATGATCCTATCCCCAATATATAGTAGGTGGAATAGCAATAATATCAGCAAATACCAATATTTGGAAAGGTAGAATAGTTCTCCTGATTAAGCATGCCCTTACCTCATGAGCAGGACATTGCAGCTTTGGTAGCAACAGTTAAGACATGGACTCTGCTGCTGTGGACCAGGGGAGAGTGGGTGCAGATTCATTGCACCCACACTCCTCACATTGACGGTCTGCACTCGTAGAAAATGGGTATTACGTTCCCTGAGCGTGTCCCCCCCATATTCTAGGCGGTCAACAGTCATCGTGGGACCCCCTTATTTTTTTTCCTTACAATAAATTGGTGAAAGAGGGAATGTTTTGGGGAGTATTTTTTCAAATACATTTTTTTTCGTCTATTTGTTTTGTTAGTGCTGACAGTTTGTGATATCGGGTATCTGATAGACGCCATGACATCACAAACTGCTGGGCTTGATGTCAGGTGACCTTACAGCTAGTATCAACCCTATTTGCCACCGCACCAGGGCACGGGATGAGCTGGGGTGAAGCACCAGGATTGGCGCATCTAGTGGATGCGCCAATTCTGGGGCGCCTGCGGCCTGCTATTTTAAGGCTGTGAAGGACCAATAACTATGGACCTTCCCACCCTGAGAATACCAGACCACAGCTGTCCGCTTTACCTTGGCTGGTGATCCAATTTGGGGGGACCCTACATTTTTTTTGTAATTATTAATATTTATAAAATAATTATAAAAAAAGAGCGTAGGGTGACCTCCACATTGGATCCCCAACCACGGTAAAGCTGCCAGCTGTGGTTTTCAGGCTACAGCCGTCTGCTTTACTCTAGCTGGCTATCAAAAATGGGGGGACCCAACGTCATTTTTTTTTAACTATTTTCTTAAATAAAAAAAAATAATGGGCTTCCCTGTATTTTGATTGCCAGCCGAGGTAACGCCAGGCAGATGGGGGTGGCAACCCATAGCTGTCTGCTTTATCTGCGCTGAGAATCAAGAATACCGCGGAGCGCTGTCATTTGTTTTAAAGAATAATTTTTACAGCACTGTGATGTCCAGCAATCAAAATACAGGGAAGCCCTTTTTGTTTTAGTTATTTAAATAAATACAGTTAGGTCCAGAAATATTTGGACAGTGACACAATTTTCGCGAGTTGGGCTCTGCATGCCACCACATTGGATTTGAAATGAAACCTCTACAACAGAATTCAAGTGCAGATTCGTAACGTTTAATTTGAAGGTTTGAACAAAAATATCTTATAGAAATTGTAAGAATTGTACACATTTCTTTACAAACACTGCACATTTTAGGAGGTCAAAAGTAATTGGACAAATAAACCAAACCCAAACAAAATATTTTTATTTTCAATATTTTGTTGCGAATCCTTTGGAGGCAATCACTGCCTTAAGTCTGGAACCCATGGACATCACCAAACGCTGGGTTTCCTCCTTCTTAATGCTTTGTCAGGCCTTTACAGCCGCAGCCTTCAGGTCTTGCTTGTTTGTGGGTCTTTCCGTCTTAAGTCTGGATTTGAGCAAGTGAAATGCATGCTCAATTGGGTTAAGATCTGGTGATTGACTTGGCCATTGCAGAATGTTCCACTTTTTTGCACTCATGAACTCCTGGGTAGCTTTGCCTGTATGCTTGGGGTCATTGTCCATCTGTACTATGAAGCGCCGTCCGATCAACTTTGCGGCATTTGGCTGAATCTGGGCTGAAAGTATATCCCGGTACACTTCAGAATTCATCCGGCTACTCTTGTCTGCTGTTATGTCATTAATAAACACAAGTGACCCAGTGCCATTGAAAGCCATGCATGCCCATGCCATCACGTTGCCTCCACCATGTTTTACAGAGGATGTGGTGTGCCTTGGATCATGTGCCGTTCCCTTTCTTCTCCAAACTTTTTTCTTCCCATCATTCTGGTACAGGTTGATCTTTGTCTCATCTGTCCATAGAATACTTTTCCAGAACTGAGCTGGCTTCATGAGGTGTTTTTCAGCAAATTTAACTCTGGCCTGTCTATTTTTGGAATTGATGAATGGTTTGCATCTAGATGTGAACCCTTTGTATTTACTTTCATGGAGTCTTCTCTTTACTGTTGACTTAGAGACAGATACACCTACTTCACTGAGAGTGTTCTGGACTTCAGTTGATGTTGTGAACGGGTTCTTCTTCACCAAAGAAAGTATGCGGCGATCATCCACCACTGTTGTCATCCGTGGACGCCCAGGCCTTTTTGAGTTCCCAAGCTCACCAGTCAATTCCTTTTTTCTAAGAATGTACCCGACTGTTGATTTTGCTACTCCAAGCATGTCTGCTATCTCTCTGATGGATTTTTTCTTTTTTTTCAGCCTCAGGATGTTCTGCTTCACCTCAATTGAGAGTTCCTTAGACCGCATGTTGTCTGGTCACAGCAACAGCTTCCAAATGCAAAACCACACACCTGTAATCAACCCCAGACCTTTTAACTACTTCATTGATTGCAGGTTAACGAGGGAGACGCCTTCAGAGTTAATTGCAGCCCTTAGAGTCCCTTGTCCAATTACTTTTGGTCCCTTGAAAAAGAGGAGGCTATGCATTACAGAGCTATGATTCCTAAACCCTTTCTCCGATTTGGATGTGAAAACTCTCATATTGCAGCTGGGAGTGTGCACTTTCAGCCCATATTATATATATAATTGTATTTCTGAACATGTTTTTGTAAACAGCTAAAATAACAAAACTTGTGTCACTGTCCAAATATTTCTGGCCCTGACTGTAATTAAAAAAATATATATATGGGTTTCCACTGCATTTTTTGTATTGGTAGCTAAGGGTAATCCAAGCAGCTACTGGCTGCTGATCCCCACTGCTTGGTGTTACCTTCACTGGCAATGGAAAATCCAGGGAAGTATTTTTTATTTTTTTTGCCAAAAATCTACAAAAAAATGACGTGAGCTTCGCCATATTTTTGTATGCTAGCCAGGTACAGCAGGCAGCTACGGGCTGCCCCCAACCCCCGGCTGCCTATTTGTACCTGGCTGGGAACTACAAATATAGGGAAGCCCTTTTTTTACTTATTCATGAATTTTTTGAAATAATTAAAAAAAACAAAACGACGTGAGCTTCGCCCCATTTTTGTGTCTAGCCAGGTACAGCTAGGCAGCTGGGGATTGGATCCGCAGCACAGGTTAGCCCGAGGTTTCTGGGCCCCTCTGCTGCGAATTGCAGTCCGCAGCCACCCCAGAAAATGGCGCTCTCATAGAAGCGCCATCATCTGGCGCTGTATCCAACTCTTCCAGCAGCCCTGAAGCTGGGTGGCTTGCTGGGTAATAATGAGTTAATACTAGCTTTGTTTTACTAGCTAGTATTAAGTCAGAGATTCTTAATGTCAGCCACGCTTGACCCGGCCATTAAGAATCTCCAATAAAGGGTTAAAAAAAAACACCACACAGAAAAAAATTACTTTAATAGAAATAAATACACAGACACACTTAGAGACTCCACCTTTATTACCCCCTCTTAGCCCTCCACGATCCTGCTCTTCTGTCTTCTTTCTCCTTCAACACATGCAGCTCTGCTACATCAGACAGCACAGCTGCATGGGAGAAAGGACGCTGTGCTCCGTGCAGAAATCACTCTATGAGAGTTACCACAGGCTCCCGGCTGTAAGCGGTGGCACGGGTTGCCATAGCAACGCTGCTCCGATCACGTGATTCCGGTGCCGCTGCGTGCTGGTAGCGGGACGTCACCATCACCGCTACCAAGCGCGTTGCTATGGCAATGGTGATCTCCGTTATTGACCGGCTGTGTCAGCCGGTCAGGATCAGGCTTCTGCGGACGCTGGTAACTACGGTAAACATTGGGTAACCAAGAATCCCTTTCCTTGGTTACCCGATATTTACCTTCGTTACCAGAGTCCGCCGCTCTCACGCTGCCAGTGCCGGCTTCCTGTTCCCTGCACACATAGCCAGACTACACATCGGGTAAAATTAACCCGATGTGTACTCTGGCCAGGAGTGCAGGGAGCCAGCGCTAAGCGGTGTGCGCTGGTAACCAAGGTAAATATCGGGTTGGTTACCCGATATTTACCTTAGTTACCAGGCGCAGCATCGCTTCCACGCGTCGCTGCTGGCTGGGGGCTGGTCACTGGTTGCTGGTGAGATCTGCTTGTTTGACAGCTCACCAGCAACCCGTGTAGTGACTCTCCAGCGATACCTGCCAGGTCAGGTTGCTGGTGGGATCGCTGGAGCGTCGCTTAGTGTGAAGGTACCTTAAGGGAACGGGGAAGCAGAGTGGGGAGTCGACCGTGTGCTAGAGTATGTCGCCGGTACATGGCGATACACAAACGTGCACCGTGTAAGGCCTCCGACACACTCACGTGAAAATCACGCACGTGCCGAGAGACACGCATTTCACCTGCGTGTTGAGTGCAGGTAAGTACGTGTCTCTGGTACATGCGGGCCACGTGTGTTCTCCGCATGCTATCTGTGATAATATACGGAGAACAGGTTATTTACATACTCACGTGGTCCTTCCTGCTGTCTGTGGTGCTGATCTTCGGTCTCCGGTCCTGCCGTCTCCCCGCTGCTGCTGCTGCTGCCAGGCAGTGAAGGGAATATTAAATGAGAATAATGAGCGGCGGTCAGCAGAAAGTGACAGCAGCGGCAGAGACAGGAGGGCTGGAGAATGTGAGTTACGGTTTTGTTTTTTTTCTCTGACATGTGTGTTTTCTCCGGCGCGTGTCACACGGGACCACATCCACACTACACCCATGTGGTATGGGTGCGGGCCGTGTGACACCCGAGCTGCCGTAGAAAAACTGACATGTCAGCGTGTAGAAAAACGCACACACGTACAAACGCACACGGACACACTTTCCGTGTGGTTTTACGTGTGTGTGCCTGCTACAATAGGGTAGCATTGCTGAACGTGTCTCCATGCCGCCGGTACGTCCAAAAAATGGCAAACACGTACCGGCGGCACGGATGTGTGTCGCAGGCCTAACAGAGAGATGCAATGACAGGTCCTAGCATGACGCGTCATAGTCATGTGACCAGTCTGTAGCCAATGAGATAATAGACACGTGACTGGTCACATGGCTATTTTGATGTCACGATAGGTGATGCATCACTGCTGGTGTTCCCGGAGGACGCAGCGATCACTGATGGAAAAGCTGTGGGAGACTAGAGTGCAGGACGCATCCCGGGGACAGTGTTATGGCAATGTTTATTAACTGTGTGTACATTTATAATGCGTTTTTATGTGTTTGTGATTGCCTCCCATTGTTTCCTAAAGGGTTCGAGTGGTTCGCTGAACCGAACTCGAACCAGACCTCGGTTTGGCGAACCGAGCTCGAGCCGAACCGCGGCCGGTTTGCTCATCTCTAGCTGCAACCCTCAGCTGTCAGCTGTACCTTGGCTAAATATCCAAAATAGAGGGGATCCCATGATTATTTTCTAAATTATTTGAATAAATAATTAAAAAAATGGCATGGGGTTTCACCATTTTTCAAAAATCAACCAAGGGACAGCCGACAACTGGGGACTGATATTATTGGGTGGCCAACCAACGGACAGCTGACAACTGGGGACTGATATTATTGGGGTGGCAAGGGCCATGGTTATTTGGCCCTTCCCAGCCTAACAGTAGCAACTCTCAGCCACCCCAGAAGTGGTGCTTCCATCAGATGCTCCAAATCTGGTACTGTAGTTGGCTCTTTCTGTTGCCCTGTAGTGTTTGCAAGCAGGGTAATATATGGTGTTGAAGCCAGTTGGAAATTGCTAGCTGACATCAAGTCCTAGTATTAGTAATGTGTGGGCATCTAGCAGACACACCCATTACTAATTCTAGTTGTAGTTTAAAGAAAAAAAAATATTTGGACAAAAAGAACCAACTCAAGCCCTCATTCACCAATTTATTTTAAAAAATTCCCAAAAAAAGTTACGACGTAATCCACAGCTACATTCTACGATGATCCCCAAAACCAAACCTGAAAGATAGAAAGAGAGGAATTTAGTAAAGAAATAAATACAAGACACCCTCATTCACCAATTTATTTCCCTGTCAAATCCATAATCCATGTCCAATGTAATCCAATAAGGGGTCCCATAATGATCCCATACTCACTGTCACAGTCAATGAAGAACAGACCGTTCCCCATTTTATGATATACAGCACAGATAACACATACGCCTACAGGCTGCAGCCCATAGCTGTGCGCTTACCTTAGCTGTGTATCAAAATAAGAGGAACTGCATGCGGTTTTTTTATTATTATTATTAATTATTATTATTATTATTATCATTATTTAAATAAATAATTTTAAAAATCGGTGTGCGGTCCCCCTCATTTTGATACCCAGCCATGATAAATCCCAACAGCTGGGGGCTGGTATTCACAGGGTGTGGAGACCCATGCTTATTGGGCCCTCCCAGTCCAAAAATAACAGCCTGCAGCCACCCAGAATTGTTGCATCCATTAGATGTGGCAATCACAAAACTTTACCCAGCTCTTCCCAATTACCCTACTGTAATGCGAGGCCCTCCATTACTAATCTGTAAGTGAAAAGAAATAAACACAAACACAGAAAACATCACCCTTTATTTTAAATAAAATACAAAAAAAACACTCTTTCACCAATTTACTAAGCCCAAAAAACCCCAGGTCCAACATAATCCACACAAGGTCTCACAATGATTCCATCTCTGCTACATCTGAAGGCATGGTGCACAACCATAGAACATGACCGTCCACTGTGAGCTTCAGGCAGACACTGAGTCTCAGCGATGCGTGGTGACGTCATTCAGGTTATTTGCTGTCAAAGCTGGAGGTTCACACGGTCCTCCACCTGACCACAGAGAGAGAGAGACAGAGTGAGAGAAACAGACAGATAGACAGAGAGAGACAGACAGAGAGAGAGACAGAGAAAGACAGAGAGGCAGACAAACAGAGAGAGACAGACAGGCAGGCAGAGAGAGAGATGAAGAGAGACAGACAGATAGAGAAACAGACAGTCAGAGACAAATAGAGGATACAGAGAGAGACAGCCAGAGAAAGAGATAGAAAGAGACAAAGAGACAGACAGAGACAGACAGACTGAGAGGGAGACAGAAAGACATAGAGACAGAGAGAGACAGATAGAGAACGAGACAGACTGAAAGACAGAGACAGACAGAGACAAGCAGAGAGAGAGACAAGCAGAGAGAGAGACAGACAGAGAGAGACAGACCAACAAAGAGACAGAGAGAGACTCCCAGAAACTCATCATCTACCGGTCACTGTGGAGGGACTACACTCTGGCCCCATATCTGGAAAGGCTATGCCACCCCAAAGACAGGCAGACTCTGAGTCTATACAGACTGAGTGCCCATAGCCTAGAGGTGGAAACAGGGCAGCACCGACAGACATACAAGCCACGGGAGAACAGACTATGCCAGTACTGCCAACAGGGGGCTCTGGAGGATGAGGCGCATTTCCTGCTGCACTGTAAGAAATACTCAGCAGTGAGGGCCTCCCACTTCCAGAAACTTGCCACTCATACCCCGGACTTTCCATCCATGGACGAGGAGAGGAAACTCTGCATCCTACTGGGGGAAGAAGAATCAATGGTGGAGATCGCCGCCCAATATGTCACTGTGCCGCCCCCACACCTGTAGCAGCCGAGCTGCTCGGATCCGGACTCGCTATGTGGCTCGAGGGATCCTCCGGACCGGGGGTCACGCGGACACGCCAAATGAAAAGGGGGACATAGTTGTTTGGCCTTGGCCGTATTCAGTTCGTGACGCCACACACGGTGTGTGGGGAAGTGGGACACCGCTGCTGCTGTTGTGGGACACCCGGGGGAGATGTAGTGGCAGCTGGATGTTAACCCCTCCAGGGGTAGGGATGGTTGCCCCGGGACCCAGTGTCTCTGTGCAGGGTATGGAGATGGCAAGGGCATGCGCGCCCGGACGTACCAGGGGATGTTTGGTTACTCACAATTAAATGAATCACACGAGTCTTTTGGAAAACCAAGGTGCTGGTGGCCGGTCGCCGCGGCCGGTTGTACTCTGGTCCCCCACCCGGGCTGGTGGTCACCATCTTTTCCCTCTGCACTGTGTTTGCTTGTGTTGGACTTCCCGGTATGGAACACGGGAGTCCGCTCCTGGCTTGTTGTGTACCTGAGGAGCTGTGCCCGCTGACCCGTGGGATCTATGGGTCCTGGAGGTTGCCTTATCCCTCTCTGTGGGTGGTTGTCTGCTTTTGGGACTTTGGTTATGACAGGACCTATAATCCTGCCCTCAATCGGTTGATTAGCTAGGCCATTGGTTCTGGTCCTGGCTTCAGGGTCCGAGTACCCCCTCTGTGCACGGTTTCCGGGTCAGGTCTCTGGTGTCGGTACCGGCGGGCTCCAACCCTGTCCCAGTCCACTTCGGATCTCTGGCTGCCATTTTCCCGTCCCCTGCTGACGGAGACCACCGTCTGCCACCAAGCCAAGGTACCAACCCTGGCACCGTTCAACTTGAGCTTCTCCTCTGCTGGAGCTACACTTAGCCCCAGCCTCCATTCCTCTCAACTTGAACTTCCAACTTCGACTCCTAGGCTTAATCTGCTTGTTTTTCCCGCCCCGGGCTGTCTAGACCCCTAGGTGGGCGTTCCCTAACCGCCTGGTCCTGCCCACTGGTGTGCCTGTCTTGCCCTGAGGGGGGTGACTAGGGTTTCCGGTCGACTGTATGTAACCCTTTGAGGGAAGGTGTTATGCGGGGGCCTAATGTGTGACTACCTGGTTTTGCCAGGGCGTCACATCACCACATGGCATAAGCTGAGAGGAAATAAAAACCTCCAAATGGACCATCATTCGCCAAATTGTGCTCCCGACACCCCATCCCCACAACCCTAAACCACTCCCCTTTCACACTTCTTTTTCTTGCTTTGGCAACACTAATTGTATTTTGGTCCTGCCAATAAAGCCTATTTGATTTGATTTGATTTGAGAGACAGAGAGAGATGAATCTCTCTAGAGAGAACGAGAGACAGATAGAAACAGGAAGAGAGACAGAGAAAGACAGAGAGACAGCGAGAGAGACAGATAGAGAGAGAAAGAGAGACAGACAGACATACAGAGAAACAGGCAGAGAGACAGAGAGAGAGAGACAGAGAGATGGATAGAGAGAGTCAGACAGACAGACAGAGAGACAGACAGAGAGACAGAAACACAGATGGAGAGACAGAGAGAGAGAGACAGGCAGACAGAGAGACAGACATAGAGACAGACCGAGAGACAAAGACAGACTGAGAGACAGACAGAGACAGACACAGAGAGAGAGAGAGAGACAGAGAGATGGATAAAGAGAGACAAACAGAGAGAAATGGACAGACAGAGAGACAGGCAGAGACAGATATAGATGTGGTGCCCTGGACAAGCCAGGACATCACAGGTGCTACATCAACACACCCCACACCCCGGCTAGGCACACCGAAGTCAAACACAAATCCTTGTTGCCTCCCTCCAGGGGCTGATGTCCACACCAGGGGGTGGGCCAGGCGGTTGGCCCTGCCCACCGAGGAGGTCACAGTCCTGGAGGCGGGAAAAGGAGTCAGATTAGTTTTGAGAGGAGTTGAAGTGGGAAGTGAAGTGGCAGTAGAGGAAACTGACCGTGTCCGGGTGCGTGGCCCGGGCACATACAGCAAGGTTGGCAGACGGTGATGACCGTCTGCAGGAGAGGCTGATTGGAGCGAACCGTAAGGACCGAGGATGGGCGGTGGCCCGACGGTACCGGATCGGGGAGGGAAGAGAAGCCAGCACCATTCGGCAGGGCTTACGGACCCCGACCAGGCTAGGAGTCGCCGTAAAACCGGTCAAATCCGTTAGCGAAGGGAACCTCCGGGGTTTCCCAGCAGTCAAGACCCAATTGAAGGCAACAGCTCACACCGTAAAGGGAAACACAGTCACCGCCAAGGCTACAGTTCCCAGGGCCAGAGCCTGCGGGCAACAGGTGCTCCCTCAGCATCCATCCAAGCTGGGGAACGGGTTACCGGTGGGAAGCCATTGGAACCGCAAACACAACACAGGTGCAGGGAAAGGCAGTCACCATCAACCTACCGGGAGAGCTACCGCAGCCGTCTGTGGGACCCGTCCATCCAGCCGTTTGTTTTACCGGAGACTTTGCATTGATCATTGGCTGAGTGAGTACCACCGTGCCGTGCGGCACAGCGCTGCCCCCGCGACCCTGCACCTCACCAGGCCCCGTAACCCGCCTGCCATCCCTAACCCTCACCGGGGCCCCGGGACAACCAACCCACCTACCCACGGAGGGGAGAACCAACATCCAAGCTGCTACCTGTCATCGCTCCCGGGATCTCCGTCCAGAGCAGCGGTGGTGTCACAACCTCACCACAACCGTGGGTGGCGTCACGGACAATATCCCTAAACCAAACCACCCCCTTTCACTCACGAGTGAGGAAC
Source organism: Anomaloglossus baeobatrachus (assembly GCF_048569485.1). Taxonomy (NCBI): domain Eukaryota; kingdom Metazoa; phylum Chordata; class Amphibia; order Anura; family Aromobatidae; genus Anomaloglossus; species Anomaloglossus baeobatrachus. The sequence goes on from NC_134363.1 coordinate 70,982,146, forward strand.
GCCGCTCGAGTCCCCGGGATCCGGCCCATCGCTCGAGCCACAGAGCAGCAGCAGCCGGACCCGAGCAGTGGGTGAGCGCAGCGTCCCCTCCTCCGCCCGCGACATAGAGAGAGACAAGCAGACAGAGAGACAGACAAAGAGAGACAGAGAGAGAGACAGGCAGACAGGGAGAGACTGAGAGACAGTTATTATTCCGGGCAATGCCAGGTACGACAGCTAGTGTATACTATTAACATAACAATAAATGGCTCACAGAGATCATGGATCGCCTGTAGTATGCTTGATATTATCAATTAAATAGTATTAGTCAATTGGTGGGAGTACTGTAAAAAATACTATATATTAATCATGCAAAATATTGACATATATATAAGAAAACAGAGAAGGATCATGTAATTGTCTAAGATGGAAACAAGAAACCTTACTGGAGTAGATGTTGAGGTGCGTGTATATGTCACTCTGCAGGTGATGTACATATGATTTCTGGCCCGCAGTGATTGAAAGCAACTGTGCGACATCAGAAAAAAGTGGTGGAAAGCATAATTCATTCCAGCAGCCTGGAAGCAGATGTGGCCCTTACGGTCCAGAAGCACTTATAGTCAGCCTGTCTCCCCTATATAGTGTAAGCTCTTTCAGTCAGTGGGGTCCTCTCTCTCTCCCCTATAGAGTGTAAGCTCTCTTAGTCAGTGGGGCCCTGTCTATCTCTCTCTTCTATAGAGTGTAAGCTCTGTTAGTCAGTGGGGTTCTCTCTCTCTCCCCCTTATAGAGTGCAAGCTCTCCTAATCAGTGGGGACCTCTCTCTTTCCCTCTCCCCTATAGAGTGTAAGCTCTCTTAGTCAGTGGGGTCTTCTCTCTCTCTCTTCCTTATAGAGTGTAAGCTCTCTTAGTGAGTGTGTGTCGCCCTGGGCAAGCCAGGGGACACAGGTCACAACACCACCACACCCCACACTCCAGGTAGGCACATCACAGCTAACCAGAAATCCTTGTTGCCTTCCTCCAGAGGCTGATGATTCACACCAGGGGGTGGGCCAGGCGGTTGGCTCCGCCCACCAAGGAGATCACAGCTTTGGAGGCGGGGGAAACCAGGCAGAACAGTCAGGGAGGAGGAAGTGGAAGGAGTAGCCCAGGCTGGGCTAAAGTAAACAGCAAGTGACAGTAAGAAAAGTGAAAGTGGAAAAGGAGGAAAGCAAGAAGTGGTGACAGAGCAGAGAGTGTGCAAAGCCTGAAGGGTCCAGCTTTGTGTAGGGCCAGAACAGCAAGGTCAGCAACGGCGGTGACTGTCTGGAGGGGGACCGTTTGGAAGTTCCTGGAAGGACCCCGTTGGCTGTGTGCCCGGTGGTCTGGAGCAGTGTTCCGAAGGACAGTCAGCACCAGGGCAGGGGCCTCTCGGACCCCGGCAAGGCTAGGAGTCGCCAAATTTGCCGAATCCGTCAGTGAAGGGGACGTAGATCCCCCAACAACCAAGTCCCGATTGACGGCAACAGCCCAACCTGAAGCAGAGAGACACCGCCACCGCCAAAGCACCAGTTTCTCAGGGCCAGCGCCTGCGGGCAAAGTGTAGAGCTCCTCCGGCCCAGATTGCAGTTGGGGAGCGGGTAACCAGAGGGAATCCACCGCTACCATCAGTCAAACATAGGTGCAAGGAAGAGGGACATCACCGTCAACTACCGGGAGTGCAGGTGCAGCCGTCTGTGGGACCGTCCTACCAGCCGTTTGGTTTACCGTACAAACTGTGTCCAAGTCTCAGGCTGAGTGAGTACCACAGTGCCGCAAGGCACAGCGCTGCCCCTGCGTCCCTGCGCCCACCAGGCCCCGCACCTCACCACCCATCACCGGGCCCCGGGATCACCAACCCCTACCCACGGAGGGGCAACACAACACCTGGCTGCTCCCCATCACCATCCCCGGGATCCCCACCCAGAGCAGCGGTGGTGCAATCACCACAACCGTGGGTGGCGTCACGAACTATAACAATCCCCGCACCCAACAAACCCCTTTCACTCACGGGCGAGGAGTGTCGCTCGAGGAACCCCGGGATCCGGCCCACAGCTCGAGCCACCACTGAGCAGCTGCTGGACCCGAGCAGAAGGGGTGAGCGTAGTGTGCTGACACCCTCCTCCCCGCCTGCGACAACTTGGCGTCACGAACAGGATCTTACCGCTCTGCCGTCTGGTAGAGGTGCGCCTTGTTACCGCCGGAGGTATCCGGCAGAAAAATTTCAGAAGCCGCCATCTTTGGCGCGAAGAGTTCCCGCTCGAGCGTCTTCTCGAGCAGTAGAGGCGCGAAGGCCAAAACCCCGCCCCGAGAGAGGAGGGGCCGGAAAGAGCTAAGGGGGACGCGATGGCGGCTGGCCGCATGTAGCTGCAGCCATAAAAGCAGGGACGCCAGGACTCTGCAGACTGATTGGGTTCCTGGAAAGCGCAACTGCCGAGATGTCTTCCCCACCTAGTTCTGCAGAGACTACCGAGCCGGTGTCTGGAACAGCAGCATGGTTGAGAGCCCGGGCGGCGGGGATCTGCCGTCGCTACCAGAGTCAGATCGGCGGGCTGATGGCGCAGTGGGCCGCGGAGGTAGAGGCCCTAGTTGCTGTGGCGCGAGTGTATGGAGTGGAGGCCGTGATGGAGGAGCTGGAGAATGACCCACGCCCCTGTGTCCCCGAGGGACCGGTCGCTGCGGCTGAGGGACCCGGTCTACCCCTGGCTCCTGTGTTACCTCCGTCCTGCTCGCTCGCGCCCTGCACCGCACCTGGCCCATCGGATGTACACCCCTCTGTAACTGCGGCGGGGGCAGAAGATAGCGACTCCGGGCCTGATACCGAGCCCGTGTCAGAAGAAGAAGAGGGGGTCGTTGCCCCGCCCGGCATGGAGGCCACTTATGTTCCCCGAGCCGGGGGCAACGGGTACCGAGCGGCCCTTCCACGCCGTGCTTGCTACGCACTGGAGGGGCTGGTGCCCGTGTCCTTCCACCCCGCACCGGGTGAGGAGGACGAAGACATCGAGTAGGGCAGCGGATGCCCGCTGCAGCAGTCCCCGTTTGGACCACCACTGAGTTGTGTGTTGAAAAGTTTTGAAAGTTCTGATGATGATGAAAATGAAAATGATCCGAAGTTCACCTGATTTGTTTGTTGATTTGCAACCGGCTGGAGCCGGCACCGTTGTCCCCGTGGGGACCGTTTAAAAAAAAAAAAAATGCATGGGAACTATCCATGGACAAGCCCGTGAACTTGCAGGGCACCCACAAACGTTAGTGGCTTGTAAATATGTTGGTTACCGTTACCGTTTTCCGCAGTGCCGCCTCCGGAGAGGCAGGTTGGAGGGAGGGCCCTGAGCAGAGCAGGCCAGGGCCCAGCCACCAAAGGAACCGATGGCTACCCTCTGGAGGGAAGGACAGATCCCGCTCGGGTACCGTGTGCTGGACTGTGGGTCAAGGGGTGCTGCCTGGGTTTTAGGGGCAGCATCAGGGCCAGGTTACTTGGGTGGGAGAGAGCGGAAACCGTAACAGTAAACCGTTGCAACGTTAAAAGAAATGTGCCTCCCGTCTTGGGAAGAAGTTATTAAAAATGTTATTATTGTTTGCTTAACCTTGTTATCCCCTTTTTCAGAAAAATAAAACCGGTGTAGGACGGCAGCCCGCGGACGGTCTGCATTTTGCTAAGGGGGAATGTGTCGCCCTGGGCAAGCCAGGGGACACAGGTCACAACACCACCACACCCCACACTCCAGGTAGGCACATCACAGCTAACCAGAAATCCTTGTTGCCTTCCTCCAGAGGCTGATGATTCACACCAGGGGGTGGGCCAGGCGGTTGGCTCCGCCCACCAAGGAGATCACAGCTCTGGAGGCGGGGGAAACCAGGCAGAACAGTCAGGGAGGAGGAAGTGGAAGGAGTAGCCCAGGCTGGGCTAAAGTAAACAGCAAGTGACAGTAAGAAAAGTGAAAGTGGAAAAGGAGGAAAGCAAGAAGTGGTGACAGAGCAGAGAGTGTGCAAAGCCTGAAGGGTCCAGCTTTGTGTAGGGCCAGAACTGCAAGGTCAGCAACGGCGGTGACTGTCTGGAGGGGGACCGTTTGGAAGTTCCTGGAAGGACCCCGTTGGCTGTGTGCCCGGTGGTCCGGAGCAGTGTTCCGAAGGACAGTCAGCACCAGGGCAGGGGCCTCTCGGACCCCGGCAAGGCTAGGAGTCGCCAAATTTGCCGAATCCGTCAGTGAAGGGGACGTAGATCCCCCAACAACCAAGTCCCGATTGACGGCAACAGCCCAACCTGAAGCAGAGAGACACCGCCACCGCCAAGGCACCAGTTTCTCAGGGCCAGCGCCTGCGGGCAAAGTGTAGAGCTCCTCCGGCCCAGATTGCAGTCGGGGAGCGGGTAACCGGAGGGAATCCACCGCTACCATCAGTCAAACATAGGTGCAAGGAAGAGGGACATCACCGTCAACTACCAGGAGTGCAGGTGCAGCCGTCTGTGGGACCGTCCTACCAGCCGTTTGGTTTACCGTACAAACTGTGTCCAAGTCTCAGGCTGAGTGAGTACCACAGTGCCGCAAGGCACAGCGCTGCCCCCGCGTCCCTGCGCCCACCAGGCCCCGCACCTCACCACCCATCACCGGGCCCCGGGATCACCAACCCCTACCCACGGAGGGGCAACACAACACCTGGCTGCTCCCCATCACCATCCCCGGGATCCCCACCCAGAGCAGCGGTGGTGCAATCACCACAACCATGGGTGGCGTCACGAACTATAACAATCCCCGCACCCAACAAACCCCTTTCACTCACGGGCGAGGAGTGTCGCTCGAGGAACCCCGGGATCCGGCCCACAGCTCGAGCCACCACTGAGCAGCTGCCGGACCCGAGCAGAAGGGGTGAGCGTAGTGTGCTGACACCCTCCTCCCCGCCCGCGACAAGTGTAGTCCTCTCTATCTCTCTTGCTTCCCTGTAGAGTATAAGCTCTCTTAGTCAGTGGGGTCCTCTCTCTCATCCTTATAGGGTGTAAGCTATCATGGTCAGTTGGGTCCTGTCTCCCTCTTGCTGTTCCCGACAGAGTTTAAGCTCTCATAATCAGTGGGATCTTCTCTATCTCTCTTGCTTTCCTATAGAGTGTAAGCTCTCTAAGTCAGCAGAGGCCTCTCACTCTCTCTCCCCTATAGAGTGTAAGCTCTCTAAGTCAGCAGAGGCCTCTCACTCTCTCTCCCCTATAGAGTGTAAGCTCTCTTAGTCAGCAGAGGCCTCTCACTCTCTCTCCCCTATAGAATGTAAGCTCTCTTAGTCAGTGGAATCCTCTCTCACATATAAAGTGTAAGCTATAATGGGTTGCGTTTTCTTTTTCTCTCTTTTCTTTCCCCCACGTATCAAAATATTGAGAGGAATCGGTTAAATACTGGGCTACCATAGAAGATGCAATCTGGACGGTGATTTAATTCTACGCATTACAGAAAATAAAACCTCCTTCTTCAGGATTAAATCACAGATGTACATCATTCTGACTCACAAAGGGCATTTATATAGAAACTGAAGTTTTTAAAAAAGGCACGGTCATCGGACCAGTCATCTGATCCGTCAATATGTGGGAAATATGTATAAACCAGTAAAATACATTCAAGTCTGAATATATAACAGAATTTTATTAGGAAAAAAAGGTAAGACATAATCAGAAACACCATAGGAGGTAATATATACAGTGCCTACAAGTAGTCTTCAACCCCCTGCAGATTTAGCAGGTTTGATAAGATGCAAATAAGTTAGAGCCTGCAAACTTCAAACAAGAGCAGGATTTATTAACAGATGCATAAATCTTACAAACCAACAAGTTATGTTGCTCAGTTAAATTTTAATAAATTTTCAACATAAAAGTGTGGGTCAATTATTATTCAACCCCTAGGTTTAATATTTTGTGGAATAACCCTTGTTTGCAATTACAGCTAATAATCGTCTTTTATAAGACCTGATCAGGCCGGCACAGGTCTCTGGAGTTATCTTGGCCCACTCCTCCATGCAGATCTTCTCCAAGTTATCTAGGTTCTTTGGGTGTCTCATGTGGACTTTAATCTTGAGCTCCTTCCACAAGTTTTCAATTGAGTTAAGGTCAGGAGACTGACTAGGCCACTGCAACACCTTGATTTTTTCCCTCTTGAACCAGGCCTTGGTTTTCTTGGCTGTGTGCTTTGGGTCGTTGTCTTGTTGGAAGATGAAATGACGACCCATCTTAAGATCCTTGATGGAGGAGCGGAGGTTCTTGGCCAAAATCTCCAGGTAGGCCGTGCTAAACATCTTCCCATGGATGCGGACCAGATGGCCAGGCCCCTTAGCTGAGAAACAGCCCTACAGAATGATGCTGCCACCACCATGCTTGACTGTAGGGATGGTATTCTTGGGGTCGTATGCAGTGCCATCCAGTCTCCAAACGTCACGTGTGTGGTTGGCACCAAAGATCTCGATCTTGGACTCATCAGACCAGAGAACCTTGAACCAGTCTGTCTCAGAGTCCTCCAAGTGATCATGAGCAAACTGTAGACGAGCCTTGACATGACGCTTTGAAAGTAAAGGTACCTTACGGCCTCGTCTGGAACGGAGACCATTGCGGTGGAGTACGTTACTTATGGTATTGACTGAAACCAATGTCCCCACTGCCATGAGATCTTCCCGGAGCTCCTTCCTTGTTGTCCTTGGGTTAGCCTTGACTCTTCGGACAATCCTGGCTTGGGCACGGGTGGAAACTTTCAAAGGCTGTCCAGGCCGTGGAAGGCTAGCAGTAAATCCATAAGCCTTCCACTTCCAGATGATGCTCCCAACAGTGGAGACAGGTAGGCCCAACTCCTTGGAAAGGGTTTTGTACCTCTTGCCAGCCTTGTGACCCTCCACGATCTTGTCTCTGATGGCCTTGGAATGCTCCTTTGTCTTTCCCATGTTGACCAAGTATGAGTGGTGTTCACAAGTTTGGGGAGGGTCTTAATTAGTCAGAAAAGGCTGGAAAAAGAGATAATTAATCCAAACATGTGAAGCTCATTGTTCTTTGTGCCTGAAATACTTCTTAATACTTTAGGGGAACCAAACAGAATTCTTGTGGTTTGAGGGGTTTAATAATAAATGACCCTCTGAATAAACTTTTCACAATTTAAAAAAAAAATAAAAAAAGAAATAACATTCTTTTTTTCTGCAGTGCATTTCACACTTCCAGGCTGATCTACAGTCCAAATGTCACAATGCCAAGTTAATTCCGAATGTGTAAACCTGCTAAATCTGCAGGGGGTTGAATACTACTTGTAGGCACTGTATAGTGATAGAAACTAAAGTAAACAAATTTATTTCCTGAAAATCGAATTTTTGGAAAATACTAGCGAATTTGAAAAAGATCTTCTTGTCTCTAGATAGCAATTTAATAGTAAAGGGAACCTGGAATGTGATCAGTGCTGCCCAAACCAACAGCAGCATGAATGGCAGTCTGGCTGCTCAAAAGTAGCCTTGTATATAGGTATGAAATCCTGCTGCGCTTCGGAGAAGATATATTTTAAAGATCCAGCTGGGGACCACAGCCATAGAGTAGACTAGTCCGGCTCTGCCCCTGGCCACCTGTTCCCAGCGACACTCTAGGTGATTGACAGGTTTCTCACTATGGAACGCTAGTAACACTACAGAGACCTTTTAAGTGACTACAGAATCAAACATTTGTAAATCTGATACTTTCAAAATGTGCAAGAAAGGGTTAAGCAGAGCATTTGTTCTATAATCTCACTACTTCTAAGGTACAGTAACACTTGTTATAGGAAGCCCCTAGTGTAGTTAAACAGGAAGATGAATATACATGAAGTCATGCATAAACATTGAGATCTGGGCATTCGGACTGGGCTCCGAGTTACTCCGGGCTGAGTGAGAATATTCTGACTCAGCTTGACTTAAAGAAGATGTTTCAATTAATTCATTTTCTGAATGCTCTAAAACAGTGAAGACTGAGGCAAGGAACAAATTAATATATTACAGAGAAATTGGACTTACAGCTTTTCTTACAGGGTTTAGAAAGCGACATAGGTTATACAGTATTGTGATCCATGGACTTAAATGCATTGAACTGAAAGGTTTGTCCAATGAAAACTATAGGATACGTGACAATTTACTGATCAGTGATGGTCCATCCGATGGGACTAGCACTGATTGGCCCAACAAGGAACTTTTATCCCTGACAGTCAGAAGTTGCAGTCGCAAGATGGTGCCACGGGAGCGGAGAAGGGCTGAAGAGAATGGCTTGTAAGTATAATACTAGGCTCAGAGACCTTACATTAGTAACACCACTCCAACACTACTATAAAAGTGAATGCTGGAGTGGTGCTTTAATGGAGCAACAGTCAATTACGTTCACTAACGGTCCATTATAATGGGTTAAAAGTACTTCATCTGATGATCGGTGTCAGTCCTAGCGGTTGTACCACATGATCAGTAAGCAGTGGTGTAATTAGTTTGATGGACCGCAGTGTAAAATTTGGACCTGGTCTCCCCCATCCCCACATGTTGGTCATATGCATGTATATGTATGTATATGTGACGCCCTGGACTATCAGGTCGTCACAGGGTATTGTGCAATCTGCCCTTCTGTGCAATATCCACCTCCTCCTTGCTTATGGGTCCCCAACTACATGGTGTTGCCTACATCAGCCAATTAAAGTCCTAGGTACACTCTGCACCACACCCACCAAACACACCAGTGGACGGCCTGAGTGGAATAGGGTCGCCCACTTGGGGGGGTTGGTTGAGGACTTCAGGAGTGTCAGTCAGTTGAAGTTGGGAGTTGACTTTGGAGAGTGAAGGAGAGAGGAGGTCAGGAGCCGGGCTCCTGGGAAGCAACTAGGTGGCAGACGGTGGTCTGGGCCTAGTAGGAGCTGGACCCCCGGTCGCAGGGGATCATAACAAGGGGCACGGAACTGTCTAGGAGGACAGCCGGCAGCCTTGTACCATCACCGGACTGGGACCAGGGCACGACGAGGTACGTGGACCCTAGGTCAGGGAGTAGCTTCAGGCAACCTGACAATTGACCCGACGAGAACGGAGCCTTCAAGATCCGCTCTCCACCTGCTCCAAAATCGGGGTACTAGCACAACGAGGGGGATAGGACTTTCCACAAAAACAGTCCAGAAAATCCCAAGCGTGAACCCTGAGAGCAAGCTCCCACAGTTAGTCACACTGGGGAGCGGGACTCGACTAGTTTTAAGCTACCGGGGCCAAACAAGAAGTGAACTAAGTGCCAGGAGGACGGTCACAGATCACCAGACAACACCATCGGGGACGGGACCCAAACTAGCTCCCCTCAGCGGCAGCGGTGTCCAGAACTTTGGTTTATCCAGTTGTCAGTGTCAGCTGTGTGGACTGTGTGAGTACGAAAGTGTCCCTCTTGGCTTCACGGCACTCCCCAACCACCATAACCGAGTCCCGGGGCATCCCCCCTACCCGTGGTGGGTTCTAACGCCTGGCTGCCCCATTCCATCTCCCCGGGTACTCCCAGCTGCAGCGGCGATAACCTAATTACCACATACCACGGGTGGCGTCACGAACGCTAAATATAATCCCAGTGTAAATACCCCCCTTCATTTTAGTGTCCGTACGACCCCCGGGTCCGGACGCCCCTTGAGCCACCGCGGATCCAGATCTGAGCAGCCCGGCTGCTGACACGGGGGGCGCACATATGCATTTAGTGTTCTAAATCCTATAAAGACATATGAGTTGCCCTCCCTCATTATGTAGTAATGTCCCCCATCCTGTTATAATGTACCCCATCCTGAGCTCCTTCCTGGTAAATATGTCCCCCATCTTGGGCTTCTTCCTAGTAAATATGTCCCACATCCTGGTGTATATGTCCCCCATCCTGGTATAATGTCCCTCTTCCAGATATATATGTTTACCATCCTATTATATATGTTCCCCATCCTGGTATACCTCCTATCTTGTAATGTCCCGCATCCTAGTAAATATGTCACCCATCATGGTATATACTGTCCCCATCTTGGGCCTCTCCTTGTATATAACGTCCCCTTTCTGGTATATATGTTTCTTTACTGGAACACTCATGGTATATACTGTCCCCTTCTGGGTATCTATTGTCCCCTTCCTGGTATATATGTTCTGCCCTGTCCCCCTCCTGGTATATACAGTTAGGTCCAGAAATATTTGGACAGTGACACAATTTTCGCGAGTTGGGCTCTGCATGCCACCACATTGGATTTGAAATGAATCCTCTACAACAGAATTCAAGTGCAGATTGTAACATTTAATTTGAAGGTTTGAACAAAAATATCTGATAGAAATTGTAGGAATTGTACACATTTCTTTACAAACACTCCACATTTTAGGAGGTCAAAAGTAATTGGACAAATAAACCAAACCCAAACAAAATATTTTTATTTTCAATATTTTGTTGCGAATCCTTTGGAGGCAATCACTGCCTTAAGTCTGGAACCCATGGACATCACCAAACGCTGGGTTTCCTCCTTCTTAATGCTTTGCCAGGCCTTTACAGCCGCAGCCTTCAGGTCTTGCTTGTTTGTGGGTCTTTCCGTCTTAAGTCTGGATTTGAGCAAGTGAAATGCATGCTCAATTGGGTTAAGATCTGGTGATTGACTTGGCCATTGCAGAATGTTCCACTTTTTTGCACTCATGAACTCCTGGGTAGCTTTGGCTGTATGCTTGGGGTCATTGTCCATCTGTACTATGAAGCGCCGTCCGATCAACTTTGCGGCATTTGGCTGAATCTGGGCTGAAAGTATATCCCGGTACACTTCAGAATTCATCCGGCTACTCTTGTCTGCTGTTATGTCATCAATAAACACAAGTGACCCAGCGCCATTGAAAGCCATGCATGCCCATGCCATCACGTTGCCTCCACCATGTTTTACAGAGGATGTGGTGTGCCTTGGATCATGTGCCGTTCCCTTTCTTCTCCAAACTTTTTTCTTCCCATCATTCTGGTACAGGTTGATCTTTGTCTCATCTGTCCATAGAATACTTTTCCAGAACTGAGCTGGCTTCATGAAGTGTTTTTCAGCAAATTTAACTCTGGCCTGTCTATTTTTGGAATTGATGAATGGTTTGCATCTAGATGTGAACTCTTGGTATTTACTTTCATGGAGTCTTCTCTTTACTGATGACTTAGAGACAGATACACCTACTTCACTGAGAGTGTTCTGGACTTCAGTTGATGTTGTGAACGGGTTCTTCTTCACCAAAGAAAGCATGCGGCGATCATCCACCACTGTTGTCATCCGTGGACGCCCAGGCCTTTTTGAGTTCCCAAGCTCACCAGTCAATTGCTTTTTTCTCAGAATGTACCCGACTGTTGATTTTGCTACTCCAAGCATGTCTGCTATCTCTCTGATGGATTTTTTCTTTTTTTTCAGCCTCAGGATGTTCTGCTTCACCTCAATTGAGAGTTCCTTAGACCGCATGTTGTCTGGTCACAGCAACAGCTTCCAAATGCAAAACCACACACCTGTAATCAACCCCAGACCTTTTAACTACTTCATTGATTACAGGTTAACGAGGGAGACGCCTTCAGAGTTAATTGCAGCCCTTAGAGTCCCTTGTCCAATTACTTTTGGTCCCTTGAAAAAGAGGAGGCTATGCATTACAGAGCTATGATTCCTAAACCCTTTCTCCGATTTGGATGTGAAAGCTCTCATATTGCAGCTGGGAGTGTGCACTTTCAGCCCATATTATATATATAATTGTATTTCTGAACATGTTTTTGTAAACAGCTAAAATAACAAAACTTGTGTCACTGTCCAAATATTTCTGGCCCTGACTGTATGTTCCTCTCCTGGCCCCCTTCTGGTATACACTCTCCCCTTCCTGGTATATACTGTCACCCTTCTGGTATATACTGTCCCCCTCCTGTTATATATTGTTGCTTTCCTGGTATATATTTGCCCCCTCCTGCTATATATATTCCTCTCCTGATCCCCTCCTGGTATATACTGTCCCCCTCCTGCCATATATATATATATTCCTCTACTGATCCCCTCCTGGTATATACTGTCCCCTTCTTGGTATATACTGTACTTACCACCTTCCCAACTACCACACCGCGTGGCATCCTCCTTTATAGCTGGCCTGCAGTGGCCGGAAGCTTTTATCAGTTATGAACTCTGCCAGCTTCTGTTTGCGGTTCTCTGCACTGCGGTACATTTCAGCTGGATGTGCAGCCTCGGACACACATCCAGCTGAAGCAGGGACTGGGGCCGGCGGGCCCCCTACAACCACTTTCCGGGTCATTCGGCCCCTGTCAATAAATGATCGCAAAAGATGAGTAAATCAATTTGCAGAGGATTGAATTTGAGTTTAATTTCCTAGAATTCACGGTTTCACACAAATTTGAACATTTTGAGATTCAATTCATGGTTTGCAAAAAAAGAAAAATTTGCCCAGCAACATTTCTCACTCAGTTGGAAGTGGCTTAATGTCATTTTGCAATTCTGTTGAGACCTCACCATAATGGCCTGCAACTATGACATCTTATGGATTATTACACCTTGTCAAAGGGGGTAAGTACCTGGCCATCAATAAATAACCGGGTCCCAGTGAAGTAATTTTCCATTTTCAGCACACTGGGTAAGTCTCTCTCTCCTGTAGAGTGTAAGCTCTAATGGTCAATGGGATCCTCTCTCTCCGGTAGAGTATAAGCTTTAATGGTCAGGGGGGTTCCCTATCTTCTCTCCCCCATGTGTAATTTATGAGTAATTACAAGCTTTCCAGTATTGAAATTCATTCAAATTTATTCACCGCAAATCAAATTTTGGGGGAAAATTCTGTTAAGATGGCAAATTCAAATTTCAAAATATTTGCTCATCTCTTGTTATCAGCTTTCTTGTGAATTTACTGTACTTTGAATAGAAATTAAATGACTATGAGCAATAACATGGTGGGCACAAAAAAGGGACAACAAAACAATAAATATACAACATTGGCACTGACTTTCACTTGTTATAATTAGCTAATGCCTAAAGGTGCTATCATAAAAATGACCATTTATCACCTATTAAAAGAATAGGTGATAAATATATGCTTGTCTGGATCTGACTGCTGAGACCCCTTTGATCAAGAGGTTAAGGATCCAGTGCCCTATGTATTTATATGGGTCTATGAGAACAATAGTGCACATGTGTGACCCTATGCTATCCCTAACCTTAGAGTTAAGGGGGCTTTACACGCTGCGACATCGCTAATGCGGAGTCGTTGGGGTCACGGAATTTGTGACGCACATCCGGCCGCATTAGCGATGTTGCTGCGTGTGACACCGATGAGCGATTTTGCATCGTTGCAAAAACGTGCAAAATCGCTCATCGGTGACATGGGGGTCCATTCTCGATTATCGTTACTGCAGCAGTAACGATGTAGTTCGTCGCTCCTGCAGCAGCACACATCGCTATGTGTGACGCCGCAGGAACGAGGAAGCTCCCCTTACCTGCCTCCCGGCCGCAATGCGGAAGGAAGGAGGTGGGCGGTATGTTATGTCCCGCTCAGCTCCGCCCCTCCGCTGCTATTGGGCGGCCGCTCAGTGACGTCGCTGTGACGCCGCATGGACCGCCCCCTTAGAAAGGAGGCGGTTCGCCGGTCACAGCGACATCGCCGGGCAGGTAAATATGTGTGACGGGTCTGCGCGATGTTGTGCGGCACGGGCAGCGATTTGCCCGTGTCGCGCAACAGATGGGGGCGGGTACCCACACTAGCGATATCGGGACTGATATTGCAGTGTGTAAAGTAGCCTTTACCCTAAATGGTAAAGATGCCTGAATCCCATAACAGGCTATTCTCCTGACCATATTCAATCTGTTACCCCATCCCCAGGGAGAGAATGGGCTGAAATGTTATGGTAACACAGATTAAGACAGAGTGAAACCAAAAATCAGACGCGCTACAAACTCACAGGAAAAAACAGTAAGAGACTAAGGAGAAAAGCAAGAGCAGGAAGATAGCAACAAAAAGACAAAAAAGGTCAACACAAGCACTCACAGCAACAATGTACAACAACTACCAGTAAGTCTGGATCACAACACCTCACCAAACCAGTATAGGTAAACTATAGCTGACATTAATAAAATAGTCAAGCCAGCATTATACAGGAGGGGAGTGAAAATGATTGGCTTCCCCAGAGCATGTGATCAAAGCGACTAACAAGCAGCCCAGCAAAGATTAACGCTTGCCTGCCGAAGCCTAAGCCTGTGGATTGACGCCCACGTCTCTATGCCCTGATCACAGACCTCAGAGAAGTTATCATAGTGCCAGAATCTGTAGTTTCCACAGATCCTGATGCCACAATGGCAGCTGGCGATGTCAGCAAAAACCTCCTTGTATAAATGCCTCTCCCTCTAAGAGGGGCCTCTGGAACATCATGACCCGGTTTCTCTGGCTAGAGATGGTGAAAAGTACTGACCAGGTGCATAGCATGGAAATCAGATACTGGTACCCTAGTCCTTTTCTCATAACCCTTCCAATGAAACAAATACTGCATCAAATGGCAGACAAAATGAGAATCAATCATTTTTGACACATGAAACTCTAGTAATGACCCATCAACTAGAACCGGAGGCACAGGTCAGGGGGGTCCTAGAAGCCACATATTTTTTTTAACAGATACCTGTGAAAAACATTATCGATTTTGAATGATGCCAGAAGTGCAAGGTGGAAATCCACAGGATTAATAGCTGCAGTTAGTTTACACAGACCAATAAACCGAGGTCCTAACCTTAATGAAGGTATTTTGTGTTGAATGTTCTTGGTAGATAACCACACCAGATCACCCACACATACGTCCGAACCAGATATACTGTACGTCTACAGACAGCCACACTTTTATATTTAGAACCCATTTCACGCAAATGTTACTTTATCTTCTTCCATGGAGACGATAAAGATGAGACAAATAACTTCTCCCCAGGTAACCCTGATGAGTGCCCTCCCGAAAAGTACAGAACTGGGGCTGCCACACATAGACACAAATAAAATGGTGATACCCCAGTGTATTCATGACGAAGATTAATATTGTCAAGAAAAGAGGACCACTCTTCCTGATTATCAGATACAAGACAACGAATTTACTGTTCCAAATTTCAATTTACACGTTCTATTCTCCCATTAGAGAGTGGAACACAAAAAAATAAGATAAATTAATCCCTCTCCGAAAGAAAAATATTCCCCAAAACTGAGTTCCTGTATCCGAGACAATATTAAAGGAAACTGTGGAGTTTAGTGACTTCCCAACCAAACACCTGAGCTAGAGTATTGCAATTATGTAAGGATGGTAATGCGCTAGAATTTGTCATTTTAGAAAACGTATTCACAATCACCAAAATTACTATATTACTAGCAGTGGAGGGTAAGACCATTATAAAATCCACAGAAATGTCTCACCAAGGTTAATTAAGAACTGTCAAAAAATGCAAACATCCCGAAGAATGGGAGTAAGCGGCGTTAGAGCGCGCACAGGTGGCACACGCAGACACATACGCTACCACATCCCTCTGGATTTTGGGACACCAAAAGCGATGCAATATCAGATCAAGAATTCCTTTAATCTCAGGATGACCAACAAGAACGGAATCATCATGTCCCCCTTAGGCCCGTTTCACATGTCAGTGAAAAACACTGACGTTTTTCACTGGCGTGTAAAACACGCACATGTCCCTGCGTGTGCCGTGAATCACGGCACACGTGGGTTGTCTAAGTGCAATCTGGGCTCCGTTCTCCGTGGCCCGTGATTGCACTTAGTAATCAACTCACCTGCACCCGCTCCCGCTCTCCATGGTGCTGATCGCTCCCGCGGTGCAGCATCCGGCCGGCGCTGACCCTTGCAGCAGCTGCTTCCGGGTCGGCTGTGTCGCACATCATGAATATGCGCGACAATAATGAGCCGGCTCAGAATCAGCAAGCTGCACGGGCTGCAGAGGACATCGCTGGACGCCGGGTGAGTTAAAATGTTTTTTATTTTAAAAGCACGCTTTTTTCTGGCACGTGTTTCACGGACCACACCACTGCGTGGTCCGTGGGACATCAGTGATGCCAGAAAAAAATGGACATGTCTCCGTGCGGCAATCACGCACACGCGAGTATGCCGCACGGAGACACGTGCAGTGAAAAATCACTGACGTGTGAGCAGACCCATTCATTATAATGGGTCTGCGTATGTCAGTGATTCTGGTACGTAGAAAAAAAGCACAAACGTACCAGAATCACTGACGTGTGAAACTAAGACAAAGTTTCAGAGCAACAAACAACTTGTTCACCAAAACTGCAGATGGTGGATAACTTTGGGCTTCTGCAATCTCAGACTCAAAATCAGTACTAATTAATGACACCACCACTTCTTTCTGAACAATGGGAACAAGTTCCTCACAACGATTCCCCTCCCAGGAAAAAGCTTAGATAAAGCATCGGCTTTAATGTTTTTAGAATAAGGGCAATTAGCTACAAAGAAATTGACTATTGAAAAACAATGACCATCAAACTTGTCTCGGTGTAAAGGCCCCGTCACACTAAGCAACATCGCTAGCAACATCGCTGCTAACGAACAACTTTTGTGACGTTGCTAGCGACGTTGCTGTGTGTGACATCCAGCAACAACCTGGCCCCTGCTGTGAGGTCGTTGGTTGTTGCTGAATGTCCTGGGCCATTTTTTAGTTGTTGCTGTCCCGCTGTGAAGCGCACATCGCTGTGTGTGACAGCGAGACAGCAACAACTAAATGTGCAGGCAGCAGGAGCCGGCTTCTGCGGAGGCTGGTAACCACAGTAAACATCGGGTAACCAAGAAACCCTGTCCTTGGTTACCTGATATTTACATTCGTTACCAGCCTCCGCCGCTCTCCTGCTTCTTGCACGTGTAGCTGCAGTACACATCGGTAATTAACCCCATGTGTACTGTAGCTAGGAGAGCAAGGATCCAGCGCTAAGCATTGTGCGCTGCTCCCTGCTCTGTGCACATTTAGCTGCAGTACACATTGGGTAATTAACCCGATGTGTGCTGTAACTACCGTAGGAGAGCAGGGATCCAGCGCTAAGCATTGTGCGCTGCTCCCTGCTCTGTGCACATTTAGCTGCAGTACACATCGGGTAATTAACCCGATGTGTGCTGTAACTAGGAGAGCAGGGAGCCAGCGCTAAGCATTGTGCGCTGCTCCCTGCTCTGTGCACATTTAGCTGGAGCACACATCGGGTAATTAACCCGATGTGTGCTGTAATTAGGAGAGTAGGGAGCCAGCGCTAAGCGGTGTGCGCTGTTCCCTGCTCTCTGCACGTGTAGCTGCGTGCGCTGGTAACCAAGGTAAATATTGAGTTGGTTACCCGATATTTACCTTAGTTACCAAGCGCAGCATCTTCCACGCGGCGCTGCTGGCTGGGGGCTGGGACACTGGTTGCTGGTGAGCTCACCAGCAACTCGTGTAGCCACGCTCCAGCGATCCCTGCCAGGTCAGGTTGCTGGTGGGATCGCTGGAGCGTCGCAGTGTGACATCTCACCAGCAACCTCCTGGCAACTTACCAGCGATCCCTATCAGGTTGGATCGTTGTTGGGATTGCTGGTAAGTTGTCTAGTGTGACTGGGCCTTAAGATGCTTTGCAGACTCAAGGTAGAGAAAATTCTTATGGTCGGTAAATACTGTAACAGGATGGATAGCTCCCTCCAAAAGATGTCGGCATTCCTCAATGCTAATTTGATTGTGAATAATTTCCTGTTATCAATATCATAATTATGTTCTGCCAATGATTGTTTCTTAGAGGAAAAAGGCTCATGGATACAGCTTACCAAGAGACAGACCCTGAGACAACACAGTTCCTAGTCCAATTTCTGATGCATCAACCTCTACTGTAAAAGGGTGAGATTCATTACCAATACAGGTGCCCATGAAAATAATTTTTTAAGACGGTCAAACGCACATAACGCACCTGTGTCGCCCTGGGCAAGCCAGGGGACACGAGTAACAACACCACCACACCCCACACTCCAGGTAGGCACACCTGCTAACCAGAAATCCTTGTTGCCCTGCTCCAGGAGTCTGTTGATGCACACCAGGGGGTGGGCCAGGCGGTTGGCTCCGCCCACCGAGGAGCTCACAACACTGGAGGCAGGAAGTAACCAGGCAGATAGCTCAGGGGAGAGCTTGAGAGAGGAGATGAGTCAGGGAGGAGGAAGTGAAAGGAGTGAGGAGAAGCCCAGGCAGGGGCTAGAGTAAACAACCAAGAAGTGAAAGTGGAGGAAAGAAAAGGAGTAAAGGAGGAAAGCAAGAAGTGGTGACAGCGCAGAGAGTGTGCAAAGCCTGAGAGCCCAGCTGTGTGTAGGGCTAGAACAGCAAGGTCAGCGACGGCGGTGACTGTTTGGAGGGGGACAGTTTGGAAGTTCCTGGAAGGACCCCGTTGGCTGTGTGCCCGGTGGTCTGGAGCAGTGTTCCGAAGGACAGTCAGCACCAGGGCAGGGGCCTCTCGGACCCCGGCAAGGCTAGGAGTCGCCAAATTTGCCAAATCCGTCAGTGACGGGTACGCAGATCCCCCAGCAACCAAGTCCCGATTGACGGCAACAGCCCGACCATTACCGGGGAGACACCGCCACCGCCAAGGCACCAGTTTCCCCAGGGCCAGCGCCTGCGGGCAAAGTGTAGAGCTCCTCCGGCCCAGATTGCAGTCGGGGAGCGGGTAACCGGAGGGAATCCACCGCTACCATCAGACAACATAGGTGCAAGGAAGAGTAACGTCACCGTCACCTACCGGGAGTGCAGGTGCAGCCGTCTGTGGGACCGTCCTACCAGCCGTTGGTTTACCGTACAAACTGTGTCCGTGTGTCAGGCTGAGTGAGTACCATAGTGCCGCAAGGCACAGCGCTGCCCCCGCGCCCCTGCGCCCTCCAGGCCCTACACTTCACATCTCATCACCGGGCCCCGGGATCACCAACCCCTACCCACGGAGGGGCAACACAACACCTGGCTGCTCCGCATCACCATCCCCGGGACCCCCACACCGAGCAGCGGTGGTGCAATCACCACAACCGTGGGTGGCGTCACGAACTATAACAATCCCCACACCCAACAAACACCCCCCTTTCACTCATGGGCGAGGAGTGTCGCTCGAGACACCCCGGGATCCGGCCCACGGCTCGAGCCACCAGGAGCAACTGCCGGACCCGAGCAGAAGGGGTGAGCGCGGTGTGCTGACACCCTCCTCCCCGCCCGCGACACACCCTCAGACTATCTCAAGATGTTTATACCTTTTTTAGCCATGTCAGTGAAAGGTCTTGATGTGAAAGAAAAGTTCTTAATAAATATTCTGCAATAATTTGCAAAACCTAAAAAGTGTTGCAGAACCTTAAGGTTTCCAGAACAGTCCAATTTAATATAGCCCGTAAATAAGTGGGATCAATCTGAAAACCTGCCACCTAAATTATATATCCCAAAAATGAAGTTCCTGTAAGGCAAATACATACGTCTCAAGTTTACCATACAACTTATTCTCTCTGAGAATTTGTAGTACCTGTTTGACATGTTCCACATGAGACCCATAATCCAATGAGTGTATGAGAATGTCATCTAGGTAAATGATTAACGATTTCCCGAAAAGATTAAAAAAAAAGCATTAATGAAGTGCTGGAATACAGAAGGTGCGTTGGTAAGCCCAAACAGGATCAACAAGTTTTCAAAGTGCCCCTACGGCATATTAATGGCTGTTTTCCATTCATTCCCGTGTTTGAACCAGATCAGATTATAGGCCTCCCTAGGGTCACGTTTAGAGAACCATTTAGCACTGGCAATTTGAATAAAAAGGTCAGGAATGAGTGGAAGAGGATAAGGATCCCAAACCATTATTTGGTTGAGCTCCGTAAGTCCAGGCATGGCTGTAAACCACCATCCTATTTTTGTCAAAGAAGAATCCACCCGCAACTGGTGACAAAGAGGGCATAATGTGCCCCTTTGCCAAACTCTCTGTTATGTACTTTTTCAGAGCTGATCTCTCGGAACTAGACAGTTTATAGCATTTGCACTTGGACAATGTTGCACTCTGAATCAGTCGTAAGGCCTATGGGGTGGCAACTCCTGACTTCCTTTTTCTGAGAACACATCACAAAAAATAGGGGACCAGGAAGGCTTGTGGTGTCCACGGAAATACAGATACTCTAACAGTGGTCTTTCCAATATGTACTCTATTTCATTATCTCCTGAGTTTGCTAATCTATGGTGGGGTTATGTAAGCTTAACCAAGGAAATTCCAATACGATTTATGCAGGAAGGCCCTTGAGAACATAACATGAAATCCGCTCAGCATGCAGTACCCCTATATAGAGTTCCAGTCGCTCTGAGCACTCAGAAAAGCCCACCTGAGTAAGGGGCACTTTGCACACTACGACATCGCAAGCCGATACTGCGATGCTGAGCGCGATAGTCCCTGCCCCCGTCGTAGCTGCGATATCTTGTGATAGCAGTCGTAGCGAATATTATCGCTACGGCAGCTTCACATGCACTTACCTGCCCTGCGACGTCGCTCTGGCCGGTGAACCGCCTCCTTCCTAAGGGGGCGGGTCGTGTGGCGTCTCAGCGACGTCACACGGCAGGCGGCCAATAGAAGCGGAGGGGTGGAGATGAGCGGGACGTAAACATCCCGCCCACCTCTTTCCTTCTGCATTACAGACGGGACGCAGGTAGGACATGTTACTCGCTCCTGCGACTTCATACACAGCGATGTGTGCTGCCGCAGGAACGAGGAACAACATCGTTCAATGAAAATAACCGACACTACACAGATCATACGATACTGACGCTTTTGCGCTCGGTAATCGTAGTTAAAACGATTTACACACTACGATGTCGAGAGCGACGCCGGAGAGGTGTCACTTTCGATTTGACCCCACCGACATCGCACCTGCGATGTCGTAGTGTGCAAAGGGCCCCTAAGAGTTGAAAAATCAATGGCAAATATCTGAACCAGATTTGATAACCCCTTCAAATCAAACCTTGTTGAACGAGCACACTGTTCATCGATCATGTTTGCCCCTAAACCACTGTCTAGAAAAAATGTAATAATAATTTCTTGGCCCCCAACTTTAATCCTGGGGGATATTAAACATTGAGAAACCAGTGTGGAGGATATAGCAGTCTAGGTCTAGGAGATTGGAGTCTAGGTCTAAAGCGGGCTTTACACGCTACAATTTATCTAACAATGTGTCGGCGGGGTCACGTCATAAGTGACGCACATCCGGCATCGTTAGTTACATTGTAGCGTGTGAAACCTCCGTGCGATTGCGATTGAACGTTAAAACGTTGATCGCATGCACGTCGTTCAATTACTAAAAATTGAACGTCAGGTTATTCAATGTTCCCGAGGCAGCACACATCGCTGTGTGTGACACCCCGGGAACGATGAACACAGCTTACCTGCGTCCCGCGGCTCCCGCCGGCAATGCGGAAGGAAGGAGGTGGGCGGGATGTTTATGTCCCGCTCATCTCCGCCCCTCTGCTTCTATTGGCCGGCTGCCGCTTGACGTCGTGGTGACGTCGAACATCCCTCCCAATCCAGGAAGTGGATGTTCGCCGCCCACATCGAGGTCGTATGGGAGGTAAGTACGTGTGACGGGAAATAATCGTTTGTGCGACACGGTCAACAACGTTCCACACATACGATGGGGGCGGGTCACATCGCATACGATATCGTATGCGAAATTGTAAGGTGTAAAGCAGCCTTAACAGCCTAGGTCTAGGAGGTTTCCAACTGCCATCTTTCCCTGTGCTCTGAGAGCCAGCCACTGATAAAGTGTCTCTTTTTGGGTACATTATTGAATGTTCAACTGGCTAATACAGTACCCAAACCTTTTAATTTGTAACTTTTTGGGTACAGAACCCCATCCCCAGATGACTTATATTTTTGGATCCTCTGCAGACATAGGAGATCAATACATATTATCAAAGACACAGCACACTCTAAAGAAGGAGGGGTCTCATACATAACCAATGCCTCCTTTACCCTCTCGATAACCCCTGGAAAAACTGGCTTTTCAGCACAAAGTCAATCCACTGTGTGTCGTGAATCAGTGGCGCAATTCAGCACAAATATCCTTTGCAGCTCAATTTCACTGCTGTAGTGAACAGATCTTAAACTCAGCTAAAGATGTTCTATCTGGATCATCATAAATGAGTGCTGAGCAAAATCTGGCCTCAGTCAAAAATACAGGAGAATCAGAGACCAAATAAAAGGCCAACACTTGTGGGTCCCCACTCCCTACTTAAGTGAGAGACAATAATTCAAACCTGCTGTTCCTTAAGGCCCTGTGTGCACTTGCCGGTTTTTGCCGCGGATTTCCTGCGGTTTTGCTGCATGTTATGTTCATAACATCTCTGCAGTGATTCACCAGCAAAACCTATGGGAAAAAAAATGCTGTGCGCACTATGCGGATTTTGACAGCTGCATGTTTTGCTGCGGGATTCCCGCAAAGAAAACAATTGCATGTCACTTCTTTTCCGCACGTTGCTGCGGCATTTCACTTTATTGACTGCAATGTAATTGTGAAATCCCGCAGGGAATAAAGCAGGCAGCAAATTCTGTGCGGTTCATTGCGTTTTCCTATGCTATTCCCTCTGGTATTTTGCGGTTTCGGGCCATAATGTTCATTGCTGCCTGCGGTTTGCAGGGAAATTATGTCATTATGACAGGAAGAGGAAGCGGAGTAGAGAGGAAACACACACATCACAGACACAGACATAGAATACACACACATCGCACTCACACACAGACATATAGAATACACATACAAATCAAACGGACATATAGAAAAAAAAACACGTGGGCTCCGCCGTATTTTTACCTTCCAGCCGTGGTAAATACACAGCGGCAGCCCGGTATTCTCAGGCTGGGGAGGGAGAGGGCCAGGGTTAATGTCCGCCCCCTCCCGCAGCCGAGAATATCAGCCTGCAGCTGCCCCGGGACTGTCGCATCCATTATGCGGCAGTACCGGAGTATCCCCGCCTCTTCCTGTTGCCGTGATGTGGTGGCAATCAGGGTAATATAAGGAGTTAATGGTGGTGGATCGCCGCCACTAAGTCCAGGCTTGATCATGGCAGCGTCTATGAGACAGCTGACATAATCAATCCTTTATTTTAAATAAAACACAAAACAGCCCCTGTTTCACCCCTTTATTAACCCCTCTCAAACACACAGCTCCGGCGTAAGCCACGTCCTGTGATGCTTGCATCCAGCCGCGACTGACACACTACTGAACGCAGCCTCGCAACGAGACAGACTGCAGAGGTAACCACAGGTCATTTCCCACGGCCAGTAATGTGAACAACACATTACCACTCGGGAGAAATGCAGCGTGTGCTCACAGGGCCTCTATCTATCTATCTATCTATCTATCCCTCTATCTATCTATCACTCTATCTATTCTTCTATCTGTCTATTTATCTATTTATCTATCTACTATCTATCTCAGAATGAAATTACTTTTTTTTTTCAATGTGCTTTATTGCATTGTATGCATTAAAACTCATGTACCAACCCGCACGCAGCAAAACCGCGGCAATACCGCCAACAATACTGCTGTAAAACCGCCGCAAACCGCATGCGGTTTTCGGGTGCGGTTTGCTGCGTTTGTTTACCGTGGGTGCGGTAATCTTTCAGACCCTGCGGAATTTTCTTAACAAAATTCCGTTTTCTAGTGCGCACAGGACCTAACACCAGAGGAGTGGTGACGTAAACGGAAATACAACTTGCACACCTCTCTGAAAGTAGCACACCCACTGTTCTCCCCTGAACATTTTTCCGGGAGAGGCAGTTTGGGCTCTGATGATCCAGAGACCTAGAGAGAGATTTCACTAGTGTGGTGGACTGAGCTTGTGTGGCGCCCCTGAGGCTTCCGTCACCACAGAGATATTGCACCTCAGCCAGAGGTGTGATGTCCCATCTTGGGTAAGGACAAGGGTACATGCCGGTTCACAGGCAAATTCACACTACACCTATTGTTAGGCATATTTTGGGACCGCAGACAGTGGCAGCTACCCCCCATGCTGTAGGCTGGGGGGCCGTAAGACCCATCTCTTCTCCCATAGGGTGGGGCCTAGCAACAGGAAAAGTGGGAGGAGCCAACCAAAAGTAAGAGTAGGAACAGGAAGTTCAAGTTCAGACAGTCTGGTTGTGGAGAAAGAGTGTGGTAGTTACCTTAGCAGAGTGGAGAGAAAGTGACTGAGAGAGAAGTTTCCTGGTGGAGATCCTGGGGACAAGCTAGGCCCAGGTGACACCACAAGGTAAAGAAAGGATTCCAGGGCCACGGAAGGCTTTGAAGCTCATGTCCTGTTCCACTAGAACATCGGGTGAGGGGATCAGGCTGCAATCGGGGATGGTCCCCAGACAGAGGGAAGAAAGACATTTCCTCAGAAAGTGACACCGAGGCCCAGGGTGGTTGCAAGCACCCCGGGCCACAACCTGCCGTAGACCCCCTGGGAAGAGGGCAAGATTCCAGTCAGGCAAGTGGTAGAGGCCGAGACAAGTTCATCTATAAAGGTCAAGGCTCTGAAGTCAGTCGAGGAAGGAGACACAAACAAGGGTGCACTGGCATTTACCTTAAGTACTACCTGTGATCGGTGGAGGTCCCTGACAGTAAATTTCAGCACTCCAAAGGCACCCAGTCTGCTGCAGCCCTGGCAACAGTGAGTAAAGAACTTGAAACTGCACCCCCTGGTGTTGCTTCCTTTATTGCCCCCTGCACTGCACCATTTCCAAAGCACCATAGACTTTAATAAGCACCAACGGTTGCCCCGGGGTACCGCTCCACCTGTGGGGAGCAGAACCATCCCAGCTGCCATTACATTAGCCCCGGAGTCCCTATCCAGCAGCGGCGGCTCCATAGCCGCAATCCACAGGTGGCGTCACGAATATAATTCTATAAACTTTAATTAAAGTTACCACCCCCACTACTGCCATATTAGTTGACCCCGCCAGGGTCACGGAGTCGGGCCCCGCCACCACTGACTACCCCCGGACTAGTCCGGCCCGACACCGGGTGTTCCAAAGCCCTGGGGTGGGTGAGTCAACCTTGGCGTCATGAACAGGATTTCGTGCCTGGTCCCACCGGGTACTGTGCGCCTTAAAGAACTGTGCTTAAAAGACTGTTTTATTGTGTGAAAACCGCCTCCATTGAGACTGCTGAGCGCAGGAAGAAGAGGGGCGTGCTTGAATAAAGAGCGCAAAAATAAGCCCCACCCCCTTTGTCTTGAGAAAGAGCGCAAAGCTAAGCCCGCCTCCGCTATGCAAAGCGGATAAAGAATGGCATAAAAAGAAGCTGAAAGGCTGGCAAAGAGATCCTCAATGCCAGAAAAGAAGACCGCTAGAATCTACTGGATCGTAGGTGGAGTGATGCCGGCCGTGGTGGGCTGGGCGCCCGCTTGGCGCCAGGCGCTGGTACAGCCCCCGGCTACACCTCCAGAAGGGAAAAGGGTGCAGCCGAGTGGCGTGGTCGAGTACTCGAGCAGGGCAGACGCGAGTAGGAACCAGGCCAGAAGCATGGCAGAACACCTGCAGCCAGGCTTCCCAGGGACCAAGCAATTAGACCCCGAGCTAAACCTTATCCGGGAAGAAGTGGAGCTCCTCACTCGGAGGTTGAGCACCTTACAAGCGGAGGTGGAAAGACGGATGGATGAAGGAGCTGGAGGGGCAAGTGCCAAGGAGTACTGGGCGACACCCGAGGTCGTGGGCCAGAGAGAGCAGGCCGTAGTGATGCCCCCGGGTAAGCAGGGCGCAATGAAGCACCACTGCCCAGCCCTCCTGCAGGCTTGCAGGAGGTCCCCGCTGACCACAGCGAGGCTTGGGCGATTACCGCTGACCCCGACAGCGAGGATGGCTCCCTAGACAGCGCGGGCCCCGATCACCTCGTAGGCCCCTTGCGGAGCCCTCCCACCAGCATACCTGGTGCGTCCTTGCCTGGGATCGATTGGGACGCAGCACCAGTCCGCAACCGGGGACTGGTGCGTCCAATACTCCCTGCCTCGACCCCGCTTGCCACCCACATAGCCTGCGCACGGCAACTGGAGCAATTCCGGTACGAAAGGGAGTACCAGGAGGAAAAGAGGAGAGCAAAAGAGGCAGCAAACCTGGCCTCTAAGGCCCGCATCCGAAGATCATCCAAAGGGTCCCTGGGCCCAGTCAGGAGGGGCCAAGTGCTGGACTTTAGACTGGAGGAGGGCTGGGGCTTCATACTGGAGCCCGGCCTGGGAAAGGACATGTTTGTCTCCCGCCGGGACATCGAGGGGCATTTGGAGAGAGGCCAACCAGGGCGCGATGTCCAGCCTGGCGACCTGGTCAAATACACGCGGCTGATGGGAAACCGTGGCTGGTACGTTCTGAATGTTCACATACTACGGGAGGAAGCAGCCCCGGAGGAGCCAGAGTGGCGCCGTCCCAATCCAGCCAGCAGTCCCACTCCAGTCAGCAGTCCCACTCAAGCCCGAGCCCAGGCCGCAGCACCCCGCAGCTGACCTGCAACGAGCACACAGGAGACCCAGACCATGATATCATCGGCGTACCTGCTGCCTGGAGCCATGCCAGGATGGGATCCTCGCATTTACCCTCGTGATTAAAGAAAAGAAGAAGCATCAGAACTGTAAATAGCCCCTGTTTGTCTCTCATCCCTTGTGAAGATGTCCCTTTTGTACTGCCCCTTTGTTCTTTTTGAAGAAGTCACCCATCCCTGAAGTCCTGCCCCTTTGTGCTTTTTGAAGATGTCACGCCCCCACTGCCTATGTGTTACCGGGTTACTAGACTTGAAAGTGGTCCACAGTTATATGTGTATTTATATGTGTAATGTTTAACCAGGGCACTGGACTTAGTGGCTGGTTCTTCCCCCTAAGTTAAAGTTGAAAAGACGTTAGGACCACAGGACTATGTGTGGTCAGCAATCCCCATGTATAAAGTTGCACCAGTTGTGCCCCCTACCAGAATTCTGGTGGGAATATCTATAGCACTTCTGCATTGAACTGTATAGTGCACCAAAGACTTTAAAGTTTTATTTTTACATGTTTGTAACGTTCAAGAAAATGTGCCTCCCATAAAGGGATGAAATGTTTTAAAATTTTACTGTTAGATGCATATAAAAATTTGCAGTTTCTTTCCACTGTATTTTTCTTGTTTCAGCCCGCGGACGTGCTGGGATTTGCTGTGGGGGAGTGTGGCACCCCTGAGGCTTCCGTCGCCACAGAGATATTGCACCTCAGCCAGAGGTGTGATGTCCCATCCTGGGTAAGGACAAGGGTACATGCCGGTTCACAGGCAAATTCACACTACACCTATTGTTAGGCATATTTTGGGACCGGAGACAGTGGCAGCTACCCCCATGCTGTAGGCTGGGGGGCCGTAAGACCCATCTCGTCTCCCATAGGGTGGGGCCTAGCAACAGGAAAAGTGGGAGGAGCCAACCGAAAGTAAGAGTAGGAACAGGAAGTTCAAGTTCAGACAGTCTGGTTGTGGAGAAGGAGAGAGGTAGTTACCTCAGCAGAATGGAGAGAAAGTGACTGAAAGAGAAGTTTCCTGGTGGAGATCCTGGGGACAAGCTAGGCCTAGGTGACACCACAGACAGTAAAGAAAAGATTCCAGGGCCACGGAAGGCTTTTAAGCTCGTGGCCTGTTCCACTAGAACATCGGGTGGAGGGATCAGGCTGCAATCGGGGATGGTCCCCAGACAGAGGGAAGAAAGACATTTCCTCAGAAAGTGACACCGAGGCCCAGGGTGGTTGCAAGCGCCCCGGGCCACAACCTGCCGTAGACCCCCTGGGAAGAGGGCAAGATTCCAGTCAGGAATCCCCCCTTGACCAGACTCTATGGTAGAGACCGAGACAAGTTCATCTATAAAGGTCAAGGCTCTGAAGTCCGTCGAGGAAGGAGACACAAACAAGGGTGCACCGGCATTTACCTTAAGTACTACCTGGGATCGGCGGAGGTCCCTGACAGTGAATTTCAGCACTCCAAAGGCAACCAGTCTGTTACAGCCCTGGCAACAGTGAGTAAAGAACTTGAAACTGCACCCCCTGGTGTTGCTTCCTTTATTGCGCCCTGCACTGCACCATTTCCAAAGCACCATAGACTTTAATAAGCACCAACGGTTGCCCCGGGGTACCGCTCCACCTGTGGGGAGCAGAACCATCGCAGCTTCCATTACATCAGCCCCGGAGGCCCTATCCAGCAGTGGCGGCTCCATAGCCGCAATCCACAGGTGGCGTCACGAATATAATTCTACAAACTTTATTTAAAGTTACCACCCCCACTACTGACATATTAGTTGACCCCACCAGGGTCACGGAGTCGGGCCCTGCCACCACTGACTACCCCCGGACTAGTCCAGCCTGACACCGGGTGTCCCAAAGCCCTGGGGTGGGCGAGCCCCTTGCTGCTATACCTCCCTTTTTAAGTCTGCCATCTGAAGAGACAAGTCTGCAATCGCCTTGCTAGTGCAGTAACAGGGTCCATGCTGACATGTAGTGAAAGTGAGACCAGCTATAAAAGCACAATGTGACTGCAGGATAGTGATGGACAGGGGGTTCCTATGCTGTCCTCATGCTAGGAGACCCTAGGCTATCCCTAACCGTAAGGTTACCCCTAACGGTAGAGATGCCTGAGTCCGTGTCTGGCTATTCTCTTGACCAAATCTAATTTGCTAGGGAAGGGGAAGGAGTGTGACGGTAACACAGATTAAGAAAGACAGGGGACATAAAAACTCAGGCAAACTCACAGGAACAAACAATAAGAGACTAAGGAGAAAAGCAAGAGCAGGAAGGTGGCATTACAAAAACAACAATGGTTAACACCACAATCGCTAACAGCAATAATGCACAACAACCACCCATAAGTCTGGATCACAAGACCTCACCAAAGAAGTATAGAAAAACTATAGCTGGCATTAATGAAAAATTCACCTCAGCATGTGATCAAAGAGACCAACAAGCAGCCCAGCAGAGATTAACTCTTGCTAGCATGCCTAAGCATATTTGTCAATACCTATGTCACCCTGCACAGATCACAGACCTCAGAGAAGTTAGCAGCGTACTAGAATCTTTAGTTTCCACAGATCCTAACACTGCCAGGACTGTTGGCGATGCCTGCAAAAAATTCCTTGTGACAATCACCAACCCTATGTGTGATGCCCTGGCCTATCAGGTTGTCACAGGGTGCCGTGCAATCTGCCCTTCTGCAGGGTACTCGCTCCTCCTTGGTTACAGGTCCTGTCCCTTTGGTGTTGCTAAGAACAGGTATACACAAATCCCGAGGAACACTCTGCACCACACCCACCAAACACCCATTGGGCAGCCTGAGAGGAATAGGGCCGCCCAGATGGAGGGATAGAAGAAGGAGGGTCAGAAGTGTGCGGTGACAGGAAAGGTCACGCTGCGGAGCTGGGCTCCTGTAACAGTCCCAGGTGCCAGATGTTGGTCTGGCCTGGAAGGAGTTGAAACCCCGGTTGCAGGGGGTAGTGACAGGGGGCACGGTACTGCCACGGAGGGCAGACTGGCAGCCTTGTGCTACAACCAGGGAGGGGCCAGGGCATGACGGGGTACGCGGACCCTAGGCTGGGAAGTAGCTTCACACAG
Organism: Anomaloglossus baeobatrachus; assembly: GCF_048569485.1. Taxonomy (NCBI): domain Eukaryota; kingdom Metazoa; phylum Chordata; class Amphibia; order Anura; family Aromobatidae; genus Anomaloglossus; species Anomaloglossus baeobatrachus. Next base: position 71,011,713 of record NC_134363.1, read on the forward strand.
TCCAGTAATTCACCCGATGGGAACGTACTTTTCACGAACCGCTCCCCACCCGCTCCAAAATCGGGGTACTAGCGCAATGGAGGGATAGGACTTCCCAAAATCGTCCAGAAAATCCAAAGCGTGAACCCTGAGAGCAAGCTCTCCCTGCAAGCCACGCAGGTGAGCGGGACCCGAGTAGTTCTAGGTGAAAGGGATCCACCAAGTGTAAACACAGTGCTAAGGGACAAGGCTTCAGACCAACCAACAGCGCCAAAAGGGCACTGACCCAACGTGTTCGGACTAAGGCTGCAGGACGTTCAAGACTTTGGTTTACCTGGTGTCAGTGTCACCATCTTTGGACTGTGTGAGTACGCTGTGCCCTTTTGCCCCAACAGATCCCCAGCCTGCCAGCACCGAGCCCCGGGACACCTTCCCCTGCCCACGGAGCGGTTAACATCTACAGCTGCCATTCCATCGCTCCTGGTCGCTCCCCTCTCCCCTAAACGCAGCAGCGGTGTTATCCCAAGCTTTACCACGAACCGTGGTGGCGTCACGAACATTATCTAAATCCATCCTTTCTACCCCCCTTTTATTTTCGAGAGGCCGCGCGACCCCGCCTCGGGTCCAAAGACCCCTCGAGCCACTGTGGATCGGCTGTCGCGGGGGCGGTACACATATCTAACCTTAGTACTAAGCCATATCAGAAATCTAACCTTAAATTAATCCCTATCCTTACTTAGGGTTAGAAAAAGAGTAACAGAAAAGCAACTCTTAGTAACAAATGAAGACGCTATTGAATCACACACTATGCTGTCTTCATTCATCAGCTGCTTATCCTATATTATCGCAATGGCCTCAATTGTGATAATAATCTAACAAAGAAGTCTTCTGTTGAGTATTTAAGTAAGTTGTTACTTTTTCACATAAGTGATATGATTGAAGGATAACCTTGACTCTTAAAGTGAACCAATCACCAGGATTTTACAATATAAACTAAAGCCAGAGCTATACTGGTGCTATCATGTTGATTCTAAACATACCTTTAGTTGTGAGATTGGATGTATAGTTTTTGAAATACAGGCAAGTAAAGTCACAGAAATGTACAGGTTTTTGATTGGCAGCAGCTGCCGAATAGCTAATATGTGGGTGGGGTTTTACTATCTATTCCTGTCCCTGTCTGCTGCCTGACCTCTGTAGATGCTAGACTGCATGGGCTTCTTCCAGGTAGGAGTCATTCTGTCACGTGATAGGGGTGTGTTAGAAATGCAGCCAATAAGGCCTAAAAGACACGGCATGAAAATCAGTGCGAGTGGAGTGCAATAAAAAATTGCATTCCACTCGGACCAATATTAGCCTGTGTGTCAGCGCACGTGAGCGATTATTTTCTCAGCCCTAATCAGACCGAGAAAACAATCGCAGCATGCTGCGAGTGTAATTCGTTCCTTGTTTCTCTCGCACCCATTCAAGTCTATGGGGCGAGAGAAAAATCGCACTGCACTCGCAGTACACCAGTGTAATGGGAGTGCAGTGCGAGGATGGCAATAGCTGGCTACAGAGGAGAGAGAGAGATAAATCCCTCCCTCCCCTCCACAACACCGGCCCGCCCCTCCTCAGCGCTGACCTGCCCCCCGCAGCTGAGGTCCGCTAGCACGATCGGACCTCAGTCGCAGGGACACTCGCATGACACTCGGCTCTGCTGTACTGCCAGCGTGAGCCGAGTGTCATACGAGGGGATCACAGTAATCCCCGCGTGGCCCCGGCCTAAAGCACTGGCTTTAGCTTATATAGGAAAATCCTGGTGATTGGTGTGCTTTAAGTTTTAAAACCGCAAACCTCAGTGCAACTTAGTGCTTCCGATACTGCAAAAGGCAGCGGCGCAACAATGCTACTGGTCCGAAATATCAATCAAACAGGAGCACAGTGCCACCACTAAGCAAAAAAATGGGAACCAGAAAGATGAGAAAAACCCTTTACAAACAGTATGATACACAGGGGTCTCTCTGTTGACCACAAGAATGGAGGTATACACCAGTAGTCTGAATTGTTGACCAACAATGTCAGACAAGAAAATGGAGTACAAATCACATATGTGTGTGACGCACCTGGACTATCAGGTCGTCACAGGGTATTGTACAATCTGCCCTCCCATTCAATATCCACATCCTTCTTGGTTATGGGTCCCCAACCAATGGTGTTGCCTACATCAGCTAATTAAATCCTAGGTACACTCTGCACCACACCCATCAGACACACCAGTGGCTGACCTGAGTGGAATAGGGTCGCCCACTAGGGGGGTTGCTTAAGGGGAGGTCAGGAATGTCAGGAGTAGGCGAGTGTAGTGCTGGAAGTGAAGGCGAGAGGAGGTCAGGACTCAGGAGCTGGGTTCCTAGGAAGCCATCTAGGTAGCAGACGGTGGAACTGGACCCCCGGTCGCAGGGATCATGGCAATGGGCATGGAACTGTCGAAGACAGCCGGCGGCCTTGCACCATCACCAGGCTGGGACCAGGGCACGACAGGGTACGTGGACCTAAGGTCAGGGAGTAGCTTCAGGCAACCTGACAATTTACCCGATGAGAACGTAGACTTTAAGATCTGCTCTCCACCTGCTCCAAAATCGGAGTACTAGCGCAACGAGGGGGATAGGACTTTCCACAAAAACGGTCCAGGAAATTCCAAGCGTGAACCCTGAAAGCAAGCTCCCACAGTTAGCCATAGTGGGGAGCGGGACCTGACTAGTTTCATACTACCGGGACCAACAGAGAAGTAAACTTAGTGCCAGGAGGCAGGTCATGGATCACCAGGCAGCACCATTGGGGATGGGACTTGAACTAGCTCCCCTCAGTGACAGCGGTGTCCAGAACTTTGGTTTATTCAGTTGTCGGTGTCAGCTTAATGGACTGAGTTAGTACGAAAGTGACCCCTTTGCTCCCCACGGCACTCCTTGAACACCATCACCGAGTCCCAGTGTATCCCCCCTACCCGTGGAGGGTTCTAACACCTGGCTGCCCCATTCCATCGCCCCCGGGTACGCCCAAATGCAGCGGTGGTACCCCAAATTATCACATACCACGGGTGGCGTCACGAACTCTAACACTATCCCCTGTAAATACCCCCTTCATTTGAGTGGCCGCACGACCCCTGGGTCCGGAGACCCCTCGATCCACCACGGATCCGGATCTAAGCAGCCCGGCTGCTGACACGGGGGCGGCACATGTGCACTCAGGACTGGTGTTTGTCCCAGATGTCAGACCCAGGTGCAGACATATTGGTGCAAACTGTGCAATCTCATTGGGGCTACTGAGGTAAGGGGACCACATACCCCCAGCTTATTGAACTGGAAAATGCCCATATACTGTTCTTGCCCAGTCTGTGTTTTGTCTGTGGCCACCAGTGGTCAGACCCCCACCATCGATCCTGTAAGGAGGCAAAACATGACATTTATGGGCAAATTGCCTTTAAATGCAGCACAAGGGTCTCCTTTCTCTAAAATACCATTCAGTCACCGATCAGTGAATCAAAATGCGAAGCCATAAATGACATCTAAAAGGTGCGAACACTTTGTCACAACACTGAAGTCTCATGTGACAGAAAGGCTTTCATCTCCTCCGTAGTGACCTTTCCTAGTCTTTCGCTAGGACTCTACCTTCTAGGCTAAGAAATGGGTTTGCATGGTGATGGGAAGCACTTTATTCCAGTAAGCGGTTTGATCAGAAGACTATTGGAGATGAGCATCTCAAGTTGCCATGGAAACCAAGAGAGCTGGAGCAGAAGAGAAAAAAAAAATAAAAGGCCTGGCTCCTGCAAATCCGTCTAATACAGCAGAATTAACCGGAGTGAATGGAGAATGCAGCTACAGTGCCACTGGCTTCACCCTCATGCCAAGCCTGTGTGCTCTGACTAGTCACCCTCCTTCCCATTGCAAAGCAGCATCCTCCATACTGTGCACTGCCTCCTGCAGAGCCATGGACCAGTCTGCCTGAGCTCCAGCACATGGGAATGTGTGCGCTGTGCCCCCTCTGTAGTCTACCGTCACCAGCCCACATACATGTGCAAGTTGCACTCCTTCCAGCCAACATACATGTATTAGCCTCACTCCTTCCTTCTGTCTCTCCTCCCCTCCCCCACCTGGATCCCAGCACTGTGTGCATGCTCTCTGTCTCATTCTCTCTCTCCCTCCATCTCTCCCCTTTTCTCTCGTGTACTTTTTTTCACAGTGGTTTCTCCCAGTGACATAATAACAGGATGCTGAAGTCTTTCTCCTTTTCTGCAAAATATCCCCTCTTAAAATAAACGCCATTTCACAGAACCTTCCAGGGCATGAGGGAGAGAGGAGCTAAGACATCCAGGGATTTGTGAAGCATCTCCTGGTCCCCCTTATACACAGACATACATCCCCCCATCAAAGCACACCTTCTAACAAAGGTAAGAGGCTCAATGCAATGCCATGGTGCCTACTGGACCAAGCTGGCAGCTCCATGGCACCTTCTCATTATATGTCACCATCTGCATGGATGTATATACATGTTATATATATATATATATATATATATATATATATATATATATATATATATATATATATATATATATGCATTTTTCAATCATTTCCACTATATCTGACATGCACATGATATGAATGTTCCTTCTTTGTGTATGCTTTGCATGCTTATGTATGTATATGTTATCTTTATGTAAATATTTATATGCATCAATATATAATGTTTAAACACACCTCTTTTAAAGCGTTCTGTACATTGCCCGTTCCCAGTAACACAGGGATTTGTTGCATTCCCTCTCCTTTGATTAGAGACAGGCAAATCCTTTTTGGAAAATGCAACAGATACTTAGTTGCATGTCTAACAATTGGCTTTTTCTGGGATTTTAAGAGGATTTAATAAATACTGGCAATTATAGAGTGAGGCTGTTCCTATATGGGGGGAAATAGCACATATAATGTATCTGCTTATATAAAACGGAAGAAATAATAAACATTTCCAACATATAGAACCTGCTGCTGTGTGAAGCTGAGGGGTGTACACAATATGACTTAATCTTGTCTTGGAGATTAGGGTAGGTTTTTGGAAATTGGGGGTGATATATATATATATTGTCAATTTATGTATTGTATGGCAGAAGCAGCATATGTATATATATATATGTATATATATATATATATATATATATATATATATATATATATATCTGTGTGTATATATATATATATATATATATATATATATATATGTATATATATGCACTGCATCTTCTGCAGAGAATAAATATTGTATAAATGTTTATATATTATTACTCTATATATGTCTATATATGCACACATATGTGATATATATATATATTTATTTATTTATTTCATATATATATATATATATATATATATATATATATATATATATATATATATATATATATATATATATATATATATATATATATATATAATTCTCTGTAGAAGAAGGCTCAGGAAGCGGCTTTGTTTTATTTCCGTTGTCCTTCTGCCTCCTCCCAATCGGTGGGCTTTGATATACTGACATGGTCTTTACTATGCAATAAAATGTACATGTGAAGTGAAAGTGCCCCATCCGTCCGTCCCTGCAGCATGCTCCTGGCGGGTGGCCACTGGTTTGCAGGAGAGGGGATTTAGGGATTTCACTTTCTCCAGGGATATTGAGGGGCTTTTCTCTTGGAGAGCTGTGTTTTTGCTTTGGTGGCAGCTGTGCATTGTTAATTAGGGTCCTATAGAATCCTTAGTTGATACCTGTTTTATGCCCTTTTTTATATTTTTGTGTTTTATTCACTTTTTGATATTCAGATTTTAATGCAAATATTCCAATATATAAAGTAGATAAAATTGAAGATTATATGCTTGTTTCTAGGGATATGATACTAATTATTGATACAATCAGATCTGACTAGTTGTAATATCAGGATATTGATAGATTATTTCAAATCTCATTGATCCCTTACATTAGAGAACCTTTCTTTCATGTTTACTACCGTAACAATGCTCAGAACCCCTGGGGTCCTGGCCTGAACCCAGCATTATTCCATATTTATCTATTTAATTGTCCTGTCTACTATAGAACAGATACAAATCAATCTTTTCCACCAAGCAATAAAGAAATAGGCCTTTTAAAATCCCTTAGGAATATTAACTTGTGTTACCCATGCATTTTTCATGATAAACTGCAGCCCCCTACAGGATTTCAAGTGTTAATGAGGTCGCATTTCACAATAATACCACATACCTCATATCTGTATTAAAACATCTTTTGTGCTTAGTTACCCACTAGGGCCAACAAATATTATAGCCAAGTCGCTGTATGGGCTGTAGGTGAGACCCATCCATTTCACTGTGTGACACAGTTACCAATCACTTGTATTTCCACTGCTGGACTCTGTATGTCTTACAATATTTGGGTAAAATAAAATAAAAATGATAAATAAAACAGTGCAACAAATGCAAAATTTAACAAGAGCCCAAATAAAGGCCGTAGTCTGGTGAAGCCTGATAAATAAATATATATATATATATATATATATATATACTGAATATAGATATAAATATATTTTTATACATAATAGTACACATATATATATATATATATATATATATATATATATATATATATATATATATATATATATATATATAAAAAATGTGATAAATAATTTTGTCTGTATATATAATATTTTATATACATACACATATACTGTTCGTATATAATAATATTATATTATATATTGTTAGATATATATATTTATATCTTTCCAATACGACCACTTTCTATTGACAATTTATATATATGTATATATATATATATATATATATATATATATACACTGTATATATATGAATTGTCATTAGAAATTGGTCGTAATAGTCAGATTTATTTAATTTTTCATTCATCTTTCTGCTTGGTCAATTTGATACTTGTTTTGATATTTGTATGTAATTCTCTGCAAGACAAACCACAACATCAGAAAACTAGGCTCATGTATGATTATGTACATTGATTGTGCTTGAGTTGTTTTTTACCTTCAGAGCTATACAGATATAAGATGTGGAGTGACGTTATAAGCTTCTTTATATTTAAAGAGCCCCCAAATTGAAATGATTTGTCTGCTTGGAGCATTTCCTTTTCGCGAGAAAGGGTCCAAATCCAGGCAGAACACTATAGGGAAAAGCAATAATTTGTGAAGAATTACTCCTGTGCTATCACAGGGGAAATTAAGAATTACACTTTCCTCTTTGAAATCAATGGGCTGTTCTTGTAATAAATGGACATATGGGTCCTCTGGATCGCCTGATTGTTAATATAGCTACTCCCCACTCTGACCAAAAGACAAGGAGGCAAAATTTGTTAAATTGTATGGAATTTTGAGTTAATAATGTAGAGCCCGCTATTAAAAATCTTTATTTTTGGCCAAATTGGGAAGCAGTTACAAAGAAGGTTTTTTCTTCTGGAGGACCTGTCTTGTCTTTCATTACACAGACATCCCACTGATTCTGCAATGCCTAATTTCCCATGTGAAATGAACACTGCCTGCCAAGTTTTCCTATACATTAAGGCTGATCACAGGAGGACCTAGTTGAAGTAAACTTTTTATTTAACTTCATCCTGCAATGGTTGCCATATAATATTTCGGACTGGATTAAGCCTTGTTCTTCATCTGAATTAATAAAAGGAAGACTAGAAGAAATCCATATCCTCACTATAACTACTTGGTATTACATGTTCTGGACATTAGCAAACGTATTTCTAAATTATACTACTATGTGTTTGATACATATTGAAATAATGAAAAACCTCAGAGCAACTCTTTATTGGTGTCATGTCTCGAGACTTGATATGGTGACCTTGTGCTGCGTGATAAGTTTCCTGCTGAGCCACAGCCTGGTTGGTCTCTGTCCAAATGATGATGATTGTTTTATTTTTGTTTTTCCTTCTTTGGTTTGCGGTTAGTTAGGTGTTCTCACTTGCTTATTCTGTCTCTGTCCTATCACATACTGGGTGGGGCTAATTATCTTCTCCTTGCTCCTGCCTTCTCTGCTGACTATATTTCTTACTGCTGAGGAGTTCCAGCCCTTTAGCTAGTGATTTTACCTGTTAAGTAGTGATGAGCGAGTACTAAAAAGCTCGGGTGCTCGAGGCTCGGGCCGAGCATCCCAAGATACTCGTGTACTCAGCCCGAGCACCGAGCCCAATGTTATCCTATGGGAGACCCGAGTATTTTTCTGAAATGACCCCTGGCAGCATGTAGAAACCCTAAAAATGTCACAAAAGTCTCAGAAGAGTGCTCAAATGACATGGCAACAGCATGGGGAAGACCCCTTGAAGCATTTATCACTCAAAAGTCACAGCTGTGAGCAATTTTGTCCGAGTTTTACGCCATTTTTACGGACTCACCAGAAAACCTTCCAAAATGACACCAAAATGAATTTTCATGGCGGAAATGTTAAGGGTACATACCCAATAGTGAGATAGAGCTGGTGTATGTTACTTTTTGAGATAAATACATGAAAGATTTTACGTAAAACATTGTGTGGCACTCCGATGTCCAAAACGCACGTTTTGTGCTTTTTACTAGCGATGTCGGTCATTTTTTTTTTCATTCTATCTCCCGTCGGTCGGTCTCGCTCTGTCTGTCTCTCTCTGTCTTGTCTGTCCCCCTCTTACAGTCTGTCGGTCAGTCTCCCCCCTCTCTCTTACTTACCGTTCCCCGATCACTGCCGCGGCGCTGCACAGCTGTTCACTAAACTCCGGCGGCTTTTCTTCTTTTGAAAAAGCCGGCCGCTCATTAAACAATCTCGTATTCCCTGCTTTCCTGCTTTTCGGCGCCTATGATTGGTTGCAGTGAGACACACCCCCACGCTGAGTGACAGGTGTCTCACTGCACCCCAACACAGCAGCCGGTGGGTGTGTGTATACTGTGCAGTGAAATAAATAATTAAATAATTAAAAAAAACGGCGTGCGGTCCCCCCAATTTTAATACCAGCCAGATAAAGCCATACGGCTGAAGGCTGGTATTCTCAGGATGGGGAGCTCCACGTTATGGGGAGCCCCCCAGCCTAACAATATCAGTCAGCAGCCGCCCAGAATTGCCGCATACATTATATGCGACAGTTCTGGGACTGTACTCGGCTCTTCCCGATTTACCCTAGTGCGTTGGCAAATCGGGGTAATAAGGAGTTAATGGCAGCCCATAGCTGCAAATAACTCCTAGACTAATCATGTCAGGCGTCTCCCCGAGATTCCTTCCATGATTAATCTGTAAATTACAGTTAAAAAACACACACACCCGAAAAATCCTTTATTAGAAATAAAAAACACTAACAAAGTCCCTCATCACCAATTTATTAACCCCGACAAACCCTCCATGTCCGGCGTACTCCACAGTCCTCCAGCGTCGCATCCAGCTGTGCTGCATGAAGGTGACAGGAGCTGCAGAATACACCGCCGCTCCTGTCAGCTTCACACAGCAACTGAAGACAGCCGCGCGATCAGCTGAGCTGTCACTGAGGTTACCTGGATCCAGAGGTGGATGCAGCGGTGGCCGCGGGTAACCTCAGTGACAGCTCAGCTGATCGCGCTACTCACCCCCGCTCCGGTCAGCTCCACGCAACAAATGAGGTGAGTATCGCGATCAGCTGAGCTGTCACTGAGGTTACCTGGATCCAGCGGTGGATGCAGCGGTGGCCGCGGGTAACCTCAGTGACTGCTCAGCTGGTCGCGCTACTCACCGCCGCTCCGGTCAGCTCCACGCAACAAATGAGGTGAGTATCGCGATCAGCTAAGCTGTCACTGAGGTAACCTGGATCCAGCGGTGGATGCATCGGTGGCCGCGGGTAACCTCAGTGACTGCTCAGCTGATCGCGCTACTCACCGCCGCTCCGATCAGCTCCACGCAGCAACTGAGGTGAGTATAGCGATCAGCTGAGCTGTCACTAAGGTTACCTGGATGCAGCGGTGGCCGCGGGTAACCTCAGTGACAGCTCAGCTGATCGCGCTACTCACCGCCGCTCCGGTCAGCTCCACGCAGCAACTGAGGTGAGTATAGCGATCAGCTGAGCTGTCACTGAGGTTAATCGCGGCACCGCTGGATCCAGCGGTGGCCGTGAGTTACCTGACTGACAGCAGCTGATCGCTATACTCACCTCAGTTGCTGTGTGAAGCTGACCGGAGCGGCGGTGTATTCTGCTGCTCCTGTCACCTGCATGCAGCAGAGCTAGACGCGACGCTGGAGGTCTGTGGATTACGCCGGACATGGAGGGCTTTGTCGGGGTTAATAAATTGGTGATGAGGGTCTTTGTTATTGTTTTTTATTTCTAATAAAGGATTTTTCGGGTGTGTGTTTTTTAACTGTAATTTACAGATTAATCATGGAAGGAATCTCGGGGAGACGCCTGACATGATTAATCTAGGATTTAGTGGCAGCTATGGGCTGCCATTAACTCCTTATTACCCCGATTTGCCAACGCACTAGGGTAAATCGGGAAGAGCCGGGTACAGTCCCAGAACTGTCGCATATAATGTATGCGGCAATTCTGGACGGCTGCTGACTGATATTGTTAGGCTGGGGGGCTCCCCATAACAAGGAGCTCCCCATCCTGAGAATACCAGCCTTCAGCCGTATGGCTTTATCTGGCTGGTATTAAAATTGGGGGGACCGCACGCCGTTTTTTTTAATTATTTATTTATTTTACTGCACAGTATATACACGCCCACCGGCTGCTGTGATTGGGTACAGTGAGACACCTGTCACTCAGCGTGGGGGCGTGTCTCACTGCAACCAATCATAGGCGCCTGTTGGCGGGGAAAGCAGGGAATATGAGATGGCTTTGTGCAGAGCACAGCACGCCCGCCGGTATAAAGGCTCGGTCACGCTGTGCAGGCCGGCCAATCACTGCAATTCCACAACTAACAGGGCTGTGGCATTGCAGTGGTCTGCCAGCCAATCCCTGCATGAGGGCTGGCTCTCAAAAGAGTGCCAACATGCAGGGATGAAGACCACGAGTACAGCACGAGTATCGCGAAATTACTCGGTACCCGCCGAGTAGTCCGAGTACAGTGATACTCGTGCGAGTACCGAGAAAGTAACAAGCATACTCGCTCATCACTACTGTTAAGCAGAGACCAGCGTTGTGATTACTGCAACATCAGATGGTGGGGTTTCATAGGCTCAAGTGGCCCCTTATAGATGGGGCAACACTATCATGCCTAAGTCTTGGGATGCCATCCTTTGATCTTGTACTGCATGCTAAGTTTCCCTCCCTGCTGAGCCACAGCTTGGTCAGTCTCTGTCCAAATGCTGATGCACATTTTATTTTTATTTATTTGCGGTTAGTTAGGTGTTCTCACTTGCTTAGTTTGTCTCTGTCCTATCACCTACTGGGTTGGGCTAATTATCTTTTCCTTGCTCTAGCCTTCA